>NW_022639453.1:2893448-2932237 GCF_010583005.1 Odontomachus brunneus
TATATATATATATATATATATATATATATATGTATATAGGTTTGCGTAGGCATATATAAAATTAAATTTTAAATTAAATATATAAAATTAAATTTTAGATTTTTCAATATCGAATATTTGAGAGATTTGGGAATGCCAATCTACAAAAATTCGAGAAAAAGTCCAATCCAAATCTGGGATGAAATTCTTGAAGAAGAAATAAAAACCTATATCAACATGCAAGTGAAGAAGTGATTACACATCGAGAGAGGAATACCAAATATAATATTAAACCCCAACATTCCATTTTACACATTTAACACATACGCAGAAATTTACACATAATCTAATATATAATATACACATTTACAATGCGCAAAATTTGATTTGCATCCGCGGTGCACATCATAATACAAATGTCAGCGGTAGGTGAACTCCAAAATGCACAACTCAACTGGTATATCTCTGTTAAAAATTAATCATACGCATGATTTTTTCTTAAATTTAGGAAAAAAATTAATCGTTTAATTATCCCGTACAAATGAAATTTATAAAAGAAGTTTTTGCTAGCTTTATGGATTCCACCAAAATATACAATTTTTACAATAAAAATCACATCTATACTTTTGAGGAGATAGCGAAGCAAGAATGTTATAAAACAAAAATCGAACAATACTTCTTTACAATAGTCTCTTTACCCTTGAAATTAAAAAAAAGATGTTCGTACGATAATCTTTCACGGGGAAATGTTCACTCAAATTTTATTTATTTTTGCCTATAATTTTTGTATGCCATATTTTTTTGAGCAGTGTATATTCATCAACAAAAATCGTATATATATAATTATCTTGCAATATTGTGCCTTTGCATAATCATTATGTGCTCACACACAAAGAGTGCATTAAACATAGTCATCACAATTTTCCCCTTTTAACATCAGAAAAATTTTTGTTACAAAGCAGACAACTTACATTATTTTCTTCAAATGTTTTCCTTCATTCTGACAAATTTAAGTCATTATTACTGTTATATTAGCCTATAATATATTATATCTATTTATGATAGTTCATCCATATTTGCAAGATCATGTCACAGATGACATGAGATTATGTTAAAACAAACACAATATATTTTCCAATAAAGTAATTTTATCCAAGTAGGAATCGTATACGTTTCGCCAGTAAAAATAGTCCGATACTGGGTCGATACCGAAAAGCGGATGTCCGGTTTTGGTACTGGCTCAATACTGGGCCTAATATAAAAACCTTATATTATTAGTTCTGGCTCCGTACTAAGATTAGGTACTGGATAGTCGTACGTGTACTGGAAAGTTACCGTGTTTGTCGTTTTCGGTACTGGCCCAATATTAAAAAAGCTGTATTATTGGTACTGGCCCTGTTCGTAGAATCAGTACTGAATACCCAAGTAAGAACCGTATACAATCTGTCAATAGAGGATATTGGGTCAGTATTGTGTCGGTACCGAAAAACGATACCAATGTCCTTTATGGGAAAACGGAAGAGGTCACTAACGCGAAACCTAGATAGCTCAGTGGTAAGAACGCTTGCCTGACAAGCGGAAGACTCGAGTTAGATTTCAGCCGTGTGTGTCGCCTCAAAGATTTTTTCCTTATATGACTATTAAAAATTGACATGTATAGGTATAAACGAGAGCAGCCCCGGCCATGGTCTTTCTTTCCATACTATATAGTTGTGATATTAACAATTGTGCAAATAATAAAAATTACTAGGAATCGATATTGGCCCAGTACTGTAAATAAGTGCTTTTCCAGTTAGGAATCGATACTTTTTTTATACTGCTACAGTACTGATTTTCGGTACTGTGACAGTACTGTTTTCCGATATTGGCCCTTTTCTATCATCCCAGTATCACACCAATACTAAACCCGTACAGGCATCTGGTACTATACCAGTAACGTTTACCATAAATCAATATTGGGCCACTTTGATGTCAGTAGTAAATTCCTACTTGGATATATAATATATTGTATAATATATCTATCTTTATATTCTTTATAGCTCATAAACTATTAATCATATGTTTACGTTTCTAAATAAAACATGAAATATATCCACTTACTCAACCTTTCAGATGACAAAAAACAGAAAATCTTGTATAATTTCTTAACCAACTCGAAAACAACCATGCAATCAACTTTGTTTTACACTACGCCTTAGAAAAAATTATTCAAATGCTTCTGAGTAGAATATAGCATCATACAGATTCACAAAATACTATTAGCTTATGTTTGCACCATGGCTCATACTTGTTGGACCCTTTCCTCTATATACTCTATATATTTTATTGTTATTCTTCGCGCTCAACAATTTTTTCTACTTTCTGAATTTCTTAAAGTAAAATTTTACTCAAAAAAATAGGATAGCCGTATCAGTTGAATTTGAGTGATTTTTTATTCATACAGAGTGAATTCTCCGCTTTGAAGCGTCCAGTAAATATTTTGGCTCGAAATGTAAGAATTAATCTGATGTCTGATCTGATTCCATCGTCATGGATACAATTTCACTCTAATGAATAAAGACATTTACTAGTATGAAGTCAGAATCCACTTTATAAGTTTGAATAAAGCATCCACTTTTATGATTCCAAGTGGCAGTATTTTCACTATCTCCTCGAGTGAATTTTCACTCATTTTCCTTAAGATCTCACTCCATTAAATTTCGAAAGCACGATCGCCGTAATTTCACGCTGATATCTCTTTGTCAAAGGAGACGATTTAAGATCAAACGACCCAGCGACTCGAAGACGCGATGTTTTAATCACCCCGAATCCATGCGATTCCCATGCGACCGTTCACGTTCCGGTTGATGCCATTTGGGACTGGCCTCATTAACATTTGACCGAAAGCCCCGAGACATCGCCTCAACTATCCCCAGTATATATACGATCTTGATCGGCGATGGTGGTATACCGTAACGGATGGTCAGTTTCGTTATACGATAAAAGGACAGGTCGATCGAACAGCTTGTCCGACAGTGGTCGGACGTGGCTTGAGAAAGCGGATATAATGGAACCAATAATGAGCCGTGACCGCCGCATCCATCAATCCGGATCAAGCGGCTTTAACCACCCTTTCTCTCACACGTCGAACGCGCCGTCGAAAAACAATTATACCATCTTGGACACGAGAAGTATTTCAGTATTAAAGGCGCAGACCCAACCTGCTGATAGAGTTCCTGTAAACACATAAGACAATGTCAACAAATATAGTCTCGTGAACCGATCATCCTCGGTGCTCAGCATTCTGTTTCGTGAGTTACGTTCTCACGTTACGATATTACGTCAGATGTGTGCATATTTTCGAGTAAATCAAACGCGAAGAGCTATTGCCGTTTGTTTTCGAGATCTTGGCCTGGAAACTTTACGACAATGCTACTGCTCGCGTTTTACGATTGTTACTGTCGCCATTTTATATCGCGGCAAAAATATGGAGCCCGCCGAGAAACGTTGGTAGCGCGCGCGCCTCAAGATATCGCCTGTTACTCTACGCGAACTGTTATTTTAGTATCCAACGAAATATCGTTGATAATGGAAAGCGGAAAGGAATATGAAATAGAGGAGGAATCTCGAGGCATTTACCTCGTTAAGATTTCACTTACATTTAAAGCTGGACGTATTCTCCGACGCTCTCGTTAACCTAAGATAACATCGATCACGTCGTCCTCGTCGTCGTGATGACGAAGAGATGAATTCAGGCGACCTCGCGGTGAACAAAAAAGAATGAAACCTCATAGCGGGAAGTTCCCGACCGAGATCATTCATCATTCGGCCACGTTGGGCTCCTCCTATGGGAACTTTTCCATGAGGAACAACACGAACGATACTAAGAGTACAAGCGCGATTGCGCGCCAAGGAGAACGACCCTCATTTGATGTCTTTACGTCCACTCGTTTATGAGTTATAAGCTTCCAAAGTTTGGACATTCCGAAGTTCTGCGACCGTCACTAGTGGAAATGTTACATACACGAACGTTGCACCTGCGCTGCCACGCAGCAACTAAATCGCGCAAGAGCGGGGTTAGCGACCGCCGCGCAGCCTCACCGGACACTTAACTAACAACAGGGAGTGGGGGTAGAGCCACATTCCCGAAGGTTAATAAACACATTGCTACGCGTAGAAAGCGGTCGCGTGGGAGGCATCGCTTCTAGGAAGCGTCTCGTTCAGCAGGGACGCCCTTGACCCAGTTTCTCCAGCCGATCTAAAGCGCGGCTCAATATGTACGTCCATATCTTCACTTCTAGACATCATAGTGACGTATGAGAGGATTCATAGGAAAGATGAGACTTCCGCGCGTCTGATAGTGCAAATATTGTTCTGATGAGAAAGGACTAATTAGTGAAGTCGCGCTTAAATATAATCATATATATAATTGCGGCTCAATATAATCGTCGATATCTTTGTTTCTAGATGTCGTAGTGACGTGGACGACATCTTATTGAAAAGCTGAGACTATCACGCGTTTGATAAACGTGCAATCGTTGTTCTTCGAAGAAAAGATTACAATTAATAAAATCGTAGCTCGACACAATCATCGATTATTTTTTCTCTATGTCACGGCGATTTGAAGGAAGCCTCGTTGGAAAGATGAGACTTTTTGCGCGTTTGATTAGCTTGATTTTACAAGGAAGATTTAATTAAAAAAATCATATAATCGTAATTCGATAGAATCGTTAATATCTTTGGTTTTTAGATGTCATAACGACTTGAGAGACATCTTATTGAAAGTCTGAGACTGTCACACTTTTAATAAATGTACGGTACGTTGTCTTTCAAAGAGAAGTTTATAATTATATAAACGAAGCTTGACACAATCGTCGATATCTTTTTTTCTATATGTCAGCGATTTGGAGGAAGCCTCGTTGGAAAGGTAAGACTTTTTGCGCGTCTGATTAGTGTCTGCTAGAATCGTCAGTATCTTTGGCTTCTAGACGTTGTAACGACTTGGGGGATGTCTCATTGAATAGCAGAGACTGTCACACCTTCAATAAATATGCGACTGTTGTTCTTCGGAGAAAGAGTTACAATTAGTAAAATCGCAACTTGATAGAATCATCGATATCTTTCCTTCTATACGTCATATCGATTTGGTGGATGTATTATTAAAAAAGTGGAATTTTTGTGCATCTGATCAGCGTAAGGCCGTCATTCTTAGAAGGAAGGTTTAATTAGAGATCACGAATATAATCATAATTTGATAGAATCGTCAGTATCTTTGTTTCTAGACATCATAGCGACTTGGAGAACGACTCTTTGAAAAGCTGATATTGTCATGCGTTTGATAAATATACGGTCGTTGTCCTTCGAAGAGAGTTACAATTAATTAATAAAGTCGCAACTTGATATAATCATCGATATCTTTCCTTCTAAATATCACATTAATTTAGGGGATATATTGTTGAAAAAGTGGAACTTTTGCGCTTCTAATCAGTGTGCAACCGACATTCTTAGAAGAAAAGTTTAATTAATGAGATCAGAAATATAATCATGATTCGATAGAATCGTCAGTATCTTTGTTTCTAGACGTTGTAGCGACTTGGGGGGCAACTTATTGAAAAGCTGATATTGTCACGAGTTTGATAACTATGTGATCATTGATCTTCAAAAGATTGGAAAAGAATTGATTAGTGAAGTTAGTGAAGATTAGTGAAGATTAGATCGACACAATTATATACACTGTTCATGTTGTTTACTCAAAGTAGATAACATTAGTAAGCTGAGATTTCTGCGTTACTAGTAGTCGTATGTTATTTGTCGTAAGACTGATTAGTGGAATTAATGGCACTCCTATGCCCAAACAATAGCCAAGAGAGAAAATGAAACCGCATCGTTCAACTATTGATAGATCGACGGGGCTGTAGTAACTTCAGGTGGTAAACGACGAATGCAGCGAAGCAGTGTCACTACTTCGAGAAGGCGAACAAACATCGGATGTTACAGACGGTGAGAGTGAGTGTACTAGTCTGTATACAATCAGAGACGAATGGCGAGCCGTTATCCATTCGAAGGATACAGATCGACGCGAGGGAAAAGGAGGTCGAGTAAACGTGTCGAAAGTTTTTGCGCGATCTATGAACGTCTTCTTCGTTCGGAAGTGTCGTTTTTTTCTTCTTCTTTTCTCGGCTGGCTCGCGTCAGTCGGAGCTCCGACTTTTACATGCGAACAAGTTGTAACGATCAACGACTTGCGGACGATTCATAAAAGTTCGCCGAATGGAAAACGACGTGCGCATAGTGGCTAACGACAGGCCGATATAGACAGGCGATGCAGAGAAAAATATATTACGTCCACTGTGAGACGTTAAACTACCCGGCGGCATGACGTATTGCCGACCATATGTCGATGTAATAATTTATCACGCTTCACGAAATTGGCAACGCGCGATACTTTTATCGATATGCGGAAGCTGTTCTTCGAAATCGAGGTCAGCTCGAAATCACAGGTCAGCTTCGAAATCACAGGTCAGATATTTTTCTTTCGAAGAATACCTGATCTGTGGATTCATCCGAGCGCGAATTCTCGACGTGGCTCGTTAATTTTGATTAAAAATCGCGGTTAATTTGAGGAAAGTGAAGCTTCACATATTTTATGAGAGATTTGTTGTTTATGGAGATCTTTACACAGAAAGAATATATAATTATAGCTTTTCAATTTTAGCATATTTTTTAGTGATAGAGAAGGAATGTGGACAAGAGTTTATTTTAAGAAAGTTTTTTTTCTGTACAAAATATCCGATAACTTACAGAGGAGCCACGATGTACAAGTAGATTAGGTCAAATTAAACAAAAAATTCCCCTACTATTTTAATACAAATAACTCCACAAAATTCTAAGTTATTAATTAAAGAAGATTCGTGAATGAGCATGCGGTAGACCATACGGTAGATGAACTATGATAACGATGTCTGCCGCTGTATGCTCGTATATTAGATTAAAGTGAACAAAAATGTCTTCTATCATTTTTCAAATAACCACGTACATATTTAGTTATTAATTAAAGAAGTTTCGTGTACAGTAATGCACTAATCTTTTTTAATTAATAATTAAACATTTACATGATCATTTGGAAAATGATAGAGGACTTTTTGTTCAGCTTGATCTAATATACAAGTGGCAAATATCGTCATCACAACTCACCTACGTATGGCGCGTGATTATTCACGAACCTTCTTGGATTAATAACTCATAATTTTACGTAATTGTTCAAAAAATAGTAGAGGAATTTTTTGTTCAATTTGACCTAATCTACCTTGTACATCGGCTCCTCCGTGAATTACCGGATGTCCTATATACATTTTCTAGGGTCAAAAAATAAACTTTTTGTTAATAAGATTTTTTGAAAATCTGAAGTATTAAGAACCGCTTGATCTCTCTCTGTCGCCTTGTTGACAAATTGTAGGAATAAACAAAAGAGAACAAGCATGCAACGGGATGCGTAGCTAAAAGTTAGTCTTAATACATTCTTGTAAACTTCAACGCATACGAATATTTTCAACTCTTTTCATAATGTACAAAGGCGGAAAGTCCAATAAAAGCTGACCGTCCTGCAGAGAGGAATAAGGAAAGAAAATTAAAATTAGTCTTGAAGCAAAAATGATGACTGCCGGCAGGGATAATAAGCGAATACAAGTTAACTGACGTCAATAAGAATTTTCTAAAGAGACAAGAACAGGAACGAAAGAGCAGCCTAAAACGAGTTTTTTAAAGGAGAAAAAGGCTTACTATATGCCCTTGGAATACCTAATTAGCAGTTAATACAAAAATTTCCGTTTTATATGCTCGACACTCTAACTTGAAATTTTTAAACTGTTTTTCTGAAAACAGCATTTTGCGAAATAGCGTAACTTATATTTCGGAAATTGATGAAGCAATCAGCTTCCAGTTTTACATACATACATAAGAAAATATTTTCCACAAAATAGACTAGAGAGGAGGGAAAATATTTAGTAGTTTTTTTTTATAAACAAAAGAAGTTATATTTCTTATTAAGAAAAAATTCTTTTTTGTTTGTAAAGCCGTTACTTTGAAATTAATTGAAATTTTCTGGTACCTGAAGTCGACTTTGCACACATGTTCATGTAATTCAAGAATTCTTTTTTAGAACACTTGAAAAGAAGCTACAACAACAAGACTCTTTTTTCTTATATTCTCCATCAACTTTCTTTAGTTACTAGAATTTTTAATATTCTTTTTTTTTAATTTACATGTGATAAGGAGAAAGATAAATAAATATATATGTAAAATATGAAAATAATCTATTAAGTAATCTTTATACAAAAAATTACTAAAAATGATTATTTTTCGATCGAGAAGAAATCCTCCTTAAAGTTATATATAGTAAATTTTTTAGTAGTAGATTGCAGTTTTTAAAATACAAAAGCACAAGCGATATGTTCCGTGATATGGAAGGATAATAAATTAAATCAGAATATCGATGTTTCTTGATTACAACGTTCTAGAATATTGTGTGCTATAAAATTGTCTTCGTGTAAGTTCGAGCCACGTAAAGCGTGGCATGGTGCGACTATGGTAAAGGTAACAGTAACGATGTGCGAGCGACGTACTCGAAAGAAACCGCGTATCGTAGTTGAATTTCTTCGAAACGTGTTTACTATTTTCCAAGTTGTATAATCCCCGTACAAACAAGAAAAAGGTAATATAGCGCGACTCAAACGTATCGCTTTGTCGTTTAAAGCTGCCACGCAGCTCGTGCAACTGCAACGAGGCTAATCGAATCTGGTGCCGACTGCACCTACTAACTAGACTATTATGCACCGGGTGCGGAACTGTATCAGTTGGACCTGCTGCCTATTTCCTTTCCCATTGGACGAATCAACGAGGAACGAGAGGCGGACGATTGGATAGAGACCCATACGAAGCGATATGAAGAGAGAACGAGAGGAGTATGTTGTCGTGCCGCAGAGAAAATCGAGGAGTTTCAATATCCAGAGATCGAATTGAATTTCCGCATATACACACAGAAACAAACAAAAACAAATATATATATAGAATATCTTGCAAATAACAATTTTTTAATTTTAATAATAGATTTTCTGATAAAAACATGTGGCATTCTATTTTTATCGGCGAAAATATTACTGTCGCAACTGTTCAAACATCACTACGTAAATTTCTCTCTGTGTCTGAAAGTCGAATTGAAAAATGAATTGAATAAATTGGCTAAAAAACATGGATATCGCTATGTTTGCTTCTCATTTCATAGTAGGACAAATACTTCAAAAATCAGATATTGGATAAAATTTAAGATGCATGAGTTTGAATTGTCATAAGTTTTTCTTTTAACATGTATCATGGACTATGAATAAATATGTTTATAATTGATTTATCGTGCTCCTATCTTTTTCAAAATAATCGAATAAAATATGACATCTCGTAAATATCAGAATTCCAATAAAATTCAATAGATTACATTCTAAACTACTCTATGGAAAGAATAACTGGGAATATATGTAAGTTAAATGTTGATCAGAACTTGTTTATTAAGTTTCAAAGAACATATTTACCTTCATTTTATGTCATTTTGTGTGTGAGTATTAATTATATATTAATAAATATGCAGAGTGCCCCAGATTCTCCTCCGCAATTTTTGTGAAAACATAGAACGGATTGAGATGAACATAAAAGTCCTATACCATTTTGCGATATTCGCAATAATATTCGAACTATTAATTAAAGAAGATTGAATGATCATGCGCGATATGGTAGATGAATTGTAGTGGCGATGTGTGCTATTGTATGCTTGTATATCAGGTCAAATTAAACAAAAAAGCTTTTTATTATTTTGCAAATAACCACGTAGATTTTTAGTTATTAATAAAAGTAAATAGTTATATGATTGTGCGTGATGTACAAATCCTTTTTATATCTAAAAATTAATATCTAAAAATCTGTGCGATCATTTGAAAAATAGTAGAGGGCTTTTTTGTCCAGTTTGACGTAATGTATACAACGGCAAACGGCGTCATTACAGCTCATCTACCATATCGTGTGTGATTATTCACTATTCTTCTATTCTTCTTTAATTAATATCTTGACTGTTATTGCGAATATCGCAAAATGGTATAGGATTTTTATATTCATCTTAATCCGTTCTACATTTCCACAAAAATTGCGGAGGAGAGTCTGGGACGCCCTATATTATATTCGACAAACAAAAAAGTTCTTACTTCAATATTCAAAGATAAAGAAAGTTTTTGATATAGAATGGAATATAAGTTTGTTATCATATGGTCAAGTATTTAGATTCTTGACATGCCTGATTAATATACTCTTCCATCTTCCTTTCGTGAAAAAATGCACGTTAAAATTTATTCGATGTAATCAAACGTCCTTCACAGTTATTCTCCTCAGCAATGTTCCAATGGAATAAACAAATAACGATCTATTCCAAATTCCTTATGAAGGATTATTATAAAATATTCAAAGAAACATGTCACCAAATAAATCATTATTTATTCATGCCGCTGGAGTATTGCTGGAAAGAATGGCTGGGAGCATTCGATCACATCTAATGAACTTTGATGTACATTTCTTCACGAAAATGGAACGACGAACAGAAAACTGAATATTACGAAAAAAATACTTAATCAAACATATCAAGAAACTAAATACTTTAGCCTATTAAATAAAGAGTTTATAAAAAAACTTTACCCTGTTAGTAAAAAGTTTATTTCATTCCATTGTATACCAAAAATTTTCTTTATCTTTAAATATCTAAGAATCTTTTTATTTGCCAAATATGTCATATTTATTTATTAATATATTATGAAATTTATATATTTTATATAATATATAATTTTTATATAATAAATAATTCTTATTTATATTTTATATTTTATATAATATAATTTGTATATAATAAATAATTCTTATTTATATTTTATATTTTATATAATATATAAATAAGATATTTTATATAAATATAAATATATTAATATAATTATATGATATTTATTTATATATTTATTAATATATATAGTAGTACTCAAGTGACAAAATGTGGACATAAATATATTTTTTGAGATTTAATAAACAACTTCTAATAAGCATTATATAAATATTGATTATTGCTTATTTTTGCATTTTCAATTTACTCCACACAGTATGGAATAATCCTCAATACGTTTTATTGAAACGTACAGTAAATTACAGGCGATATTGATTTTATACGTTGAAATTACGCCAATCGTACATCATTTATATTAAAATCATTCTGTCGAAAAACGTGAAAGTTATTGACAAATGACAGGAAAATAATGTATTCGTTCCATTATGCGTCCGTTAGCTTGAAGTTTAGTTCGCGCGCGATGTTAAGCTTCGTCTATAATACGTGGAGTATGCTTAGCATATGAAAAGTAAGAGTAGGAGTAAGAAATAAAACTAATTTATTTAACTTATATATACATTTAAATTCTAGTTCCCTTACACCGGAAGTATTTATTTGACAGAAGAACTTCCGGCGTAAAAGAGCTGGAGTATAGACGTAAGTGAAATAAATTATTTTTATTTCTTACTTCCACTCTTGCTTCTTACTCCAAGCTTACTCCGCATATTGTAGATGAAGCTTTACACCTTGTAGTTTACTGCGGGCAACGAAAGGCGCGGGATATACTCGCGGAGGCACACGGGCAGAGGAAAGAGCGACGCTCTGAACAGCGCGGTCGAGGGGGATGACTGGACTGACAATAAAATCAGCGCCCGGTGTGTCGGTTTTTCGCCATTTTATAACCTCGTATACTCTTTAGCCGACGCGACGCGGCTTAATTTAGAGCGCTCTCGGAATTTACGGGCGTGCTCTCTCCTCCGGCTCGTTTCCCTCTTCCCGATGCCGTCGTGCTCGTGCAGGTTATGGATCGTGTAACGCTTCACGCGCACCAACGGGAGTTGACGGCGATGAAAAGGACAGGAAAAATAACAGAGAGAGAGAGAGAGAGAAAGAGAGGGAGGGAAAAAGAAATCAATTGTCCCGCGCACCCGTTGCCTTGCAAATCTTCGACATCACGGTTTTCCGGATAAATCGGCGGAAAATGAATTGTCGCGACGCCGAGCGGCGACGACGGCGGCTGCCCCTGGTACATCCATTCTAACGCGTTATAGTCACTCAATAACGACGACGACGAAGACGACCACGACGAAGACGACGTCGACGACGACGACGTTACTTCCGGGGATCGATGATGTTCGTCACTCGTAAATCGCGCAGCCGACGAGTATCCGCGCGGCAGTCTCGGGGAGTTATAACGATAGCTACCAGCCGTGAAACTATAACTGTCGTAGCGTAGCGTCGTGAGAAATCCTTGCTCGGAATGTGTGTGTGTATATGTGTGTGTATGTGTATACGTGTGTACCAATGTCGCGAAATTATCGCCCGTCATTCGGCGCGTCGTTCGGTTACCTTTCAGCTAGAAATATTACAGCATCGTAAATCGCGCAGACGGAGAATTGGCGTTAAATCTAACGGAGTGTAATATATTCAATTACAGTTGGCCAGTATCGGGCACACGGCGAGATTATAAATTATTACGAGATTTCCATAAGCGATAAATTTTCGATTAAAACATTTCTGTCGGCGCGAGTAGAGTGCTGACTCGCCTAAAAGGCTCGTGTACACGAACGTATATCGACGTACGTGCGTGCGCGAGTGCGTGTTGTGCATCGCAAAATCAATCGGTCGCTACTTCGATATTACGTCGCGCACATTGGAAATACTCACGGTCCCATACGTTTTCGACCGGACTCGAAAATGGATTGCTGTGCGATGTAAATTCATTCCTTGCCATTTAGAAAGAGCACGCCCGCGATCGTCCGCGCCGCGCATCGTTAATCAAAGCTAAGAGAAAAAAAAGTGACAGGGACAGACATACACACACCCCAGAGAGATCGCACGTTCTACATACGCCCATGATTTTTCCTCGCTCGCTGCGAAATTCGACTCTTTCGTCGGAGGACAACGATTCACGTTGCAATTTAGCGCGCGAGGTGACAAATATCTCGCTTTATGGCTCCTAATTATTCACATGGCGCGGCTATTATTAAACGTGGACAGTTTTGGATGGACAGACGGCGACGCGAGTGTGCTCGTTGCGTATCCACATAGCGATAAGAAAGAGAAGAATTTTCTTCCGCGCTGTCTTCGCGTTCATGAGCGTTTCACTTCGTCGTTCTTGATAGAAATTGTCGTTGACGCAATGATAGATTTGCATTGATGAATAGATTTGTATTGTAAAAATAAAATAATAACAACCAATGATACACAAACTATTGCTATAGATAACTGATTTTATAACTGGAAACGTGATAAATATTGACTCGCGCGCGACAAGCGAGAGAGAGAGAGAGAGAGAGAGAGAGAGAGAGAGAGAGAGAGAGCTATAAGATTAAGTATCATATTCTTTTTATCGACATAATCATACCAACTTAGAAACTATTCATTAATAAAAAAATACATACATATTTTATATTCAGGTAGAACCCAGCTAGAATAACCCAGGAAGAATCCAAGTAGAAATTAAACGAGGCAAATCCTAAGTATATAGTGGCTCTAGTCAGGAATATCCTAAAAATAAGCATGCCTTTATAGGACCGAGATACGGCCAAGATAGGCAAATTCTGAGTAGAATTTCATAAATAGGTCATGAATTGATGCTCCAAAGTAGACATGCCTACGCAGAGTCCAAATATGACCAAAATAGGCAAATCCTACATGGAATTTCTTGAATAGGTGATAAATCGATGCTAACGTGGATACTCTAAACGAGATTTGCAGTAATAAAGTTCGATCAGGAGCAAATTAGCCAATTTTTTAAACAATTTCAGTAAAGAAACAATTAATAGTTAATGATTGATAATTATAATAGATATTGTAATCAAATTGCAATAAGAGTTATAAGAGTTATAAGAAAGATTGTAATAAGCATATAAAAAAAGGATTTAATTTATTATATCTTAAATAAATATATCAGAGTATTATATCTTAAATAAATATATGAGAGTATAATAGAGTCTCAATTCATCATTTCAGTCAGGAATCTAATTAGGTATACCAAGATAGTACGTAGTCAAATTTGCAAGTCTAAGGTCTAATTTATAAGCGTTTTTTTTCTATGTAGGGCCTAAATGAATTTGTCTTTATAGGAATTTACTAGAGTTAAAGAAAAACTATTTAAGAATCCTTTTTAATACCTATTTTAAATTTCTACTTGAGAATAATGTTTGGAATTTATTACATATATATATTTCAACAATTCTGATATTTGCCGAGCTGAGGAATTAATATGTGATCTTGCGCCGGTTATTATTCGCTTATTTCGTTTATTTTCTATATTACTTCGATATTGTTGTATATACAGAATATCGCGCACGCTTCCTCTCACTCACAGATTATTTCGCGAAATTGTCGATTTGTTGAATTTTACATAGGAAACATGCAATCGAACGCGATAACATTACAACATCCAACTTTGTGTATTGTTACAGTCGCGATATGCGAATAAAAATATTCAAACATTAATTTGGAAAGGTACACAAGATACACAAGCAAAAAAGATTTAGCCGATAGAAATTAGTCATTAGATGTTCAACAAGATAACATAGATTTTTACGAAAAAAAATACTTTTCTTTGTCATTCATGAATCAAATATATGATCTATATATTTTACGCTAAATTAAAAAATATAAACAGACTTTTTTTATATTACCCAGAATTTTCCAGTGATTTAATTTTTAAGATTCAAGAAAAAATATATTTTCTTTATAGATACAGACACAATGATTTATCTAATTTAAAATGTAGAAGTTAGTGATTTTCTGCTGTATTTAGTTTGTATACGGTTGTATATGGTTGTATATTTTGATGTTGTAGTGAAATAAAATTTACATTATTTAAATAAGTTTACGTTATTAACCTTACTATTAAATAATCATAAGTAAATATTTAAATTATAATAAATGCTAAAAATGGCCGTTATTTGATTAAAGACAAGCATTGACAGGATGGAGTAAGGATTGTCGAACTATTTTCAAGGTATAATAATCCTGTATAATAAACGATTTATTTAATCCGCATATTTTGTTTTAACAGCTGTCATTATAATTCTTTTATAGAGACAAGAAAAATTTTTTTAATACTCAAATTAACATATATACATATAAATATGTGTAATAAAGACGAATTAAAGGAAAAAATCTTTACTTTTTAGTAAAGTACTTTCTATCGGTACTTATGGGTCATTCGTGTCTGTCCGGAAGCTTACTATGTCATTACTTGAAGGATGACTGTGCTCGCGCATTTTCCCTTCTACTTATATTTCTACTTTTCATTTCAATGTATTTTTACAGAGTGAAGTCAGTCGTGTAACTAGAAAGGTTTTCTACAGCTAATTAAGTGTAGCAACGCGTTTTCTCGATGAGTTTTGTAATACATTTTATATTTAACAGGATAACATATCTCTTGAGAATGACTAAAAAACAAATTACCATTGGGTATGAAATATATTACGAAACTTGAGAGAAAACGTCAGAACCTTAAATCAGCAGACTATAAATTTACAACATTTGACACTAAATGAACACAAATGATCCATGGGTGTTATTTAAAGATTAAAAATAAAAGAATATCAAAATCAGTTTTTATCACAATTTTTGCCTGATGAAAAATTGCGTAACAAAAGAGATATCGTTAATCTTAATCAATTTTATAGACAATTGTACTGCTTAAATGGAGAAACTTCTTCAACATATTTAATATCGGTAGTATATTTTAATATAAAAAAAATTTGAATAAAATCGAATTGCAAATTGCATGAAGAGTCTTATATAGAGGAAATTTATTGAAATCGCACCGGTCTCCTAAATTGCACTTGATATACACAAGATATAGTCCGAAAATTTTTGTTTATATTTCTCTTGTAAATTTATTTCTTACTTTTACTGATAGGTATTCATATTTAATAATAAAGGAATTGATGAGATACGATTTAAGAAACCGATACACGTAAAAAAAACTAGCTTCCAGAGCTAAAAAATAGCTATGGCAGATAAGATATGTCACTGAAATAGAGACAACTAATGTCGATACTGAAGCTAAATTTATTCGCTGTTTAAACTTAGGTGCTACAATGAGAAATATTAGCTGCTAGAAATAAATGACTGTAACAAATGATTGTAGCTGTGCGGCAAACTTCTTTAATATATGCATACGATAAGAAATTTAGGAATAACTGTCATTTTCTTAGCTACTTAAAATAATGTGCATTTTTAATGTCACCTAATATATTTGTATTTCATAGCGAATGCATTTTAGCTGTCATAGCCAATTTTTACCAGTGACAGCTAAACAATTAGCCTTTTGACTAAGTTTGAATCAGCTACCACGGTTTAGCTGATATTACTAAGTTATTTTTTTTCATGTACGTTTCGGCAACTCTCTTCTACAATAAATTAAATTTCAAATGACCATCACAAAAAACTGTGAGTAGTAAAAAAATTATGAGTTCATTTTCAGATTCTATGTATAAAAAGGTATGTAGAAAACATCAGAAATTTCATGTGACGAATTACCTGTTTACCGGTATAATTTACTTAAGGCAACGAGTTGAAATCTTCAAAAAATCGATTTTTGGGTTTTTATGTAATCGTTTAGTACAATTCTTTAAAAACATTGTGGTGCAAAAAACCTCGATATTCGCAAAATTGAGCTAAGGAGAGAGAAAAATGAGGTAGCGCGCGGCTTGCGGAACGCGCGCGACCATGTAGTGCAAGAAATGTAGATATTGTTTATTTAAAACAAACTGATAAACAGTAATAATGGTTCAAAAACTTAGAAATAATAATATCGGAAACAAAGGTTATAGGAGTGTGGAGGTCACTACTAACAAATATAAGAGTAACAACAAAGGAAACGAGAACAGTCGGTCGGTCGGTAGTAGAAGTAGTCGGTCGTTTATTTTTCAAAACAGCATTTTCTGCTCGTTTTGCCACGATTACTGAAGAACGACTAAAGATATAGATTTGATCTTTTTTTCAAATTAAAGATAAACGTATTGCATAGATTGAACCGAAGTTTGCATATGAAAATTAATTTTTTAAAACGGTTTTAACAATAAATAACTGGAATTTTTAGACACTTTTGGTTTCTCGTTCGCTATTTCTCTAATTTTTAGATTTTTAGTTTCATTTCGGTTCAATCTATAGAGGGAAATCTTCTCTATAAAATGACGCCTGGCGCATTAAAAAATTCCAACTCGTTCTTCCGGAATCGTGACAAACCGCAAAAACAACGTTTCTTTAATGTAACAATATCTCATTCAATTATTAATATTTTTTGAACTTCTACCGCTTATTGTATTCCTAAAAGTATGTATAAAAACTAAAAAAAAACAAACCTTATGTATGTTTATTTGCTCGTCCACAATCATCATTCGAATTTCATTCAATTTTCGGAAGATAAAACCGTTATAATCCCCTAAACAGAGAGAGAATAAAATTGTTCCAACAGTCATAAAAATTCAGTGTAAAACAAAGCTAAGTAAAAGTGAAATAAAGATCGCGACGAAACGCTATTCTTTCGGATGCGTCCTTTGTCAATTTCTGAAAGAATCCTCATATAAATGACTGCATCATAAACTGGCAAGATATAAGTGCTGTATCGCACGAAAGGAAGCATCCGTTTGTCAGATATAAGGTAATTCAATAAGAGGACAGTTCGGTAGAAGAAGATGTATGTATATATACAAGGAAGGAGGAGAGTGTGTGCGTTTGGTTGGTGGAATGACTGAAAACGGGTGAAGCATTGAGATGCAAAATGGAGAGAATCGCTCGATACGTACGAAGAACACAATGGGAAAGCAATCCTAGTGATCTATGAGACCCGCATCGATACGACCCGACAATCGCGATCCATATGGATAAACTAATTCAAGATGGCGTTCTGTATAACCGACGGCATTACAATAAGAAATGACGCCGCATTCGCGAACGTCAATCCGATATGAATCGCCGTGAAACTGTCGCAATGTCTTTTCTACGAGCACAAATATCAATCCCGCCTTGGCGGACTCCCTCTTTCGTATATCCACATGCATACATCATGTAAATCTTGCGTTCCCGCTTTCGATACCGCTGTATGGAGATATGAATATATGTTTGATTGTTCGCGGAACTGCGTTATACAGACTTAACAAGATCGACGGCTCGCCGAACCTCGCTGGGAACTCGTACGAAACGCAAAACGCGCAATTGAGAGACAAAGAGGGGAGAAGTTTCAGGGAAGTGGAAGCGGGAAGTGAAATCACGAGTCGAAATTTTGGCTCTATATTAACTCTGCAAATTCCGTCAAACTTGAAAAGCGAATCGAGAATCTCCAAACATAATATTGTACAAACTGTTCTCTTTGAATAAATGTTTACTTACTATCAAACACTGTTTTCTCAATGTGTTGAGTCGTAAAGAAAGGTTTGATTGGAAATTATTTAATATTTGACCATTTCAATACTTTATCTACATTTAATCTTTGCTCTTAATTTCAATAAACATTATATTATTTATGTAACTTACTCTTAACTTACTTTAATTAGTATTATTTCTTATTATATGGAATAAGAGTAGATACAAGTTGGCGAGCAATTAGAGATTCACAAAACTATAATTACTTGTTATTTATTTATTATTATTTATTTATAAATAATGAGGGACTACGAATATCAGTTTAACTCTAGAGTAGTAATTTGAAATAAACCTGTAGATTCACTGACCTTTCTTTTTAGTTCTAGTCTTTTATTTGGATGTCCTTCACTTTCTCTATATAACATTTATCTTCATATATTATATATTATATATATAACATTTATATATATTATATGTTACATATATATAATAAAAATTAGTGCTCAATAAAATTTGTATGTTCAATATTATTGCATTTTAAATCTCTTTCAGTCTTAATTAACTCTAATATGAATTAAGAGAGATACTACACTAAAAACAAATATTGAAAATTAACATTAATATTCTCGGATTAAATTTTGACTGAGATCTTATTTTCAGTAAGTTAGTCAAATGTTCGTTTAAATCGGAAACATATTGTATAAGGTTGGTACAAAAGAGGTATCACGTTTATCAACTAAAATAGGAAACAAAATTATTCAATTTCGAAGGACTAATCATTTTTATGAATAAAATGAATATCGACTTGGCATTTTTTAGACATCTAAGGACTTCCTATTTTCTTTTTATCCAAATTTCCTAAGAGAATCTAATACAAAGAAAAAAATAGCAAATCTTTTGCATCAATTTTATATAATAAATAATTAGATACATTTGGGGAAGTATAGGATATATCGTTGGCCATATCCTACGTTCTACTTCCTGATTTAGAATCATAGTAGCTCTTGGCTGCTTCTACACTAGAGATATTCTGACACTCGTATAAATATAATGCGATCAAAGAAACGTGTTAATTGACATGATGCTGACGAAAGCCTAGTTGAATATTTCGACAATAGTTGCAAACATTTTAATCACCCAACGAAAATAATAAGTAAAGCTAAAAACACACGATGCACGATTTCGTGCCTGCTGACTGGCAGATGACCGGCAGCTCAGCTCAACTGCATAGATTTTCCAATACACGATAGCGATTCATGTAGTAAACTGAAGTGCCGATCGACATACATTTAACCCATTAACGCTTAAATGTGCTGAAATTTTACATTGATTTGAACCACTTATTTTACTACGGAAATGAGGTCTGTTTTTTATAAAGAGTACTCACCATTCCTACCAATTTCGATGTCGCTCTATCGAATAGCGTTGAGAAAATTTTAAAAACTCGCAATTTATGCAAAATTTTTGCAAAATAAAATAAAAAACGCATGTTTTTAGGGTTAATTTTTTCTTCTTCCGCTATTTTCTCCATAAAAATATGTTAGTATCGCTCGGGAAAGTGTCTAAAACGTGTTCCTGACACTTTAACTTAAAAAATATGCCATGAGTATTTTTTTAATAAACATGACAGTACCAAAATGACGGTCGATTTGAAGCGTTTAATTCGAATTTTCATTTATATTTAGTTATCGAAATTGTTTTACTATGTAATTACTATGTAAATTACTATGTAATTTTGTAATATTGACACTAAAACAATTTCGATAACCAAATATAAGCGAAAATTCGTAATAAACGCTTTAAATAGATCGGCATTTTGGTATCACCATGTTTGTTGTAAAAAATACCCATGACATATTTTTTAAATCAAAGTGTCGGGAACACGTTTTAGACACTTTTCTGAGCGATACTAACACGTTTTTATAGAGAAAATAGCAGAAGAAGAAAAAATTAACCCTAAAAATGTGCGTTTTTAAATTTTATTTTGCAAAAATTTTGCATAAATTGCGATTTTTTTAAATTTTCTCAACGCTATTCGAGAGCGACATCGAAATTGGTAGGAATGATACTGTTTATAAACAACTCATTTCCATGGTAAAATAAATGGCTCAAATCAACGTAAAATTTCAGCACATTTGAGCGTTAATGGGTTAAGAAGACATGAAATCATGCATCATGTGATTCTAGCTTTAGGCATCGATACATGTATCGATGTCCGTATCGTGATATATTCGTTGCTTGTGGGCTCGAACATGACGCCTCGGTCACGGAAAAAATATACGACGCACGAGAATATTAAAACAATGGGCGAGAGGCTACGTCATCCGGCCTCAATCGCCAACCGTCATTCAGCCGCCATTCAACAGCCACGAGATCATAACCATCAATGCGCTCAAAATATTTCGGACCTCCAAGGCAGCTTTGCGCGTTACATATTTTTCCGAGCATTACATTTCGAACCGCCGAGCGAAGCACATACATATATGAAACACGTGTATCGACGTATTATTTATCACTTCCGTCAAGTAATTAAAAATTTCATTGGCTCTTGAAATATTTAACCCTTCAATAGACATCTTTTTAGTAGGGCAAGTGATGATATCGTATCTAAAAAATACAAGTCAATTTTCTTCGGCAGGTACTTTCTCTAAACTGTGGAGGGAATTGAGATAAGAGGATTTCGGTTCCATTGCAAATACCGCGAAAACATGGGAAATTTGAAATATAAAACTATATCTATTGGACTGTATTTATATCTATTGGACGGTTAGTGGGACTCACGTTGACATCGTGTTATTTGACGTGTGTTTCTTTGATAGACTTGTATCTACATGAGTACTTGTATCACTCTGCAAATTTAAATGTTATTTTTAGGCACATAAGTGTGTAATTTGGCTGGAGCGTTTTTAACACGTTTCTTGCTGTTTTAAATCACATTATTTAATACATTTAAGATGTTTAAATTATAATTTAATAAGTTAATAATTTAAGTGTGTTAAATGACGTGACTTAAAACGGTAAAAAGTTGTAAGGGGAGATTCAGCCAAAATAATACATTTGAATTTGTAGTGCAGTGCTACGACGGAGTTAGCCAGGAAGTTAGATCGGCAAGCAAAGACGTCGGGACACAGCCAGCGATACATCATATAATTCCAAATATATCGGATCATTTGTTATTCAGATTTCCGATTTTAATTCGACAGACGTATCGAGAATAAGTAGATAACCGAGTCGAAATTTATACTGCAATTCTAGACAAAATCGTAAAACTCGTAACTTGTTTTCGCAAAACTCGTAAGAACTTATGAGTAAATCTGCAATTCTATGCAGGCATATGTCATACGATAACTCGTAAATATTTACAATTTTTTTTTTTTTTTTTTTTTTTTTTTTTTTTTTTTTTTTTTTTTTTTTTTTTTTTTTTTTTTTTTTTTTTCGTAAGCTATGACTTTACGATTTTACGATTTATTCGTATATTTACTTAGAATTGCAGCATTAGACTAGCATTCACAATCCGTCATCATTCGACAAGCAGTTACAACTTTATGAATCTAAGGTTACAAAATGCGGTTTTTTTTATCTTGATATTCTGTAAGTCATTTCCAGTAGATTTCGTAGCGTTGATTATGAATCTAGCCGCCAAAATATCACGTATCACGTCAAGTTTTTGAAAAAACCTCAAAGTTACTAAAACAAGCATTTTTAATACTTTTCCGTAAGTTATATCTTTCGATAGAGACGTGATTCAGAAAACAATGATAACTCAAAATAAAGCCCAAGACTTATACTTTATGATAAAAATGCCAAAAGTCTCAACCAAGAAAGATTTTTCTAAAAAAAGTGAAATATAAGCAATATTTCTCACAGTATCCTTCAGTCATACATCTCTCATTCTAATCATAAAAGTTTTGGATCCTCTATTTTTAATTTTGAAATGTCAACACGTGAATGACCAGAAAAACGTGCGCATACTCATGATTAGAATGAGAGACGTATGAATGAGAAACACTGTGATAGATGATGTTTCTTATGTTTCACTTTTTCAGAAAAACCTTTCTTGCTTGGCACGTATGGCATTTTTATCATAAAGTATAAGTCTTGATTTTCAATTTGAGCAATTATTGCTTTCTGGAGCACGTTCCTATCGAAATATATAACTCACGGGAAACTATTAAGAACGCCCATTTTAGTAACTTTGACTGAGATTTTCTCAAAAACTTGACGTGATACGGCATTTTGGTGGTCAGATTCATAATCATCGCTACGAAATCTACTAAAAACGAATTACAAATGTCAAAGCAAATTTAGTGTTGAACAGTATTATTCTTCACATAAATATTTATTATTCTCTATCTCTATGTTTATTATTATTATTTATTATTTCATACAAGAGAAATATATTGATATAAAGTATCGAAACAAATGAATAGTGGTTCATGAGTGTACTAATTGTAATTATGTTCTCACTCAAAAATTCTAAATAGTCAATAGTGAATACTGACCTTAGAATCTAATATAAGTCTGGCGACTACTAATTTTTTACATCTGGTAATGCTCTTAGGGCTGCAAGTGTGATATTTTTTACGCCACTCAACGCTTTCTTTTCATTTCTGTTCTGCCTTATTGAACATAATACAAATTTAAATCTCTATTGGTAAACAGGATTATTGGACACAACTGTTATCTTTGCCTTTACAGCTTATTTCTTGTCAGTTTTTTTAAGAGCTTCAAATTCCATCGAGATTTCCAACAACAAAAGGAAAAAAGGGAACTAGTGTAATGAAAACTTGTTGTTTTTTCTAACTATATTTACACATTCACCTGTATTACATTATTTAATTATTTTGCTTATTTCGAGTATTTTTTGGGTAAATTATATAATTAATACACTACAGACGCGCGGAGAATAAGAATAAATAGATAAAGAATAAAGAAATAAAGATTAAATACAACTAAAGTATTGTAATAATAAACTAAAATTTAATAATTTAATATTACTAAATACAATACTAAAGTATTCTAATATTAAATTAAAATCGAATATAAATCCCGAATCAAGTCCTTTAAAACTCAGCGTGGAGAAAAAGACAAGAAATAAATATTTGTTATATCCAAAGAAGAAAATAATATCTGTACGATATTATATCTCGAGTTTTTTCATTAGTTTTTCAAGTTTGACAAAATTTACAGAATCAATAAAAAAGGGTGCCCTGTTATTACAAGCAGTCGATTTTGTGTAGCTTGGATCCTATTAAAGACAGCAACATTATAAATCTAAGTGAATTATTTTTGAACATATAAGCGTGTAATTTGGCTGAAACTTTTTGCACGTTTCTTACCGTTCCAAGTCACGTCAATGGACACATTTAAGACGTGTAAATTATAATTTAACCCTTAAGCACTGACAGGAATCTGATATACTCCCAATGAAATAAAAAAACCTATTGCTGTTTCATTCCCGTTTAATCGTATACACATCCGTCCATCTGTCTTTTCTTTAGTCCGTAAGATACGAAGTGGCGACAAGGAAAGACGTTTCGCACACTTTCTCAGGTGATTATCAAACTTCGAAATATTTTGATAAATCTGTGTCAATGCTTAAAGGTTAATACGTTTAAATAACTTGATTTAAATCGGTAAGAAATTTGCAAAAAAAGATTCAATCAAAGTAATACACTTGGATTTGCAGTATAGATGAAGGTAGACAGCTAAATAGCATGCCTGTGAATAATAGAAGGGGAATATAGTTATCCTTCAATTTTGTTTTCAAATAAAAAAAAACGCAATTTATATATATAAGCAAGAATGGAACCAAAAGTTTAAATTAAGACATATTTTCATCGAAACAAATGAAATAACCATCGATCGAAATGCGCGTAATGTTCTTTGCCAGAGTTATTCTCCGTGAATTGACATCGCGCGCTCAAAGTGCAAGCGCACGGCCGCTGATTTATCGTCACCGCAGCCCGACGAACTTCGAATCGAGCGATTTCAGGTGACGGAAATCGTAAATTCGGAACATTTTGAACTGCTCTTGCGGCGACGCGCCCAAGTGCAAAGCGTCCTTTAACCGTGTTTAGGCGTCAACCCTGAAATATCGACTTTACAACTGACGCACGGCATATCCGGGGCGAAGGTTATTTCAACGACTCTCGACGTGCATACGCACGCTTGTACATACACCGTACAGGGTGAAGATGAATGTGCGCACGTATGTTTTAACATATTCGCCGCGTCAACTATGCGTTGTATATACCGATGACATAAGCGAGGAGCGACATTCTGAAGAGATGCAACGATATTCTCGATTTTTTATTCCTTTTTCTGCACGACTCTCTACATACAATCAATGTATTCTTCAATGAAAGGTTACATGACATTTGCCCGAAAGCTAGATGGGAAAATGGTGATACCAACAAAAACCCCTAGGTAACAATTTTAATTTCTACGGATTAATAACACTGCTGAAGTAGCAAGTCCATGAATTTTGCGGATGTCGTTTTGACATATGCGTGTGTATGTGTCAAATAACAAACTGTCACTAATCCGCAGAAATTAAAATTGTGTTGCCTAAGGGTTTTTGTTGGTACCAACGTTTTTCCATCTAGTTTTCGGGAAAATGTCGTGTAACCCAATGAAATACTTATAACTGTGTTCAGTTATAAGTACGGCACTGCAATCAGTAAAATTTCGCTGAAAGTATCAGTTAATAGCGGCTGTTTTCATTATTGATGCAGTTTACAAATACAAACAGTTTGATCGCACGCAAAGCGCACGGAAGCTATTAATTCCATTACTGCGAGTGCAGAAGGTCGGATTTAGCATAGCATAAAGAATTTTTGCAATCAAATTTCCCACTAGTCAAAATGAGTAAGATATAAAACGGAATAATAAAAAAGGAATGTTTCCATTGAATATCAGCGAATAATCACTGATTATTGAAATACTCCTTTTATTATCAAGATTTAATCAAAAATATTTTTACTGATTCACTTTAAGAAGAAGTTCTAGTTCAGATAGCCGAAAAATAAATCTTTACAAAAATCTTTTTGCAAAGAAATGAATAAAGATATCAATATGGAGTTTTTACTATACTATTTATCATTGTTTTATTAAAAAAGAAATTAATATTTTATCAAATATTATTAAAAAAGTTAAATATTATTAACGTTCGGCTTTTTTTCATATTACAAAGGTTCATCTTCCAAATTTAATACAGTTTTTAATTTTCTTATCTCACATTTGTTTAAGATTATTATACGAGTTGTAATATTATTCACCACATAGAAGTATCCAGTGATACCGCTTAGTACAAGAAACCTAAACGACAGAATTTTAACTTCTTTTTAAATAAAAAAGTAATTTTTTGTAGTTGAGACAATGATAAATAGTCTAAATCCTATATTGATATCTTTATTCATTTTTTGGAAAAAAATTCGTGAAGAACTCCTATTTTTCAGCTATCTAAATCAGAACCTCGTCTTAAGAAAATATCTATTTCATGTGTACTGAACAAAAAGTATTTAGTATTTGTAACTATAAATGTGCATATTGAAAGAATTACAGACAAGAGAACCATTTTTGCAATAATTGTTATTGCAGTATTAGCGATAATAATCTTATATGCATATTTATTACTACTTTCCTGTTAGAACAACAAATCCAGTAGGCGTGGAAAATAATTGTAATTTTAGTGATATTAACTATTTGTTTCTTTCAATGTATGACTACTATTAAATGTTCAGCAAAGTTATTATTACTTTCTTTTATCTTGCAAATTATTAATTACGATTGTTTCCCATTTACATCCACGCGACACGACGCAACGCGGCAGGACACGACACGAGTTCTCTCCAAGTGACTAAACTTTCACGATTTCGCGACGCGACACGAGGCGCAGCCGGATTTTCCTAATGAATTTCCCGACGCGCCGACTGAAATAAAGTGACGTGTCATTTCATTGCGGGCGAGTCCATCGCCTCATTAACCCAATTAAGCGACGAAGCTTAATAACACGCGAGTTTTTCATCCAGCAAATTAGTGGCTGTCTCTGAAAGACGCCGTTGAACAAGCAGCCGTGATCGTACAGGAGAAGGCTCCATTCAAAAAACTCAGCCTTCCGAGCGCCATCCTTTCGCAGCGCCGCGAGCGAGATTCGCATCGTTAACGGATTGCAATTTACTCTACGGCGGAGATGGGCGGAGAGATAGGATTCAACTTCGCGTACACAAAATTAATCCCGAAAGTAATTCGCGGTGGTTCAAGGTAGCCGTTTCTGAAAAATAAATTTCGCGTCGCCGTTAAAAGCGTTACCGCCTAACGGCGGCAAATATTTCCAGGGAAATATCTCAGACATTTCGCGCGATATTAATGTCCCTCGTTCGCGCGTCCGTGTTTTTTATCCCCGTGTGAAAAGTACTAAGGGTGACCCAAGAGCGGCAAAAAAGATATCACCGAATTTTCCCGCTGCAGGAGAAGAGTTTCCCCGGAGTTATATTTTTGCAAGCCGTTACACAATATCATTTCGCTTTTCCTCCATTGCGGATATTCAAATGCTCGTCGTCGTTTTATATGCATATTGTTTTCCGCCTGAACTCATTCGCGATATGACGAGGGGCTAAAGCTTTGACTACACAAACTTGAAAGTCGGGCTCTTTGGAAAGTACATTTTGAAAGCGGCGACCTCGCCACGTTCCCAAGCGTAACAAAGTTTATTAAAATCGCTATTTCTCAGGCAACGATGAAAGTCTTTTAATGTTTATCGTCTGCAAACATCCCGTTTGATAGCATCAATTCTCCATGCATATAAATCGACCGCTCGGCGCCAGGGCCTGATATTAAATGGCACACTAGGTGGAAACTCCAATCATCGTCGATTTAATTAAAACCGCACACGCGGCCATAGAGCCCTTTTCTTACGGAAGAAAATTCGTTTCGAAAATCCTCGAGCGCGCGCTCGTGTATCGCTCACTATTCCCGTATTAATTTCAAGCCCGAATCTTTGAAACGCAGAACAAACAAAGATCGTAGCAGGGTATGGGAATCGATTATGGAATAGGCAGGTAACATGGAACAGGAACTCATTTCTTCTATGCACTGTACTCTGACGGTAACTGCTAAAGATTGTTACATTTGTTATGAAACTCGTCATATGTAATGTTGAGCTCCAGGCTAGAAACGTGTACGAAGATATAAACGATTTTCTACCTTCGTTCCGCCTGAAAGTTAGGCGTTGCGGCAATCTTGCTTGCTTAAGATAAGTTTACTAATGTTTATTTTCAGTGAACAACCATTAATATAATTATATTAATAATATTTTACACTCCATTCAGTTGCTATTCTCAACTTTAACCCTTTAAAGGCCAGGTAAATTTCGTTCGAGTAAAATTTTTTTCTTTATAAAATAGTCTTAAAGGACGGTCCTGATAAACGGTTTTGTGGTACGAATAAAGTTGATTGTTAGGAAGCACGATTTTCTAAATATGTAATTATTTACGTCCATGTTTATACGTGTGTCCCACAGCTTCACAGAATTCAATAAGTTTTATAAACATAAATATAAAACGCCAATTTTGTGCTTCAAAATCACATCGATAATAAATTGAGCAAATGAAATTTGCTTATCTTTTTTTACGAAAAACTTAATACAATTTCGAGCATCAACGATTTTGCTCTGCAAACAATTTGGCCATATTGCCATATTGGCTTTCTCAGCGGGAAAATCACTGTTTCACGAGTTAGGACAGATAATATAGCTCTATCTAGAATAGATCGACAGCGTTATATCGGTGGAATCGTTACTTTGCCAATATAAAAAATTTGGGGAAGACCCAAAGTGAATGTATACAATTATACACACTAAGCCTTAAAGAGTTAATGAAACAAGATGATAAACGAGAACAATAAATGATGAATGATAAATTCATTTATCATTCAAGATCTGCTGATAATATGGACCATTGCAAAGATAGATAATTAACAATTTGAAGAATTCATGTAAAAAATGGGATAAATTTTCTTCTGTTTTTTTCCCGTTGTTTATTAGCTTTTAATTATTGTTATTAGTTTTTAGTTATTCAATCCACTCGCGACCTATTTTCGCAGCTCCTATCAACCGAAAAACCTATTGCTATCACACACCTTTAAAAATTTAAAAGTTTCTTTCTTGTAATAAAAGTGTGGTCAATGTTATATCACAAATAACGACATAAAAAAGAGTAGATGTGTGCGCGTATATGAATACGTATTATGTACGTAGGTTTGCACGCGCACGTTTCTGTTGTCACCGTCAGCATTAGCTTAATCCAAGATACACCACGTGGAGGTTGCTGAATCGAGATTTGTTGCTGATTAAGCACCAACTGCTAAACATACAAATATGAATATAAACAATTAATTAAATTAATTAAAAGACTTTTTTGTTGATAATTATCATTGAAAAAATATTTGCTCTAATAGGAGGTTTTTCTGTAGAAATACTATATTTTCACATATTTCCTCCTATTTTGGACAATTCTAAGCTCCATATTCGAGTTCAGCAGACCGAAAAAACATAAAAATAGACCGATTTCACACATTTCTCTCACGGGCGAATTTTGGTCCTTTTTCAGCATTGTTTTTGAGATATATTTTTTTATTGAATCTTGTAGTATATATATTTTTTATTGGATCTTATAACATGTTTCTCAATGTTTCTACGCTATTAGAAAGTTGAAATATGCATTTACATTAGCAATGTTGGCTTGATGAAATATTCCATAATCGGAGATTTCCTACGTTATCCTACGTATCATCATATATTAATTTCAAACACGAATCTTTGAAGTGTGAGACGAACAAAGATTCAAGTACTTGGCGCGGAATCTGAACGACAGCGGAGAACGGAAACGGCGCGAATTAATCCCGAGTGAACATTCCGGAGTGACTATATCGCGGACTATACTGCTTGGACTCTCGGACTATTCTCAGCAATCAGGATTAACGTTTCCACTTGCCGTCGCGGCCGATATCACGCCGAGAGAACGCGCACGAATATGAATCTTACGGCAGTTGACCGTGACTGTTGTACATCGACGGGCACCAATTAACACAGCGTCGTCGTTGTTACGTGTAACACAGCCGATCGCTTCGCCGATTCATCGTCGATCGATGCACACCGGCTAGAATTTTTTACTACGCTTCCATTTGCGGACGAACCTTAATTTCAGTTCAACCTATCGATAAATCCTCGCAGCGACCACGTGTAATCCAAGCAGTCCTCTTCACTTCTCTCCATCCCTCTCTCCATCTCTCTCGCTCGCGTACTCTCTCTCTTTCTCTCTCTCCCCTCTCTTTCTCTCTCTTCCCCCTCTCTCTCTTTCTCTCTCTCCTCTCGCTTGCCACCGTTCTTTTTTCTCAATGCGATTCAGTCGACCGTTACGTTCCAACAAAGTTTAATCGCCAGGAAGTACCCTCCGACAGTGAGTTTATATGGAAACTCCTTGCAGGTGCTTTTTCACTTGCTTTTTTTACTACGACGCGATAACGTTACGTGACTATATGAATGTGCATAGTAACGGCATAGTAAGCGTACGAGTGTCCTAAGCATCGCGTACTCTCCCTATTTCTCTCTCTCTCTCTCTCTCTCTTTCCTCTCTTCTCTTTCTTTTTTCAGGCCATCCACTGAATTATCGAGCTTTTAGAGTGCGACGAATAAGAGCCGGTTCTCAGGCTAATTTCTCGATGGTAACTGGCGCGCATGCGTCCTAATGGATCTCGAGACGAAACGCAATAAATTACAGTCGAATAATCTGCGAGCATTTCGACGAGCAGCCATTAATTCGAAGGGCCGCGAAAGAGATTCTCGTTAAAATCCACCTCCGTAAAATTCTCCTCACGTCAAGCGCGAGTAGTCCTCTCAAAGATACTTGTGGCTCTCGAAACGCTATCCATCGTTTATCACCAAGCATACAGAGACGTTAGGTTGTTTCGCGCGAGATGGCCGCTCGCGCGAACCGGCACGCCGCTGCGTCTCGAGTGCACTTTATTAAAATTACTCACCCTTGTGCCGCAGGGGTAACTCGGCCGCGGCAGGGTGGAGCCCCGGAGCTTTCGCCACTGTCGGCGCTGCGTCGCCACTGAATGCGCGCGTATTCGACGGAGAGTCGATGAATCTACTACTACGTCGTTGACCCCGGCGAAATCGCGTCATGATATGATAGTAGATTCACTACTAACAATTGTAAATTGACAACTTGATATGAGAGTATGATAAATTATAATATCTTGATTATTTAAAGGTGACTAATTAAACTTGTATTTTGAACGAAAAACAGATTGATTGAGCTGACACTAGTTAGCTAGTTAAAAGCGTGTCTACTGAATTGAACTTAATAATACACTTGCAGAGATTACAGAACTGAGCTATCAAATTCAGCTGATTAAAAATACACTTAAAGAAATGAATTATAAACTGAACTGATTAAAAATGTGCTGCTGAACTGCTTGAATATTATCTTTCATAAGCAAGTGATAAAAAACCTCCATGCAAGTTTTTACCTCTTTTAGAAAGAGGAAACATGTTTCCATTCACACGTCATCAGAATAATAATTAATAATTATGACTTGAAATTTAATTAGTATATTGTTCGTCATACATATGTGATTCAGATGGCACGTGTTTATCATATTTCGAATGGAAGACAAAATAAGATTAGCTACAAATAATCCTTGTTTAAATCTGATGAAGCAGACCATAAAGTAAATGTACCAATGCCCGGATATGTACCTAATTCCTGATATTCTTATTATTTTGAATATTTCTCTAAATATTTCATCTTTCAACGTTCACTAAATATAAATATGAAACGTATGTATACCAATATGTATGTATTGCACGTTGAAAGTTGAAATATTTATATTCAAATATAAAGATAATAACAATGTCCGGAGATGGGTACATGTTCGCGTATTGGTACATTTACCTTAATTGGGGAAATGAGTAAGATCTCAAAAAAATCTGGTCAATATTTAAGATAATAGAATAAGCTAGCCCCGATTATAGAAATTTTGACCATGTGTGCTTAATATTGTACTTAACTGGATAAATGTGAGATAATGTTAAATATATTTGATAAGGATATATTGAGAATTGAATAAGAAGAACTTTGATAACATTATGATGAGTAGGTCCATCGTAGATTCATATTAAGATTCTAGTATATTAGCTTAGAATAATAATATAATACTTAAATAATAAGATTATAAAGTTACATTAATCGGGCTTTTTCCGAGATCTTAATCTTCCTGGCTTGTCTTACTAATTTTAAGTAGGAACTATTTATGGTTAACTTTATATACAATAGGTGTGATCTATACAAATTATTTTCATGAAAAGTATTTTTTATATTTTCTTTATAATTTTAAATGTTACCATATATTTGTATATGCTGCTAAGTTATAAGGAGATGATTTATAAGTACATCGTTAAAGCTCATTAGCATCAATAATTCATGTTTGATCATGAAATCGAGTAACTTGTTAAACTTAAGTCAGTAAAGGGATAGGTGATAATTTATTCACGGGCTTGTGGAATATTTGGATGGGAGAATTGTACAAGAAAAACGATAGAAAAAGACTATACGTTAGTAATAAAGTGTTAATTTTTTTAATTATTAAATAAAATTAACAAATTTTTCTTACTTCTTACATAAAATACTTGTCTCTATATGAAGATCTAGCAAACATTTAACGAGGATCTGATTAAGAATTATTTGACAGGAAAGATGAATCCTTAGTAAAGTTTTTATTACTACATTGCACATGACCTTTTAGGACCCGACATTATCTTATACAGATCTGATAACCAATTTAGATCAACCTGAATAAAATCATGGAATAAATCTCTAGTCGAGATATATTAGAATACTAAAAAAATGTGTATCTATGATGAATCTAGTCATTATAATCTTACAAGTCTTTCTTATTCAATTTTTGACCATATCCTTAATAGATGTATTATATTTAGAATACTTAGGATATTATGATAACCAATTGAGATCAATCTGAACTAGACCATAGGATAAACTTCTAGTCGAGATACTTTAGAATACTAAAAAAATATGGATCTATGATCAATCTAATCATCATAATCTTATAAAAGTATTCATTTACCCTTAATAGATACTTAGAATATTTAGGGTTATAATTATCCAGTCTTTGTACAATATCAAGTGATTTGATCAAAATTTCAAATTGGAAAGTTAATGTATTAGCCATTATACAAAAACCTCTTTTATTCAATTCTCATCATATCCTTATCAAATATATTATATTTCAGATTATTTTAGATTTACCCAGTTAAGCAATATCAGATGTATCTGATCAAAATTTTTATCCGGAAAGTTAATACATTAGGATCCAATATAGACCTATAATGGACCTAATCAACATAACCTTACGAAAGTCTTGCTTATTCAATTCTCACGGTGTCCTTATCAAGTTCACTATACTTAGAATTGCTTTAAATTGATTCAATTAGGTCCTTATATACAATATCAGACTCACTGAATAAAATTTCTAGTCAGGATCACGACATCACGTGACTCTCCGACAAGTGCATCGATTTCGCGGCGATTAAGAACGCAAAATGCAACTCGATTGATTGGTGCGCTTGCACAGATGCGCCGAGTAATTAATAAATCGTCGGCCACGAATCTCGCTAATTAGTTCAAACAAGATTCGGATTTAGATCGACGGATTAACCATGGGATCATTATTACGTATCGGCCGTCGGCACTCCGGGAAAATCATTCTGACGTGGCACGCGCGTGCAGAATTCGCAAAACGCGTAACAGGATCAGCGACGTGCGCAAGTAAGCACCGATCACTCGCTGCGGCAATAAGTGAAACGGTGAGCGTATTGAAATATTGCTAGTTATCGACTGTCCGGCGTAATATCCCGGAATTATTACGGCTCACTCATCATTATTAGCGGCGGTTCTCCGGCCGATACAGTCATCATAATTTATTGGCGCTGAGTTGGTCGATTGCGATATTTTCCCGGAATACCTCGTTTGAGCCTACGCATACGAGCGGATGGAGCGGCGCGCTATAATGCACACGTTAACACGGTCGAATTGTTTAATAACTGATACACATGCAGCCCGTAATTAGCGTTAAATTTGTTTTAATCCTCATGTGAGACAATTTAAGAAAAAAATCTCTCATAAATCTGCAAATTGAACAGACGCGCGCACAATCGGGAATTAATTACCGTGATTAACGAGTCCGCTGTGAGTAACAAACTTCATGGATAAATTCGTGTCGCCTTAGTGGCCCTTGTTTTATCTGCATTCGAATTATGCAAATTTTCAGCAATTACTGAAGTTAGCGAATAGCCTATATCTTCGGCGGAACTCGACTAATTCGGAAACCGATAATTCGAACATCGAGAAGTTCACATCATCCTTGTTAATTTACGTTGATTCGACCGAGTTCAAACGTGACTCGTCCATTTACATGACGATTCGTAATTCGCCGTTGCAACAATAAAGAAACAAAAATAAAGAGATCAACGGGGCTCTCTCTCCAAAATCACGTGAATACATCAAAGGATCACGATAATCCTTCGTCTCAAAGATTCTGCGGTACAAGTTCTGGCATCTCCTAAATCATCGCGCCACCGCCGAAAGCCCGTTCGCTTGATTCATATCACGCAACATCAAAATTTCATACACACGCACACAGTCATGTTCGCGCACGCGCACACACACGCACGCAAAGATTCGATACACGAATGTGTATGTACACATGCGGGGAATTAGCGATGGTACGATGGCTCGAGGAGCAAAGGTCAATATCGTGCCAAGGCTCCGACAGATATGGGATTGTCGGCAATTTGTAGGGTTTCGCGCTTCGAAGTAGATCGAGAGGAGTGAGCGAGCGTGCGGGGAGGATTGAAAGAAGGTAACGGGAAGAGAGCAGAAAGGATCGAAGACGGAAGTGGAAGAAAAGGGATGATATACGGAGAAAGGGGGAGGCGAGAGAGAAGGTTCGAGCGGAGGGACGGCCGGCATAAAGCCACCGTTTTCAGTAGGTTACTCACGTTCCGACATTATTTAGAGCTCGAATACCGAGGACTGACGTGTTCCCGAGGAAAATCGTCTTTCGGGGGACCGGGAAGACGTATTTCCACCTCAGCACCGAGATAGTGGATTCATTTGGAACTTCAAAATCTCCCACCGTCGGAACGGCAGAACGAACCGGATGTCGTGCCTCGACTGTCGAGAAGAAATTCCGATTTCGCGAATTGCCCCGCACCGCCGAGCGAAATCCATTACATATGTGGGGCGAGGGCTGGGACGGGGGTGGGAGCGGTACACCGCGCGACTCGCCGCTTTAACTTTAACGACAGATCCGCGCGCCAAAGGGGCGATAATGACCGATACGCGTGCGAGCGTATCCGCTAGCGATTCTTCTCGAGAACACTCGCGCAGAAACTTTAATGGAGCCGCCGTTTAAAACGGTCGCAAGAACGACCGGTGCATTTTTGTCCCTGCCGTCCGTCGCGCGGCGGACTTATCGTTGAGTTGTTCCACTTTTATCGATCTATAAATTTCACGGGGCTGGATAGCGGCTGTGCGACGTACAGGCACGTATGTCGCACGAGCGAGCAAACGAACGTGTGCGTGCGTAACGCGCAACGGTGTAACGAAGTAAATAAAAATCGACAATACACTCTCTCCCCTCGACCGCGCTTTTCCGTACGCCTTGCTCACTTTCCTCTCACACCCCACTCACATTAAAGCGCCCACGTGTAAGCACGTATACATCCAATATGTATATGAGGTACCTACGAGCATGCGGTAGGGGTATATGTACCTCCGGTCTACCTGCAGCGATAGAAATTATGCAAAGCAGCACGATGCGAGATAGAGGAGTAAGAGGGACGCAGGGAGAGGAGGAAAGGAGATGAGGGAGAAGAGGAGGGAGAGGGAAAGAGTGCTGAGCGTCGAGCAGGAAGCATGGAAACATGCTAAAAGGAGAAACTCGTGGATGAGGAAGGAGAAAAGGAAAGCGGAAGGAAAGAAAGCAACCGGGAGATAGAGGATGCGAGAGAGAAAGAGAAAGAGTTGGAGGGAACGAGGGAGGAAAGAGGAAGCGGAGGGAAAGATAAATGGGTGACGGTAAAGTATATTCGAAACGTGAGTTACGCGAGTTGCACGTCGCCACGTGTAAGTGACTCCCGCGACTCCAACGCCTAAGTCGGCAACCTGATCCGCGTATTGACACACCTAACGAGAGCGTGTGTGTGTGTGTGTGTGGAGAGACTGACGAAAAGGTGAGCGCGAGAAAGGAGACGGGACATTTCCGCGAGACACCACGCTCGTCGGGAATCAAAATCGTGTTTATGCATGACAATGTTCTGACTCGCTGATGATCTTCATTAGCATAACGTCGGAAGTACAGTGTACACCTTGGACGATACGGAAACGTGAGCTTAAACTGAATCCTCGTATACTGGAATATTATACGATGTTTCTGTATGATTTATATAATTTGAGAAGCATACAGGAAGAAACAGAAAAAAAAGAAAAAGAAACCATCGTTACTGTGTTATATTAATCTCGCAAATTGTGTATCATATATTTCCTATATGACGCGTTTGTTAATGAAATATCGTGAATCGACAATTTTGATCCTACTTTCGACCTTATCATTCCATTCAACACATATTTTGATATTCTAAAACCTACTAACTTCTTTTGATTCTATTTAACCTAAATCAAAATTTTGATTTTCTATTTTCAGTTTCACTATTCTATTCAACACTTATCTTGATATTCTATATTATAACCTATTTTGATGCTAAAAAAAATGAAGAGAGAAATTTCAGACATCATCAGAGTCAAGGTAGAAGTAAATTGTATCATTAGATTTAAATTTATTTTGCTAACTTAGCTCCTAGTGTTGTAAAATTCAAGGTTTAACATAGGGCCAAAATTTCGACTCAAGATGCCATATTTGGAAACTTCACTGACAAAATATTGATTCCTTTTTCACACAGTTTATGTTGTATTAGTGATACAAAACTACAAACGCTTTTACATAATGATATTCGGCGATCGCCTCTACGTGATCGACACTTCTGGAGTTTGTCATATACTTCCCTTTAGGTCGGCAATCAAATATACATCCAAGTAGGAATCGTATACGTTTCGTCAGTACGGAAAAATGGCCCGATACTGGGTCGATACCGAAAAGCGGATGTCCGATACTGGCTTAGTACTGAGCCTAATATAAAAAAGCTGTATTATTGATACTGGCTCCATACTAAGGTTAGATATTGGATAGTCGTACCGTACGTATACTGGGGCGTTACCGAAAAGTGTCGTTTTCGGTACTGGCTCAGTATTAAAAAAGTTGTATTATTGGTAATGGCCCTGTTCGTAGAATCAGTACTGGATACCCAAGTGAAAATCGTATACAATCTGCCAATAGAGGATATTGGACCAGTATTGTGTCGGTACTGAAAAACGAACGATACCAATGTCCTTTATGGGAAAACGGAAAAGGTCGCTAACGCGAAACCTAGATAGCTCAGTGGTAAGAACGCTTGCCTGACAAGCGGAAGACTCGAATTCGATTCTAGCCGTCTCTCTCTCTCTTTCTCTCTCTCTCCCCCCCCCCTCTCTCTCGCCCCGGAGATTTTTTCCTTATATAACTATTAAAAATAAACATTTGTAGATACAAACGAGAGCAGCCCGACCATAGTCTGATCTTTGTTTCCATACTATATAGTTGTGATGTTAACAGTTGTACAAATAATAAAAATTACTAAGAATTGATACTGGCACAGTACTGTGAATAGGTATTTCCCCAGTGCTAGGAATCGATATTTTTTTTTTTTTCTGGTACAGTACTGATTTTCGGTACTTGCCTTCTTCTATCATCCCAGTATCACAGCAATACTAAACCCGTACTGGCATCTGGTACTACGCTAGTAACGTTTACCATAAATCAGTACTGTATCAGAAAAAAAAAAATATCGATTCCTAGCACTGGGGAAATATCTATTCACAGTACTGTGCCAGTAGTAAATTCCTACTTGGGCAGTTAATTTATACAAATAGTTATATGTATAATATGCGGATGTATATGATGATATTCAAATATATATTCAAATATTACATATTACGTATGTATTTAATTTTCACTCCGCAAGGGATGAAGGATAAGGGAATAGGAGGGAAAGAGAGAGAGCATCGGCTTGTCTGTACAGTTTCTACACGTGACGCAGACATCCGCGTGCATCCGTGCCAGAGTGCAAGAGCCGAATTCGAGCTACAAACTTTGGTTACAATTAACGGCAGCATTGAATAGCCTCGCAGTTGACACGTCATGTCGCCAGTTGTTTCTCGACATTCAATAATAATGCTCGGAGTTTCAATCTCACGTTCTTATTTGCCTGAGCGTTCTCCGTCCAACAAGGCACGGCCGGAGTAGGGAAATATGAATCGCGATTAATACATACGCGATACCTTGACACTTTATTCGCGACTTTCCGCGCGTTCTCGTGGTTGTTGTTTATTCAACAAGCTTGTAGCATGAAACGTTTGTTATTCTGTGACCGACCACTTTCCCATTTGTTTACACCGATGCCTGTTTCATCGTGCAAGTGTTGTTGTTCTTTCTTTTGTTTGAGTAAAACTGTAATTGATATATAACGTATCCAAGATATACCGTGAGCGACGTGTAGTGACGTTAAAACGCACATACCGGTAGCTACGGAATTATACGAGTACCGCAAACGAGTGTCTCGTTTAGCGCCTAATTAGGGAGATGCGGGTCTCGTAAAATACGGGTCGAATCCGATATCTAATACTCTATTGAGTATTTATTAGTTCGAATAACTTTCGATAAGCTTGAATCAGACTCTAACGGCCGGATTCATTCCGTTTCTCATTGGGATGACGATCTCGAACGGAAATTCCTTCCATTGAACGTCGAAAAATGAGGGAATTAAAAACACATGATAGAAATGTATCGGACGTGACTCGTTATGCAAATCAATCATAAAATGGGATAGTATTTTCTGTAGAATAAAATCATATCCCCTACAATAAGGTAAAGGCCAATAAAATGTTAATTTTTACATATATCTTAATTTATACATTTTTATATATATCTTAATTTCAAATTTAATTTATTCAACTACAGACATTCTTTTTTACTCGTTCTTGGAAATTATTACAAGTTAATATATATAAATATGTATATAAATACGAAAGAATATTCTTTTTAAACTTTTAGTAGAGAATTTTGTCAATATCTTGCAACATAAAACGTCTCTCTCTCTCTCTCTCTCTCTCTCTCTCTCTCTCTCTCTCTCT
>NW_022639453.1:2934226-2940636 GCF_010583005.1 Odontomachus brunneus
TCTCTCTCTCTCTCTCTCTCTCTCTCTCTCTCTCTCTCTCTCTCTTTCTCTCTCTCTCTCTCTTAAGGGTTTGCGACAAAGAATGCCCATTAATATATAAAGAAAATAACGACAAAAGTGTGAAAAATATCCAACTGGACATGATTCACGCAACCAATCAAAAAAAGATTGAGACTCCAATCCATATGTTTCAATTTTCTATTATCGTAATTTTCACTATATATATATAGTTCACATCAATGTGTCTTCGTCTGACAATTCACTAGAACTTCAAATCTAAGTTCTTAATAAATAGTTATTACTTGGAACTCGTCTCAAGTGAGGTATTCAGATTTAAATTCAAAGTTAGATGAGAGTTTTTCAGTTAAATTACGCGATTATAGATACAAATTACATATATTATAATTCCACTAAAAAACTTGGATTTAACTCTGAATAAAATTCTAAAACCCGTATTAATAGTCGTTACTTAAAACTTCTTCTAAGTGAAATACTTAGAATTGAGCTCAGTGTTAGATAAAAGTTTTTCAGTTGAATCACAATTACAGATATAATGTCATACAATTATCACACAATTCAACTGAAAATTTTGGATCTAACTCTGAGTAAAAATTTGATTATCTTACATGAGACAAGTCTCAAGTGACAACTATTAATACAGACCTAAGACACGTATTAATAGTCATTCTTTAAAATTTGTCCTACGTGAGATACTCAGATTTGAATTTAGAGTTAGAATTGAGAGTATTTTATTTGAATTATATAATATATATGATATTACATTTGTAACCGCAGTTTAACTAAAAAACTTATTCTAAATTCAAATCTGTATATCTTATCTGAGACAAGTTTCAAGTAACAACTATTAATATGGACCTACCTCACACTCACCTATTAGACAAATTTTAGAGTGTGAGACAATTATTAACAATATTAATACGAACTGAAGTGTGAATTCGCAGAGTTTTTCGCGTATAATTTCGTTCCATATCTGTAAGCAATGTTAGCAATAATTAATATATAATTAATAGGTTATATTGCATCTAGTACATATAAAGCCTTTTGTAATTTCCGTAGTATCTCATCCATGAAATATTAGTTTTCATATTAATGAAAAAATAAACTAAATTAAAGAGATATATTAAACTATTCTTATAATGAATAAATAACATCTGGATGCTATAAACTGTTTCGAGCTAAAAATATGAATTTGCAAACAATTAACCTGAATATAATTTGCGGCAAGAAAAAGTCTTTTTTTTCAATATATTTAATAGCAATACACACACACACACACACATACACAATATTGAAGTTCGCTTTGTATCCTGATATGAGATGTTTTAAGATGCGTTGGAACATGCTACTCTTGCGCTGTTTATACGTTTAATCCTCAAGAAAGGGATGTGAGAGGCGTTCTGTATAGTTTTACCTTATCGGACATCTCGACGACTAAACTGGCGGAATTAGCGCTTACAATTCCATGCACGAATTATCTCCTACGGTTGTGTATCTTCAAAATGTGAGAGCTGTTAATTATCGACTAAACCTCGTGCATTACAATTGAATGACCGATAGATGCGCAGTGCTGGCAGGATATATAGAAACGGATCGAAATAATGATTTACTGTGAATGGCGAAGGAAAGGGCAACCGGGTTCGGAGTAATCTCGAACATCAATATTTGCGCTAAGCTTTAGACATTGAGCGTGATTAGTGAAGCAACGTGTGTGTATGTATGTATAATGCACGTACGTGTATACCACGTACCTATGCGCCAATAGAACATATTGCATAGACATTAAACACAGTCTACAGTGCGAGTCCATAACCACTTCCGATTCTCTTCTCCGAGAAACATACAGTCGCCAGCGAGAGCAATCAAACATTTAACACTCCGTACTTCGCGATAATAGCAATGAGATTCCCGTCTAACGCCACAATGTGGAACAACGAACCTCGACATTTACATTGACTGAATTGCAAATAATGGTATTTTCGTCATACATATTTCATCGTTTTGAATTTGTACCGAAAATACAAGCCGTCGACTCACTAACCTCAGGCTAGATATCAATGTATGCGCATGACATGAATAATACACAAAAATTCAAAGTTTCAGCAACAAGAAAAAGCCAAGAGGAAGCCTCACAAAATATCACCGTAATCCTTTCTTTTTCTCTTTTATTCTCTCTCTTTCTCTGTCTCACTTTTAGTTTCGCGATTAAATTTTTATCACGAACAACACCACGATAACATGAGCGACAAATTTCTGCAACTGCGTCGGCATCCTCGCTTATCCGCAACCGTCGACGATCCTTCAGTTAACGAAGTACTTCGTCAAATGCATGAGCGTGATATGTGTTTCCAGGAAACAGCATAATTATATCCCACGCTAGATCACCTTTTGAAATGTCCCGTCAACGTGCATTGCTTTCGCAACAGTTTCTCATACTACCGTACCGTAGACACACTCTCTGTGTGTAACGTCGTACCTTCTGAGCTTGCCGAACATGTTCCGCAACCCTCGACTTGTAAGCGCGAGCGGAATCGTCAGTCGCGCGCGCTGATGTGGATTGCAGAAAATCACTTCTAACGTGCGGCGGTCGTACGGCGAAACACGTAAACAGAGCAACAACACGACATGCCGCTTCCGCGTGCGGTGATCCAGAAAGCTGCTAGGTTACTTTCTCCCTATCGCCTTCTCTCTCGCTCTCTTCCTCTCTAGTCTGCTCATTATAGGAAATCCATTTCTCTGCTTTTCCAGAGCAACGATCTTCGAATTAATTCTTTGCGATCTATATCGTTCTCGACCTTTCTTCCCAGCTGATTTTCCCAGATGATTTCTCACAAATTCATTTACTTCACAATAATATCGCGCAGGGAAAAACATTCAATTACTGACATCCCTCTTAGCCATGATTTATATGCTACGAATCTTAGCCATCGCTATGAATAACAGTCTTTTCTTGCGATCAGCATTGCAGTTAAATTTTTTGCACACACTCTATGATTCCAAGAGAAATCTTCATAACTAAATCCGTGAACAGATGTCGTTGATCGCAAAAGAAATCAAGTTTTTCTAGAGTGTCAGTAACTAAGAGAATGTGTCAGTAATGGAATGTTTTACCGTAGTTTGCGTTTATGTTAATATCTCATTAATATCTTAATAATGCAACAACATACTTACATAATATTGTGGGATATATTGAACACATAGATATATGATATATAGATATTTTGCTTATCTTGCTTCTTCCTTATCAGATAAGAATAAGAAAATATATTTTTTTCTCTTGCACATGTATATTGCTTAAGCCGTTAAGCCGAAATATAACTTATCTCAGTGATGGTTTAATATTTAATTTTGTTCCTAGTGATAAAGACGTTTAATTTCTCTTGTCGATTTATAAATCTTCCGAAATTTGCATGTAAACACTCCAAACACTAACAACATTATTATTTCATCCACAAATCGTCACGATAGATTATCTTTCGGCGTCGACAAAAACTAGTTACAGTCATCGGGAAATGCGCGCAATTGCATATGCGCGAGGGAGAAAAATTCACCCCATTTATCTATGGTTATCTTAACACATGGATCAAAGCAGAAATGAGATAATGCTTGATATGATTATTTAATACTTATACTAGACATAATTACAATAACAGCTATATATAATACATTTATCATTGAATACTATACGTTTAATTTTAGTACGCAAATTTAATAAGAGGAAAGAAAGGTTACTAAATTGCGTCTTTTTTCATTAGAGTTTCGATCGTGCCACTTGCATTGTACGTCTCGCAGATCGATAATGCTACATCTATATATAATATATTTATCATTGAATACTATACGTTTAATTTTAGTACGCAAATTTAATAAGAGGAAAGAAAGGTTACTAAACTGCGTCTTTTTTCATTAGAGTTTCGATCGTCCCACTTGCATTGTACGTCTCTCAGTTCGATCTCAAATAATTATTTTGTTTGACGAATTTAATAAAACTTTATTTTTTACGAGTTTACATGAAGGAAATAGATATATGATCGATTTATTGATCGATGATCGATTTACTAATGCTAAGACGAAAATGAAATTGCGATCCTATTATAGACAATCCCTTAGTCTTAGTCCGAGGCAGAAGTGGAGAACTATCGATGAACTATTGATTATTATCGATAGTTATCAATACTATCGATAGTTTTGACTATCAAAAACTAAAGATGTTTTCTTTACGACTGTCGATAGTTATTAATAGCTATTGATCTTTGTTTTATGACATAACTCGGTTACACAGAAAAATTCAATTTTTTCTTAACAAGTGCATATTAGTCAATTTGAACAACTTAAAATAAATTAATCTAGTATTAGTATTAAGTATAATAGTCTATCTATAGTAGTCTAGTATAAGTATTAAATAATATTATAATCGATAGAAAATTTGTTTAACGCTAAAAGGAAAATTAAAAAATGATGATAAGACTGATATGTATTGCTGTTGCAAAATGCTACTATGTAATTTGATAAGTAAGTTATGTTGCATCACACATACATAACTATATTTTACATATTTTAGGAAATATACAGAGTATCCCGAAATTACCAGGTGTTATTTTAATGGCAGATTCTTTAGAACATTTTAAAACGAAAACAAAAACTTTAAAACTTTAATACGAAAACAAAAACTTTAAAACTTTAATACAAAAATGTCGAGGCTATAATAGTTTTCAAACAGGAAGCGATTATATTTCACCAATAACATGGCTGAGATTTCGCGTGCTCTGGCACGTCGAAATGACAAATAATAAAGGTGCTCCTATGAATGTCACTTTTTTTATGATATTATGATCATTGTAAAAATTTACAATAACATTGTTATAATATGTTTTGCCCCTTCTCTACGCATTGCATTAGTATATCTTTTATACGAATATTAGTTGTAAAACATCTTAAATATGATTCAAGTAAAAATGATATATTTCAACTTAATCTGTCAAAGTGTCAGTTAATTATTACCATAAAGGTGTCCACTATTCTATACGGCGTGTGGCACCTTTATCACTTGTCATTTCGGCGTGCGCGCCTGAGCGCGCGAAATCTCAACCATGTTATTGCTGAAATATAATCGCTTCCCATTTGAAAACTATTATAGCCTCGACATTTTTGTATTAAAGTTTTCGTTTTAAAATGTTCTAAAGAATCTGCCATTAAAATAACATTCGGTAGTTTCGAGACACCCTGTATAATGGAACAAATAAAATATACATGAACACACCTGGACAAGTAATATCAGATAGAAGATAAAAAATAAAAAATATTAATATACACAAGTTTACCTTTTTTAATAAAAATTTTAATAAAACCAATGGCTTTTGATAAAAATTTTAATAAAACCAATGGCTTTTTTTTCTTAAAATACCTTCAATATATTATGGTTTTTACAAATTTTTAATAAATATAGTAAAAACAAAATATATGTGTATTTTTTATCCTTGCTTAATAAAAAGTCATTTTTTTCTATAAATTCGTTAAAAACGTATAAAGTCAAACAATTCAATTTTAAAATAGCAATTAAACTTTTGAGTAGCAAGTTTTATAAGATAGTGACTATCGAAAACTATTGATAATTATTGATAGTCTGATATCAAACTATCGATGTTTACATCTATACATAGTTCTTCGCTTTTAGTTTGAGGTCGTTGACCTATCGCAGCGCCAACGTGTAGCTAGTACGTATGTGTGTGGTGTGTGTGTACTAGCTTTTCAAAATCTTTTTTTCTCCATATGGAAGTAACTAAATACATAAAATAACCGCGAAACCAAACAACATATCTCACAATATATTTATATATTCAGTATATATATTTTTTTTTGTTTGACAAAATATATATATTATTAATCTTTTTCTTTGCGATTTTAGTTGACAAATGATATCAACATGTATCTTTTCACTTTGTTATCAACTTTCATATAATTATAATTACTCTATTAGAAAAGATCCACATATATAATACACGAAAATACTTGGCACAAATAAATGCTGTCGCGATTATTCTTCTCAGTCACTATGTAATATTATGCGACGAGTACGAGGGTGGTCTGAAAAGTTTCCGACCTAACAAAGATACAAGTCATTTTTTCTGAAAATTGTTTTTTATTTTTCAACATAGTCTCCTTGTAAATCTACACACTTCTCCCAGCGATGCTCCCATCTCTGTAACCCGTCGAAATAGTACTCGGCGTTTTTCTCTGCAAAATAATTGTTCACGAAGGTGATTGCCTCTTCATTTGACGAAAATCTCTGTCCTCCGAGCGCAATTTTTAGATGAGGGAACAAAAAGAAGTCGCTTGGGGCTAGATCTGGTGAGTAAGGTGGATGGTCAAGCAGTTCAAACCGTAATTCGTGG
>NW_022639453.1:2947083-2959200 GCF_010583005.1 Odontomachus brunneus
GTAAATGATGGTGCAGAGTCCCCATACACAGAATCCAACTCATCTTTGATTTGCGTAGGCGTATTGCCTTTCAAAAACAAATATTTAATGACAGCTCGATACTCGATTTTGTCCATTTTCACAAAAACACTCACATCAACTTACTCAAACGACTGTTACATAACAACTGCGAGTCCAAAATGGCTGAAACTTCGGTGAGTAACTGTCAACAGATGAACAACGAAATTCACTAGCTTTTATTTACAAGTGCTGCTATCTTCACGTTGAGGTCGGAAACTTTTCAGACCACCCTCGTATCTACCGTATCGAGAGAGTTAATGAGATCACAAAGTTAGTTTATAGAATCGACTAGAACGAAATGCGATGTCAAGATAGACTCGAAAATCACATAGAGTTAAACGTGCTGTATCACCCGGAAGATATATCGTTCTGAAACATTTACACGTTTTGGACACTGGCAATTTTTCTTGCAAGCTACAGATGTATATGTTTGAAAAGCAGCGTGAAATATACGCAGGGTAAGGTGCCCGTTTAAATAAACCGCTTGATCCCCGAGTAGAATCCATGCGATAAATTGCTCCTGGAAAGTGGCGACATCCAAACACACATGCGCTATCGGATGATTTTGTTGGGCGCAACGTCGACACGTGCGAATGTCATTTTACGCGCGAAAAAGAGAATGGCGTCGATGCGTCGTTGTGTTTTATCATCGGCGGTTCGCCTCTATCCCACTCTCCGTTTTGGTCATCGGAAAAAAGAAAAGAAAGTGGGAGGGGAGAGAAAGAGAATAAGAGGAGAAAGAGAAACAGATAGATAAATAGATAGATATATAGATAGATAAATAGATAGATGGATAGATAGATAGAGAGAGAGAGAGAGAGAGAGAGAGAGAGAGAGAGAGAGAGACGCAGAGTTGAATCGTAAGCCGCAGTTGCAGCACGGTTTGATTCCAGGAAATTTGCGCGGCAGAGAGAGGGAAGGGCGGACCGGGGTAAAAAAGCCAGCGTGAAAACGAAAAGCACACAGCCGGGGATGCGCGAGTGCCAGTGTATCGAGCGTGGCCGCGCGTAAACACGTGTGCGTGCGCGTATCTAGTTCCGCGGGACTTGCTGGCGTGGAAATCGATTAGCGCGAAATTGGGGCGAAAAGTCAAGTCCCCGACGGACTACGTGTCGCGTACGAGGACCGTGTTTCTCTCCGTACGAGTGTGCAAGGGCACACACCCTCGTCAAGATAGCGGGTATTGCGATCGGAAGCGATCGATCCGTTTTGTGCGTATGACAGCGCGCGATGATGCGTCAGACTTGATTTTCAGCGGGAGCCGACGGAGGAAATCGCTTCTATTACTCTGGTGTACGCTCGAGAAGCGCGAGAGACGGAGGATGGAAGCAAAGGTTCGCTCGCTTTTCACGATGCCCGAGGGCGCGACAGTTCGCATCTCGCGGACGATTCGTATTTTCAACTTGTAATTTTTACAAGTTACATTTTTAAGTCTCGGCATCGCTGAGCATACACACACGTATATACAGCGAAAAACAACATGCATCGCGAACGTCATAATATTTTCTCTACGTCCGTGATACACACATATACATACATTTGCGACGTTTCCCGACACGGTATAAACCCTACTCACGCTACTCTAATACAAAATGGAAAAATACCATAAAGGATATTCAACCATTGTCGACGTCGTTGGTGGAAATGGAACTCCGGCGCCACTTTGTGTGTTTCTGCAGCATGCGAAACGCCAGCCGCGTCGAGGAGCAGCGGCAATCGATAAAAGTCTCGCGACATGTCGGCGGTAGCGTTTCGTTGAACTCTGAATCGAGGATCCATTACAAGAGCGATCGGATTCATCAAGCAAAGAGAAAGGTAAAAAAGGGAACGAAGGATGTGGGGGAATAAAAGGAGGTAATTGCCTTCGTGGTAATGGAGTATTGTCATTAGGATAGTATCACGTTATCATAAAGAATAAAAACGAGGTATCCCGATGTAAGAGCAACATTACTCAAGTACAGTTTCTACCAGCAAACTAATATAATGACTGCCATGGGAGTCATTAGTGACCAGAATCCTAATAGATGCCTTCTATTTTGTGATACAAGCGTCGGTAAATATTCAAAAAAGATCACACTTCATCGATATTTTTTATATTAATATATATTATAGGGAAAATAGTTGTAAAAGTGTGATTTTCAACAAGAAATAAGTGAAAGATAATATTAGTTATCAAAATATAATATTAGTTATCAAAATATAATAGAATGAACTTTTAAATGCTTTTATTTTTTGTAGATATCATAAGCTGATGTTTTCGAGCAATTATTGTACACCCTATTAATCTACTGCTCACTTTCTAAGTGAAAAAAATCTTTGTATTCCCAAGTAGGAATTTACTACTGGCATCAAAGTGGTCCAGTATCAATTTATGGTAAACGTTACTGGCATAGTACCAGATGCCAGTACGGATTTAGTATTAGTGTGATACTGGGATGATAGAAAAGGGCCAATATCGGAAAACAGTACTGTCACAGTACCGAAAATCAGTACTGTAGCAGTATAAAAAAAGTATTGATTCCTAACACTGGGAAAGCACCTATTTACAGTACTAGGCCAATATCGGTTCCTAGTAATTTTTATTATTTGCACAATTGTTAATATCACAACTATATAGTACGGAAAGAAAGATCAGACCATGGCCGAGGCTGCTCTCGTTTGTACCTATACGTGTCAATTTTTAATAGTCATATAAGGAAAAAATCTTTGCGGCGACACACACGGCTGAAATCGAACTCGAGTCTTCCGCTTGTCGGGCAAGCGTTCTTACCACTGAGCTATCTAGGTTTCGCGTTAGTGATCTCTTCCGTTTTTCCATAAAGGATATTGGTATCATTCGTTTTACTGCCCTTATAGAAATATCATACTAAGAATCATTGATAATTACTTATTATCCAGTATTTTTAATACTGAAAATAAGTAATTATCAATGATTCTTAGTATGATATTTCTATAAGGGTGGGATGATAGAAAAGGGCTAGTATCGGGAAACATTACTGCCACAGTACCGAAAATCAGTACTGTATCAGAAAAAAAATATTGATTCCTAGTGGAAGTACCTACTCCCAGTACTGGGCGCCAGTATCGATTCCTAGTAATTTTTATTATTTGTAATTGTTAATATCACAACTATATGGTATGGAAAGAAAGATCAAACCACGGGGGGGCTGCTTCCTCGTTTGCACCTATATATGTCTATTTTTAATAGTCATATAAGGAAAAAATCTTCGGGGCGACGGCTGGAATCGACTCAAGTCTTCCGCTTGTCAAGCAAGCGTTCTTATCACTGAGCTATCTAGGTTTCGCATTAGTGATCTCTTTTCCATAAAGGACATTGGTCTCATTCGTTTTTCGGTACCGGCATAATACTGGCCCGATATCCTCTATTGGCAGATTGTATACGATTCTTACGTGGGTGTCCAGTACTGATTCTACGAACTACGTACTAGTAATACTTGGCCAATAATACCGTTTTTTTAATATTAGGCCCAATACTGAGCCAGTACCAAAACCGGACATCCGTTTCTCGGTATCGGACCATTTTTCCGTAGTAGCGAAACGTATACGATTCCTACTTGGGTTTTTAGAGAATGGGGATTATGTCAGCAAAAAAAATCGTTTTCATCTATCTATAGCAATGTCTAAACTGTTTTCAATGTACAACGATATAAACTATTTCGTCGTTTATGTTACATTTACACAACAAACACATTTTATTATTATCAAAATTTTCCACCTAACTAGATCGATCTGTCATATAAATCTATCATATAACTCTAATGAACGTATCATACTAAAATAGCAAATCCTAAAAGGATTAGTAAAAGTCTCTATACGCAAGGTTTGAGTTAAGTAATTCATTATTAAAATATTTCTTTATAAAATTTGTTACATCTAATTTTTTATGATTTATTACTTTAATATACGACAGACTCATCAATTTAGTAATACGAAAGGTTGGAACAATATTTTGGAATGCAATCCTTGCGTAGGGATCTTTGCTAATCTTTTCAAAACTTGTTGTTTTAGTATACATCGGAAGTGGATCCCTTTTTTGTTACTTTAATTTTCTTTAGCTCGTTCATCCCATAATATACTCTCTCTCTCACTCAGGAATGGGGTCATATAAATATACCGTTTTCAAGAGTAACTTATGATAAAGGAAAATATCAAAATTTCAAATTTTGTTTTATAATGTTTCAACCAATATCGTATCCCACTTAATTTTTTTTCTGGAAAAAAATCACCTTTAATCATGTTTTCTACAATATATTTGCAATTTATGTAACTTTTTCTGAATATTTACCATATATTTTTGCGGAAAATTCTCCCTCTTAATAGAGTGTAGCAATTTTCGTGCTTACAGCAACACTGACAAAGAAAAGAGAGAAAGATATGAAAAAACAAGACAAAAATTAAAAATACAAAACGAATGACAGAATGATGCTTGTATTAATTGATGTTATTTAATACAAAACACCCGATATTGCCACGTCTCACTAATTTGTGTATAAAACATAATAAATTGTATGTAATAAATTCAATATATAGACAATAGAGAGTCAATAAAACGAGTTAATAAATATTACACATCATGAATTGCATTTATTTACCGTATCTTTAGCGATCTAAACTTTAGTTAAATGTTGATTTATAATTAATATAAATAATAGTAGTCAATGTGTTAAAGTTGGGAAATAACACGATTCTCGTTATCCGCGATTAACAATGCTATCGACGGCAACCCCCGCTCACAGCAATCACGTCAGCTTGTCGAACGAGATCCTGCGAGGTCCAGTTCGAAAAATTCGAGAATCTGTTATTTTCCTACTCGTTATCTTCTCTCTTCTTCCTCTCGTAATAGTCTCTTTCTCTCTTCTCCTTCTCCCTTTCTCTTTCTATCTCTTTCTCTTTTGGCGTGTCGCCTTTTTCCCGTTCTCGCTAACGCGCTCGCCCCGAGAAAGGGGATACCGAGAAGACATGGTCGGGCTGCTGAGAACGGCTTTGTGGGGCCTGTCTACCCTTATCGTGGATTCCAGGCCATTGTCCAGGCCCTAGCTCGGCCGTGCATAAAGTTCCATCCACCTTTTTCACCCGTCTGCCCGCACCCCCTTTTCATCCTCGGCAAACGCACACACGGAATATATACGGCCTTTGAATCGCGCGACTCCGTCGCGGCAGGGGCTGCGTACGAAACGCAGAATGCGGGCGCGAGCTGCGCCGATGTTACCGAATGACCCACTGACACGCATTCGGGCTGTTTCACGAGCAGTGAGGGGGCGTGTGTGTGCACAGGAGAACGACCGACCGAATATTACAGATTACAGCAACGAGATACGCGTAAGCGGCGCTGCTATCGAATATATCATCGCGAGGTGCGTCGAAATCCGAAGCGAGAATCACAATACTGTTTTGAAATGCGAATCGCGTCCATTTGGGAAACCGCAATTTGAAAAAGGGAAAATTCGTTTCACACGTTTCTTCTAATTTCCCCTCTTTTAGCGCTTGTAATCTCCCCTTATTTTTTTCTCTATTTCCTCTTAAAAATAAAATATTATCAAAACTCTGCAAATGTAGAAGTAGCAAATAAGAGGTAAATAAGAACCAAATGCTATTACTTGCTTTTCATTTGTCACACCTTTTTGTTCTTTTGCCGGAGAAATCTCGTATCGCGTGTCATGTCATGAAATCAACGCGTTTCACGATGCTCATGCGAGAGACGAGTCAAAATCGTGCGCGGAAAAATGATTTCGTGAATTCCGCCGAACTGGCACCGGCGTATGTGTTTCAACGAAGAAAATCCTGCAGAAATTTCGCGGCAAATCCGGTAGGATTGGTATCGCACCGAACAGGGATTTGTGTAGCACAACGACGCGCCATACCGTCCAACGCGAACTCCCATAATCTATTTATTGTACTATGTACAAAATGCAACATCATTCCTAAATGATGCGTAATTTGCTCACTTTATGCAACATGCACGACCGCAAACGCGTGTTCACGTGTAATATAAAAAGCAACTCGATGGTCGAAGCTGATCAGCCTCATAGCGAGGGAAAGGAGAGGAGAGGCAATAAGCTCTGTTTAATATTACGTGTAAACTAAATTATTAATATCATTAGTGCACCGGTAAAACCAATACTTATTGGAACATGCCAATTTAACTCTCTTAAATTAAAATTTAAATCGATTTAAGTCTCTTAAATTTCATATCATACAATTTTACTTGAAAAGTAGAATGATAGCCGGATCATTCGAATTTTGGTGATTTTTCACTCATATAGAACGAATCCTCTCCATTCTGAATCGTGGATTGAATATTTTTAATTGAAATTCAAAAGTGAATCTCATGTATGCCACGTGCATCACAGGAACAATTTTACTCTAATCGATAAAAATATTCAGTTTTATTATTTCGAACGGCAGTATTTTCACTATCGCTTCGAGTAAATTTTCACTAGTTTTGAGAGAGATATTTCACTCCAAGAAATCTGGAGAGTTTGTTAGACAATATATCTAACAAATATACTAATACTATAATTTACTACATTACGCGACTAGGATATACTCATATTGAAACCAAAATTTACATATGACAGCAATAAACGAATACTTTGATCAGATACATATTTTAATGTAGTGATATACAAAATTACTAAACAAGAAAATATTTAAATTAATAAAGTACATCATACTGACATATTTACTACTGACGCCACAGATTAGATTACTCGTTATTTCTAATGCCAGTATAGGAAAAAATTTTGCCTCGGCAACTATCGTGTGACGTATAGTAGACGAAAAAATATTTGGTTGAATTAATCGAATGTCTAGTGGAATAAAAACGAAGCAGAAATCCCAATTAAAGTTACCAGAATTCTGTTTAAGTGAATCAGAAATCTTATTTGTTCAGACATTCTGTTTAAGATACTTTGTTTAGAATTTTGTTCAAGTTAATAAATCTTATTTGTCCAACTTGGTTTTCCAACCAAATTTTTTTGTATACTACTATATGCGTTTCTAAGAATAATAAAAAGATGTGATATTTGTTGCGCTTCTGAACAGTAATAAACAGTTGTAATCGTATCGATCACGTCGCATTGCTTTGCAAAGGGATTGTTCTACGGATAGATCTGTGCAAATAAACTGCAAATTATAATAATTCGTGCGACTTTAAATTTTTCTAACTAATTATTTTTTATTAAAATGTGTATGCTAGTATTTATATATAATTTAATTATAATTCTTCAAATTTTTGTTAGCATTGAAGCAATGCATAATATGTAGGAAAGATGTATTCAGTATAGAAATTTTTTTAACTTATGTTTCAAAACAATTGAAAAAATTCCATATTTCTTGGAAAGAATTACTTTGCACTCTAAATTTTCCATACTCGCAAATATTTTTGATATTGTAAGAAAATTTGTAGTACACAATCATATATGTAACAATTTTCTTTAATATCTAAAAATCTATGTGGTCATTTGCAAAATAGTAGAGGACTTTTTTGTTCAGTCTGACTTAATGTATAAGTATACAAAGACAGACGGCGCCATTGCAGCTTATCTACCATATCGCGCGTGATCATTCACCAATCTTTTTAAATTAATTTAAATTAATTAATATTTTTAAATTAATATCTCGACTATTATTGCGAATATCGCAAAACGGTAGGACTTTTATGTTCATTTCAACTTGTTCTACATTCCCACTTAATGTGAGAAGGAGAGTCTGGGACACCCTATATATACGACTGTCATAGTACTTTTTCGGTTTATAAATGTCTAGAAGAACTTCAAGTATTAAGAGAGGAATATAGTGAGATAGTGAAGAACGCCACGATTTTTAACTTGTTAAATGCCCCATCCAATCGAATAGCAATGGAATTATTAGCTGCTAATCTAATCTAATCCAATCTACGAAAAACCAAGTTTGGTATGAATTCATATACATTATATACATTTTGTTTAAGATTTTCTGTGTTTTACTCTTTTAGCTAAATTTTTATTTAACAATTAATTCTACAAATACTTAATCGTCCTTTGCATATAAAACTAGGTTGTCGTTTTAATTTGATCTATTTTTCAAATGTCATATGGTGTACAGTCGGGGACAAAACGGTTTGAACACTTTTTCCCAATAAAGCAGTGCTCTGAGTCATCAAAATTGCGAGCAATCGCTGATGGATTTGCGTAGTAATTGGTTGTCTCTTGTTATTGATCGATTATTCCGCAAATTCATCAACAATTGTTCGCAATTATGGCAACTCGGAGCGCTGCAACTACGTTGAAAAAAAAGTGTTCAAACCGTTTCACTTTCAACTGTACATTTCCATAGTACACCGTAAATAATGGTGATGTCGAATATTACGAAATAATTGTGTTACAAACATTATATAAGACTATTAATATATATATATATATATATATATATATATATATATATATATATATATATATAATATATAATATTATAAATTTATAAAATTAATAAAATATATATAAGATGTTATAACAGAAAATTTAAAAGTTTAAAACAGATTACAAATTTATTTTTGTTTACACAACAACGATAGCGTTTAAGCAAATGTAATTTTCAAACTTTTCTAAAATATTATTTACCTTTGGTTTTTGTTGAAATGCTCATATTATTTATTCAAAGACAATGAAATATTTTTGCAAAATAAATGAGATATTCTATTTTGTACGATCTATTTCTCAATAACTTCCCAAAATTTACTTTCAGAAAAAATTGATATTAAAATTACTACAGATATATGAAATCTGTAAAGAACAGTTATAAAAAAACACTTGGCATTACAATTAATCGAAAATTAACTTTAATTTTCTTCATAGTACTTTATTTATCTTCAAAAAACCAAATGGTATTCTTTAATACTCGAAGGTCTTCTATATCTCCAAGAAAAAGTTTCTGCGTGTAATCACTTTTAGTACAAGATTCTCTCAAAAAATTGATACTTTTTTTATTATGCGTATTTTTCATAATTAGAAAGTATAGAAAATGAAAAGATTTGATAAACGGATAACGGGCTAACAGCAACTGTGTTGGAAACCCTTCAGACTGGCGTTAGTCGAGATAAGTAGTCTATTAGGGAGAAATCAGATCACTCGGCTAATAGGTCGTTCCTACACAAGCATCCTAGACGAGATTAACAGCCCCCGCTTTGTGGTCTCGTATACGTGGACAAAGGTAACGTCGGATTATCGGAGAAATTTGCATGTGAACGGTACGACGAGCGCGCATGCGTGCACGCGTGCGCGCTCAGGAGAATAATGAACAGCGGAATTACTTATAATTTGATACGTTCGAATGAACAACGCGTTTCTACACGGCGTAATCGTGAGAACGAGCACTTTGTAGGCTTCGTGGCGAAGTTGCAACTTCAGCGGAAATTCGGGTGCCTCCGGCGAAGATTGCGCGATACAGCCATTCGAACTTGAACTCAATTACGCACATAATACTCGAAAGACAGGACGTGACAGAACGTGATCATGACTAACAATGACATTAATCCCGATCTAAACGGAGATGCTAGTGCATAATCTATATCTCGAAACCCCGCCCCGCTTTTTCCCTCGCAGTCGTCGTCGTCCCATCGAAAGAACTCCTCATTTCCTGTCCTATCCATGAGCCTTGAAAGAAGGCATCCCAGAATCTTAATTTCCTCATCCCCGCTTTCTTATCGTCTAAGCTTTTCTGCACTTCTCGATCTCTGTGTCCTCTCGCAAAGAGGAAGATAGGTAGAGAGAGGGAAAGAGAGAGAGACTGCCAGACAGATAGTTCCTTCCCCGCGTGGCATTCTCAGTGAGATAGTTTCTTCCATGTGCTTCATCACCGCACGATTAAAGTAGAACAATAGCGCTAATTACGGAGTTCGAGCCTCAACTTGCGGCTTAATTATTTGACGCTGAGCTTCGAGGAAGCCTCGTCCTGAACTCTCCTCCCCTCGTTTGGGAGGGACGACAGCGGCGTTTTTATCGTTTTGCGGAATAATAAACGATTAATCGTCGCGCGTATATAACCGTTCCTACAGTTTCTTTTGTGGCGCGTCTCCGACTTCCACCCTCTTTCATCCTCCATTCCGCGCTCAATCTACCCTCGCCTCGGTCCGCCTTTCTCCAAAACAAATTTTCGAGCTAAACTGGAAGACTGCGCACCCGCGAGAACTCGTTAGTATTTCTTTCCCCTGCTCGTTCTTTCTTTCGTTCGTTCGTTCGTCCGTCCGTCCGTCCTTTCTTTCTTTCTTTCCTGTTTGAAACTCCTCTTTTCTTCCGTCGCCAACGACATCGGAATCATTAACTCTCGTAATTGAATGTTACAGACAAAGAGCACGCGCGTTACAGACGTGCAACGCGGACGCTTTCCATTAAGTTTGCCGGATAAATTTCTCAGCGGACTACAATAACGATAGACGTAATCCATTGTCCGGAAGATTATAATTTCATTCGTGTCGTCGAATTACCGTACGCAGAGCATCAAAGAGAGCGTAACCCAGTTCCACAGGATACTAACTGTATTCTCGCATCGCGTCGACATCGCGGAAACATTTTGACGTGTATCGACGTAAATAAATCGGACCAACAATCGTCTTCCAACAATCCAGACAAAAAACATTTCGAGATGCAGCGCGAATGTGAAGCTCGCGGACCCTAAATAACAGCGTCGTGTTAAATTCGTGATTAAATCCTGTCCGGCCGAACGCGCCGGCCTTCCCTCTCGCGTTCACGCGGCCAAACGTTTCGGGCTTACGTACGTAAATATGAAAATTGGCCGACTGAAGCAATTTATATCGCAGCTCAGTGCTCCCGATCAGCCGTGGCCGACGATAGGCTGCACCGATTTTATTACCGCATAACGGCAAATTAGGTCAACACACGGTGCACACGGAGGAGATCACAGCGATCGCTGTAGTGTGCCGTAACGAGAATTAAAATGGCGTTTAGCAAAATAAACAGACTGTGCATATTAAATGGCTCATAAAATTCGCAATTTTGAACGGACAGGCAGCACGCGCGCGCATTTACAGACCGCGTAATAATTTCCGGTCGCCATTGTTGCGCGCCTTCGTACATTTCCATCGTATTCACCCCCTCCTCTTTGGACTGATATTTCGAAGCACTGATCCTTAATTGCATTTCGCGTCGGGCGTCGCGATGTTGTTAGTGCATCCTGCAGCTAAACCAAATTGTTTTGCTATCTGAAAAAGAAAGAGAGAGGGAGCGCGCCAGACCGGCGCTAAATCTCTTTGAAAGACAGCAGAAAATTCCAAGAGGAAGACGAGGAAATTTCGAGAGCGCTCTCGCCTCACCGACGATAATACCGTAACTAGACGAAGCGAGGAGAACGAGCGAAGCAATCGTGCGATCGAAGAACTAACGCATAAGCGTACGCTGGGAGCAAAAATGGTTGGAGCAACCATAATCTCACTAGATCTTATAATTATTTTTGGCCTCAAAATGTGCTTTTAAGTTGTTCTCCAGCATGCAAATTGTAGCAGAATGAACACATCATTATAGCCATTACACATAAAACATATATTCGTGCAAACACATTTTATAATTATCGTAAACTAAAGTAAGGCTTTCATATAGTAAAATATACTATAAAATGACAATGAATAACTATATGCAATAATAATAAAAATGTATTCATATTTTGTATTAGAAATTACTTGTTTATTACTTGTTTTTTACTGAAATTATTATTAAGATACTAGTGTGTAAGGATTTAGGCTGGAATTAGCTATTTCACTGATTCGATGTAATATCGTACTTGAAAGACACGCTTATTCTAATGGGATTCGTAACCTCTGAATTGACTATCTTATGTACTATGTTTACCCTTCTATTAATAGATATGTTTTGAATTATCTTTATATGTGTCATGTATGGTATGATTTTTTTTATCAGTTACAAATATATTCAAATATATACCATATTTATGGTTTTTTAGAAATGATTACTTTCATTCTTTGTCAATATATATATATATATATATATATATATATATATATATATATATATATATATATATATA
>NW_022639453.1:2959493-2965314 GCF_010583005.1 Odontomachus brunneus
ATATATATATATATATATATATATATATATATATATATATATATATATATATATATATAATATTCTATACGAATGCATGTATATGAAAAACGAAACGACGTTTGATTAGAGTAATGAAATGTTTGGTGAAATATGAACAAACCAAAATTCTGATTATACACCACCAGTTATTATCAAGTTACCAGAATTCTCTTGAAGTTAATAAGATTCTGATTGACCAAACAAGATTTCAGGTTAACCAGAACTTGCAACTGTTCAAGTTGAACAATTCAAGTTTTTCTTCATCAAAATCTTGTCAACTTAAATAAAATTCTGATAATTTCAACGGAATTTTTTATTCATTCGTATTTCACTAGACATTCGGTTAATCCAATCAAATTTTTTTTCGTGTATCAATATTTATCACATATACTACAATTATATTGATAACATGAAATGATCAATTTCTCTTATCATCCTATATTTGCTACTTTACTTTACATTTATATAAAGATAAATATAATTTTTAAATATAATTCATAAAAAGTAAAGCGTTACACACATGGATTGATAACACTATGCCTACATTATAATTATTGCCAACATTATTTTTATAGTAGCACTTGCTGCACAAAAATTATGTTCCTGACAATAACTTTGTCTCACATTATATAATAGTTCGAAATATCGCACATTTTTCTCTCAGCGTATCGCCGACTGAATATCTTCAAGTTGAAGAACCTTTGGAGGTGTATCGATATGGGACATTCGATATTCAAGCGATCGCAAGCCGCGTTATCTGCGCTTGTATCATCGCCGGTAAGATGCCCGATAAAATCGTCCGAGTGGAAAAGGGCACAATGCAATAACGGCGCGCGACGATGCTCTCGTTAGAAAAATAAATCGGCCGCGTTGCGCGGCAAACATGGACGATTCTCTCGCTCTCGCTCGCTCGCTCGCACGCTTCTACCGGCCAAAAGAACGTATTTGGAGATCGAAATGAGCAACTGGGTTAATCTCAAATGTCAACCGGGATTCCGACGGGGAAGGCTGCTTGAAAACGCGCGCTAGAAAGAGGATAGACGGGGTTAAGGGTTACTGAGGGATATATGAGAGAAGAGAAGCAAGGCTTCGTGAGGACGAAGGACGCGCTTCGATGGCCACGTAACTCGGACGAGACAAGAAGCTCGTAATTAGAACGCGGATCGCACGCAAGAAAGATCCGCCTATCCCGTCGTTACCGCCACCGACGTCGTCGTCGTTGTGGTCGTCGTTGCCTCGTAAACACCTTCGGTGTATAATGGATGGAACGACGGTTTCTATCGCGAAGGCGCGGCTATCGATCCCGCCGGCGATTAAAGCCGCGAGACAGACGCCGTGCTTTGTCCGTAGACACGGGGGACTTGGATTATTCAACGATGCGCGAGGGAGTCACGGACTTTTGTCGTTAGATACAGATGCTGCGGCACGTCCGCCCGCGCAATGTTTTAAACATACGCGCTCGACTGTCGCGTGATTAGAGTGAGTTCGGTTCATCCGCCAACCAGATGTCCCCGTTGTGCTCGTGGCTCTTCGAGTAATAAGAGTTGCGACATTCGAGTGATGATCTCTGGCTGGTTGATTTGTTGCATATAGCGGGTCGGCGCAAACTTTAAATGCGAAATTTCAATTTGAAAAAGAAGCGAAACTTAATATATAGAAATTAGTCACATTTATGTCACATTTGTGACATTTTTTATATAATTGCAACAGATATTTGTTTAAAAGAACGAAAATAATTGATAGGAGAAACATATTTTTAGTGATAATATATTATGTCGATAATATATTGACTTGGTAGTTATGGGCGTTGTATTGTGGTTGTGCCAAGCACATAATTTCCCACACAGCACAGAAATTTCAAAAAGCCTTCAGAAAGATTTCAGGAAGATCTCAGAAAGGTTCAATGTTTCTAAAACCTTTCTGAAAGCTTTTTGAAACTTCTGTGCTGTGTGGGTTATCACAAAATCACGTGTAATCATACAGAAGGTTATGCTTGTTAAATAAATGAAAAGAAAAGAAATCATGAAAACTCAGAATCATGAAAAAAGGAAAATGGATAACCCCAGGAGCATGGACCCAGGAAAAAGTTGGTACATACCACCATCAGCTATGTGCCATTATCAGCTTTGATAGCACATACCAACTTTTCATCCACAAGCAAGAGAGAAACACCGTTCGTCTTGAACTACAATCGCGTTACATCTCATCAAAGGTGTATAGTCTATGGATAGAATATAGCGAAGGCATCAATTCAATTATATCATGATACTGCCAGTGCAAAGTAGGCGCTAGAATGGTCGGTTGTGCGCATGTAGCATCAGTGTTGCGTAGACAATTCGGGTTGTGCATGACTTAGGCCCGATCTACAATAGATGAAATAAGGAGTAGGAATAGGAGTAAGAAATAAGCAGTAAGTAAACAGACCAATCACAATCGATTATTTTTGAAACGTGAGGATGGAATTGGTCTGTCTGCTTACTGCTTATTTCTTACTCCTACTCCTACTCCTTACTCTATCTATTGTAGATCGGGCCTTATACGAGGGGATATTATAGTAGTATAGAGAATATTATAGTTTCTTTGTTGGTGTTTCAGGTGATGCTTGTCGTGAACACGTTAGAACGCGTTTTCCGCGTGCTTCTGTCGTGCGTGCTATCCCGGCAGGTGGAATCAATTTTTGACCAATAGGAAGGGCTCGCAAGCCTACACGTGGCCTGCGACCGTCTCACGGGTCAGCGCAGTTAGTCAGTAACACGGCGAAAGGCAGAGTTCAAACGTTTTTGTAAGGCGAAGAAATAATACCTTTTGTACAACTGCTCTGAGGCGTTGTCGTGACCCGAATTGACAACAGTTGATTCGTGAGGCGTTTCATGACCCGAATAATTATAATATATCCATATAACGTAAATATATTAATAAAATAAGGAAGACCACAGTGTGGATATTAAGTATATCCTCCCTGAAGACAATCCAATCAGTCCTATGGTATATGGGATACATGAGACATTCTGAACAGTTACAGCAAAGACAACTATGCCAGCACTACGCACAATATGTTGAAAATGCTGCAAACATTTCAGATTGGTGCGAACCAGGGGAAGACAAAGCTCTATCTGATTAGATCAGATAGAACTGGCAGATATAAAAACCTGCAGGCTTCTTAAATTTTACAAGCAGGAGGTAAGAAATAGCTTCTCTCTCTCTTTCCGCAGTATTTATCATATCTTCTAAATATCCTGAATTCTTTAAATAAACTTTAAACCACAATTTCATCGTCCAATTTTTTATAAGCAACATTATTGCTTGCATACTTGGTGAAAATAAAATATACTGATTAATACAGAGCTCGATTTCAATGTGATGACAGAGGGGTAAAATAACCGCTTTGACATATTTTATGCACTATATATACGAGTAGTTTTTGAGAAAGTATGATGGGGGCTCATTGTTAACAGAGTGAAATAAGATAGACATTGCAACTATACGTGATATTCTATGTAAATCTGAGATCTAAGAATGCCTCATTCTCAGCACTTAATTACTTGAACAGCAAACGATTCTAGTGGGTTGTGAATTCCATCGAGAAGAATAAAATAGCACAGTTTGAAGTGATTTTGACCAAAAAACGGCCAAAAAACGGCCTTATTGACACTCATCCTTTGTTAAAAACATAAAATATGGCAGCTGTTAGTTTTACATTGAAGGAGAGCGCGTGGGTTCAGTTTGAATTTCAGGAAATTTGTATTTGCTAATATTATTGTGCTTATAAGTAACGGTGAGTTATTGCAATTTTTATTATAAAAAGTTTAGTTGCGCTCTCTCTCTCTCTCTCTCTCTTCCCTTCTCTTTGTTTTTGTGAGACCAAAGTGATCAAAGAACTGCTTTTCGAGTCGAAATAATGCCCATTACTTCTTCGATATCGCAAAGATTAGGGTATGAATATTCATTCCCGGTTTCACACGAGTCAGATTACTTAAACATCAGGCGCGCTTAATTTCGAGGCGGAAGAGCTGCGCGGGATTAATTTAGCGATCTTCTCGGAAAAGGACGAAGGAGGGTGGGGGTGGACAAAAGGGACGCTTCGAAAAACGGTTGGATCAGCAAAAAGATCGTAATTGCAACTTAGATTGCGCACGAGATAGAGCCGTTGCTAACCCTCGGGTGCTTACCTGAAATGTAAGGGACGAGTCGACCGCTTGTGCAAACACGAACGACCCCGCAACGGTCAGGCAACGATGAATGGCTTGAAGAAATCGAGCGCTTTCACCCGCGGTCCTCAAATCTATCGATTTCCATCGCGATTAAAGCGCCGTGTAGGAATGGCGATGTTCGACCGTCGTAAACTTCGATTAAGTTGGAAATTCCCGCGGATTGATATTATTTTTGCCTCCGCCTATTCGCCTGCGTTTCAACTTGATCGCGTATTTGACACACGTGAATCGTCGCGTGGTCTAAAATATTAATAATAATCACAGATGTGCATAAAAATAGCGACGTTATTCGAATCATCAGCATGTAAATATAATGACGCGCGGAGAAAACGTAACGATTCAATCGAAATCATTTCATACGAATAATTGATTCGAAATGAAAATGACATATTACAAATGCAAATATCTCTCTCTCTCTCTCTCTCTCTCTCTCTCTCTCTTCGTCTCTCCGTGTGTAATCAACAATGGATATTATTTTGTTTGTGTGTATTTAGAAAATTATCGATTCACTCGTCCGTCGCGTGCGGAGAAATGAAAAACAAAATGTTTCTATTATGTCAATGGAATTTCTGTCCGATTGGTCCCTCCTCCATTTCTCTTTCTCTCTCTCCCTCTTCCTCTCACTCTCTCTCTTTCTCTCGCCAGTTTTGTTTTCGCCAAAGTCCACTATAACACTCGGAGAATGGCTGCTGCCTCGAATCGACCGGAGAACCATGTCAAGGGGTTTAAAGAGGGAAGCTGCTGCGTCGAACAAGTAGGAGAGCACGGAACTTCGCATCGGCGCTAAATTATGGATGGTCCCACTGGGCGCTGGGCTCCATGGAAACTCTCGTGGAAGTGACAGGGTCGCGCACATCCATGACACATTCTCATATGACCAAATTTACTTACACCCAGGAGCTGGCTGTCTCGTACTTTCCTCTCGATATCTAACTTACGTAACCGCAAAATAGTAGCCGCAAGTTCCATCGTAGCGGAAAGTAAATCGACAGCCAGGTCTGCCGCACGGCTCACTGATAAGCATATGTGGCTCTCGTTGAATGCCATTTAGATTTATTCGCGGCAGGTGTGCGAGGTGCAGTGTTTCGGAAAATGCGAGAAGGACACAGGAAACAATTCGAAAGTGAGACGCGAGCGTCCTCACAAAACGACGAATGCGTTTATTAACCGACCATGTTTATTCGTGACGTGGATATTTAAGGTGATCCATCACCCGCTTATAGTTCTGGCAAAATGTCACTGGAAATTAGAAATACGTTAGTATGCCCACTTTTCACATAAAAACATGTGGAGCAAATACGGTATAATTGGATAATATTTTTATTTTAATATCATATTTTTACAGTTTACTAGCTTAAATAACCGGTGTTGTTCGGACTATCACAAAGGGGATGAACTTAGAAGGAGAGAGTGGAGTGTTCAAGTTTCATGGTAACCTATATTTTCCGCAAGGTCCTGGAGAGTAACTATGGAAAGTTTCGTTCAGATCAAAAGGTTTAGAAGTTTATAAAGTATATACAGACATTCCACTAAATATATAAATATATATATATATATATATATATATATATATATATATATATATATAT
>NW_022639453.1:2965372-2999029 GCF_010583005.1 Odontomachus brunneus
ATAAATATATATATATATATATATATATATATATATATATATATATATATATATATATATATATATACTTTATTTTATATTATTTCTGATTTTTTTAATAATACATTCGACTAAAAGTTTTAAAAGTGAATATGCCTTGAATAAAATGCCTGGAATAAATATCCCACATGTATATTAAATTAAAAAAATATATATGTTATTTGGGGTTATAAACATCTTCTTTTACATAAATGTTTAAGACTCTAAATTCTAGTAAGCTTTAACTAATTAATTATAGGAGAAGTAAACTTTGAATCACAACGAAACTTTACACATATTTTGAATATTTAAAATGCACGTGAAAATCAAGATTTTGTTATTGCTTTTTAATTATCTTTTTCTTTGCTAAAAATCATTTTTGCAACATCATATTTTTCCATAACACAAGTGAAAATATTTTCAAATAATAGAATGATGTCAAATGACATGTTAATGACGTTCCTAACATCAATAACACGTCGTTTTATTAACGCCGAAAGAGGAGGGCGTACTAGATGGCGGCGGGACGCGCTCGGGACCTGTGTATCTTTTCGTTCGAAAGAGAGAGAAATATTAAAAGCGCGGTTTGCTAGGCCGGGACTCGAATGTCGAGTAACTTTTGGACTATAAAACTCTAAATCATTGTTAAATTGTTCATATCACTTTTCGATGTAATATTGGACTATAAAACTCTAAATCATTGTTAAATTGTTCATATCACTTTTCGATGTAATATAGATTGATCCGCGACATTTTTAAAACTTTTTCATTATTTTTGTAATACGAGCCATACATCCTTAAATACGGTTGAAGAATTATCGATTCGATGAAGACATGTTTTTCTTTCTAACAATAATAGATGCTAAAAAATTTGTCAAAAATACAAAATTTCGTCTCGAGAGATATATCTGCACTTTCCGACAATATATTATAATTCTAAATGCAAATCGGAGTGCAGGTATTTGAAATGCATCTATAAATGTAAATGCTATCTGCGTGCATTTACATAGTTCGCATTCGTAATTATTACATGAGTTCGCGTCACCTAATCAAACGTTAATCAGTTTTCAGGAGTTCCTAAGCGAAAATACTCGGGGCTACGTTTCGCCCGACCGTCTATAATCGATACGTCGCGTCGTTAAGAGGCTTTCACACGAGCGATATCGACATTCACCCGTCTGAGACCTTTTTAAATAGCAATTGTTCATAAGCGTCCCGGTGGAAGCGAGAAAGCAAGAGCGAGAGAAGGGACTGATTATATGAAAATATTCGCGACATTCAATTATCACGTGACACAACGGAACGGAGAATCGCGAGACGTCGGTGTTGTCGTTGTCGTCGTCGTTGTCGTCGTCGTCATCGCCGTAGTGCTCTTCGTCGCGGCAGCTTCGTGCCATCGACTCGGCGGATATATATGTGTAGTTTAAAGCGCTTTTAGTTCACCTCGGATGCTCTTCCCCGGGGTATTTTCCCTGCGAGCTCCTCATACTTCCAGCCTCGCGCTGGCATGTCACCGTCGAAGTACCCCAGGGCCACGCATAGTTTTACAAATATTCCACCCCTTGTCGGTGAACCGTTAATATTCCTTGCGGGGGTGGTGGTCTCGCTGGCGGTATAAGCGGCCAGGCATGCTCGGAAATTAAAATTACCCGGAGAAAAGGTGAGGTCGCGAAAGGGGTTTTAGTTGAGCGAAAGTTTGCCGAGTCGGAGGCCGCGGGGCCCTCCAGAAACTCGATAAGTCCTTCCGGTAATTAATTGTGGGCGTACACGGTGGCCGTTATATCGCCGGTGCTTATCCTCGACCTGCGAATAATCGCTGGGCAGCTGTAAACCCCTTGAAAACGACGCTTCTCTCTTTTTCTCTCTCTCTCCTTCTGTATCACTCTTTTCCTCTTTCTTTCCTCCTCTTTCCCTCTCTCTCTCTCTCTCTCTCTCATTCATTCTCTCTCTATTTCTCCCTCTCTCTTTTTCTCTCTTTATATATATATATATATATATTTTTTTTTTAAGTATACAAATTAATTCGTGAATTAAATATTTTTTTCATAAATCAATTGAGTTAATCATTTATTGAGTGGCACCAAATTATTCGACAAGCTCCTACTGTGTTTGATAAGGATTTTCTTGCAACAGCTGATTCAATTCTTTGATCGGAAAGATCAAAATTGCCATTTCGAAACTTTTTGATACCACTTTTTATATGTATTGTAAGCACTTTCCTTCAAAGCAGAACAAATCATATTCTTGGAGAAATTCATGAAGAACATTTTTTTTTATTAAAATGTGAAAAGAATGCAGTGTCTGATGTGTTGCTCATCGAACGACACCGCGCTTAACACTGTTTTATGCGGATGTCGTCAGCAGTGTCCAGTTAAATGGTGTTTTTTTATTATAAGAGTTGACACTCTGTAACCCCAATGCAGCGGGTAAAAGATTTGAATTTCAAATAAAATTTCAGTTGATTAATTGTGAGGACCACGAATTAATTTGTATACCTAATATATGTATACAGCGTGTCTGGCAACTTGCGGTGTAACCGCGACGTGCGGATAAAACACATCAACCCCCACATCATTTTTCAAACAAGTACGTAGAATTTCAAACTATTAATAAAAGAAAAAGATTAACGAACAGGGACGCATGTTATAGGACAAGCTTTATAAACGCAAGGTGTCATCGAAAATGACTGAAACGCGACTGCTTCTTAGCATGGATGGACATCGACTGACAGTTGAAGACGGAATAATGCTACGAGCGGCGAAAATTGTTTCTCAATGTATCGTGAGCGTGTCGCTAAGCAACAGTCACATTTCATCCATTTCCGATGAGATCCCGCGCTTACAGAGCTCGTTCCATAACGTCACGTGTTCTGGTTCGTCAATCTTTTTTCATTAATATCTCGAAATTTTACATGAAAAATAGCAGGAAACATTCTGCTCAGGCTGATGTGTTCTACCTACACACCTACACACGGTTGCGCCGCGAGTTGCCGGACACCCTGTGCATACAGGCTGTCTGACGCAAGACACGCCAACGCACGTGAAGATGGATTAGGTCAAACTGAACAAAAAATTCTTCTATCATTTTTCAAAGAATCACGTAGAATTTCAAAATATTAATAAAAGAAGATTAGCGAATCAGCGCAACGCTGTAGACGAGCTCTGTAGACGCTCTGTAGAGCTCATCATGGTTGAGACGTGACTGCTCTCTTAAGCTGGCCACACACACTTTTCATAACAGTAACCGTAAAGGCCAAATCACACTAACGATTGGCGATTGACGATTGACAATTAAAGATTAGATTTTAACGAATCAACAAGCTTCAACCTCGGCTTGCTTTGTTCCAATTAGTCAATTTCCAATCTTCAATCGTCAATCATCAATCGCCAATAGTTAATGTGATATGGACTTAAGACGTAACGTAAGAATTGACCAATCATGTTGAGAATCGTCGAAACGTAAGGTCACCATGTTTATGAATACTCGATCGTAATTGGTCAATTCTTACGTTACGTCTTACGGTTACTTTTACGGTGTGTGTGGTCAGCTTTAGCGACGGTGGTTATCGGTTGACAACTGAAGGCGGAGTAACGATGCAAGTGACGTGAAGAAAATTGTTTTTCGACATATCGCCACGCATCGCTAAGAAACAGCTAATCTTCTTTTATTAATATCTCGAAATTGTACATTGTTGTTTGAAAAGTGGTAGAGGAATTTTTTATTCAATTTGACCTAATTTACTTGCACACATGTGCGTTGTCGTGTCTTACGTTAAACACCTTGTATATATCTCTCTATCTATTGTCTCTCTCCGTCGCGTTCACGATCATCTCAGTTAATAAATACCGTGTATTGTGATACACTTTCTTGCGGTTTCGGACATCTCCATGGGACACGGTGATACGCGTCCGCAATAGAGTTGCCAAATCTAAAAGTTTAAATTACCGGACAATTAGCGGACTCTTTGGTAACAAAATTTAACCAGATAAAACCGGGAAGAAATAATAATCATAAAACTAGATTAAATATAAAATTTGGTAAGAAATTACTTACAGTATGTTTTCCTAAATAGGTTTAAAAACAAGATTTGGTTGAGTAAAATAATAAACCACAATTATTTTTTTAATATATAATACATTTTATTAGTATAAAAAATTAAACAATTGCTAGTAGGCGTTTGGAACGGACGAACATTGCTGAAATCCGAACTCTGTAAATTTCATTTAATTGATTGGGTATAATTAAAAAATCAGACATATGACATCCAGTTTGATTTGCAAATCCGACAGCAGACAAAACTCCTAAAAACCTGATAGTCCGAGTGAAAACCGGACACTTGACAACTCTAGTCCGCAAGCGTCGTCCTCCTTAGTTTTCCCGGTGATCCGGGGCGGTCCTCGGGCCAGTCGGTATTCGTCTACGACCGCGTTTTATCGTCCACGATACTACACAAGAAACGTCATAAAGCGTCGCTCATGCGGTCGCCTGCAACCCGCAGCGCGCGAGATGACTGATGGAATTAAAAAGTTTTCCGGCGGGACGCGTCGCGTCGCGTCGCGTCCGGGAATTAACTCCGGGGACGTGCATCTCGGGGATGCGAATGTGAGTGAGCGAGAGAGACTGAGAGAGCGGGGAAGAGAGAGAGAGGGGGGGAAAGGGGGAGAGAGAGAGCGGGAAGAGAGAAGGGAACGAGAGAAGCGTAGAACGGGGAAGGAGGGGGAGTACGCTACGAAGCTGGGTCCGAAAAGGGGGACACGGCTGTATTAAGCAAATCGCACTAGTTGGAGAACTTTGTTTAAATCGGATGTGAATTATGAACGATCCCGTTGGGTCGACGGGTCTACTGGGAGCTTCGGCCGAGTGACAGCGGCGCCGCGTATTTACGGCACCCCTGCGGCGGGAGTTAGTTTCATTGATAAATCTGCGGCCACGCGACCCGCCTTTTTTTCTCGCCTGCGCGCAACCGGATACGCAATCGGGTGACGGTCGCGGGTCGGCCGTCACCCTGCGGCAAGAAAGACGTTCCATCCCCTACGGTACAAGCTAATTCTCGGGGCGTCCCGCCGTGATACACCGTCTTCTTGGCTTAATTCCCTGGGGTCTGTCCTTTAATTCGGGTCTTATTACCGTGAAATGGAACGTACCCTTAGAAAAGAAAACCTTTAGTCTTTTGTAGCTCTTCTCTCTCTCTCTCTCTCTCTCCCCCTCTCTCTCTCCCTCTCTCTCTTTCTTTCTCTCTCTCTCTCGCTCTCTCATTCTTCTCTCGTGAGAGAATGCACTCACGTTTTATGGCGGAGCGTAAAAGCACCTTGCGAGAAATTTATGTTCAAAGTGGCAAAGCTTTAAGCTGAGGATCGGTTTATCCTTATAACGTTGCGATCGACTTATTTAACTTTCGTAACAGAGGCTGTTCCGCGCAAAAAACTTTTTTTCTTTTACCTTTCACGTTAAGGCAACGGGTCAATGCACGGTGAAGTTTCGCGTGCGAGCGAAATGTTCAAATTTGCAAAAATTCACTTTCGCCCATGTTATTTTTATTTCTGATCTCCAAAAATTCTTTGCTTCCCCGAGGCCTGTGTTGATCGCGTTCAAAATAAAACATGAAGCATCAAAGATCGCGTTACCTTTAGCGAAACACGCTCACGACTCGCTTGCGTTTATAACGATAAGTTAACAGTCCCAATTATGGGTCGAATCTCAATTTTGGGTCAAACTTAATTCATTAATGTGTTAAGAAAGTATATATTATATCGAAAATACATATGGAACAAAATCCTTTTATATTTTTAGCTGTTTTGTAATTATATTCTAAGATTACATTTACACACACACACACACACAACCAATTTTTGTGGTGAATAAGTTTTTTCAACACTTTAATAGTAAATAAGGGGATCATTCATGTCCGACGTACTATTTCGTCAATTTAAAATTATTGAAAAATTCCAAAAAATACTCACGTAGCTTCTTTTAAACTTCAACTAATAGATTATAAAATTATTTAAAAAAATGTAATTGTATATCATTCTTTAATTACTTACTGCACAAAAATTTACATAAAAGACTTCTTTGTCTAAAAAATAATATTTTGTAATTTTTCTTAAAATATGTAAAATATTTGGAGCTTTATATTTAAAATGTAAGTAACAATTAATAAAAACATTATTTATTATCTTGAAAAAGTTGAATTATTTCTGTATGTAAAAATGTTGTATTTTGTTTAAGAAGACAAATATAATATCAAAAAACATTTTTGCACATTATGCAAAAGTAAGAAAAAAATTAGAAATAGAAAAAACACAAAAAATCGAAAAAGAAATATACATCCTCAAAAATTCTCTTAACTGTTTCTGTATTTGTACACTTTAACAGCCTTGTCAAAATTCAAAAATACCACATTAATTAAATATATTACAATACTTTGAAAAATTATTCAAATATACAATAGATAAAGAAAAAGAAATTGTCACTTACTACGTAAAATTTAAGTAACAACGTTAAGTGAGTAGTGGGGTTATTCCAAGATCGATTTATCCCTGCTGCTATTCAGACAGTAACTAATGAATTTTATTGCTATTGAGCATCAAAAACCTTGCCATACTAACTTTTTTTGGAGAACACATGATATCCTAGAAACTTTAGAGTAAGGAGAAATGCAAAATTATTAAAAGTACTCGAGTGGGCACGAATGGTCCCCTATTCACTTTAAGGATTAATATTTAAGAAAAAAACTAGAATATCTAAAATTAGAATAAAAATTAGAATTTGCTGTACCAACTCTTCAGCTGTATAAAATTATTAGTAGATTTTGCTGCACATAACATTATTTTATGTAAACTAAAACAACATATGAATATTACATTGACAATTAATATAAAACTGGGTATTATATAATCTATTGTAGGAAGACAGGACATATACACACACACACACACACACACACACACACACACACACACACACACACACACACACACGTATTGATTTATAATTGGAACTTACGCATTTCTAATTATTTTTTACTTAAAATCGATTAAATTCAAGTGTAATAATTTTGTTTTAAAAGTGTAATGTTTGTTACTTGGTATTAATAGTTCCTTTCAATGTTCAATCGATAAATTTATGTAAATAAATGAAATAAATAAATTGCTCTAACCTTAAACAATCCATATTTAGGACTGTTATTTTGTCATAATTTATGATGTTCACTTTGCCATTGTCACGTTAAGGTTATCCTGAAATTAGGGAAAATCGGGAACTTTTAACAATAACTTTTAACTTTTGTTCGTATTAAACTTTCGAAAAAAAAAATAAAACAATTATATAGACTCAATTTTTCTGAACCGAATAATATCTCAGCCGCTGTAACTAATGAGGAACGTTAATAATGTTTGTTCCAGATCCGAGACGCGGAGCCAACGACCGCACGGTAGATGCGTGGCTGGAGCTGACTGCAGCATCGCTGGACTTTCTACGGCGTACCGCAGCGCATTTCCACCGCCGCGATTTTTCGGGAGAGCGCCAGGAAGTAATCCAGAAAATAAAACCGACTATGAGGTTAGTACACTTGTCGCTGTGAGAAAGTATGTATGTCGCAAAAATTCTACGTGCAACGAAAAAAGAATACATTGTCTCTCTCTCTCTCTCCTCTCTGCCTCTCCTCTCGCTCTCTCCCTCTCTCTCTCTTTCTCTCTCTCTCTCTTTCTGTATCCCTCTCGGCGCGCGAGACACGAAATAAAAGAACAAATACGCTAACCATTAAACATGTGCGTGCTACGTAGTACAACGGCAAGCAAGAAAAGTCGCGGATGTATTTTATTTTAATTTCGCGTACTCGTTTTTTGATGCTTTGTGAACGGAAAACTTCAGACAGAGTAGCAGCGCCGGCGGCAGCCGAAGCGACAGCGGGGGGTGGCGACAACGTGGGCACGCTCGAAGACATTTCCATATTCATATTTCTTCGTCGCTTCGTTACGACTCTACGCATAAAATATGTTTTGGTGGCAACGAGCGCGATCACAAAAATCCCTTTTGAGCGAGGCGCACGGTGAAAACTTTTTTAGTTGTTATAACGGAGAAATTCGGTTTAAAAAATTTTCAATTGTTCTTGCGTAATAAACCGCGTATTCGTATTGTTACATTGCGTATTTATTCTCTCTGCTTCTGCGTTTATTATTTTTCTTAAATCAACATCACGATGAATATGAACGAGCGATCAAACGGAGAGACGTGGTGTACAAATGGAAATTAAGCGCGTAAAGTATGCGGCCAAGTTCGGCTCGCTTTATTCAAAAAAAAGTTTTGAATCTAAATTGATTTTGTTTTATAGCTTTTGGCGCGTTGATTACGAATATGCAAGTCCCAAGGTAGACCCACGTACCGTTCCAGAGAAAATAGTCCATTTTAAGTTGCACCCTACTAGATAACGCCACTTATTTTCGCAAAACAAAAATACCAATTTGCAATGCAATTTATTTTTAGAGCCCGTGTTTGATCTTTACTGGCAGTTTCAAAGTGTAATTAAATGGCTCAACTAATTCAATCTTGCTGTGCCGTCTGAGAATTCACTAGAGTCCATCAAACGCTTTTGAGGTTCAATTCAGTTATCCTCTTTTCAGGGACATCTGAAATTGTCGCTGCGATTCGCTGAAGATGATTTTATCATTGAAAATTGCCATAGTTTTATTTTTTATCTATGAAAATAAGTGGCGCTAGTGAGGTGCAATTTTAAATGGGCCATTTTCTCTAAAACAGTCTATTTTTAGGACTGACATATTCGTAATTAACACGCCAAAAAATATATACAATAAGACCAATCTATATCCAAAACTTTTTTCGGTATAAAGTGAGCCACTAAGCCTGTAGACACTTGGCCGCACCTTTTCTTAGAAATTTCAATACACGCGTCCACCTTCCTCAACTCGCAACTGAAAAAGCGCGCTACTGGCAAGAAACAACGGAGAAATGCGCGTCAATGAAATATCGATAAATTTCCCGAAATTTATAGCTAATCCGCGTGAGTGTCTTTGAGGCACTCTCGGGAAAATCGAATGCGCTCTCCTCTTTCTTTCGTCTCGCGGATACTCAACGGCAATATGTTAATGAACAAGTATGTGGGGAAAGATCCGCGCTTCTAGAAGACGGAAAAGAGGAAGCGGCTGCGACGAAAGAGCCGTGACGGCCGGTCGTGATTCAAGACACTCAGAGTGCCATTTCGCGCGCGCGCGAGGACAGAAAGAGCAAAGAAAAGGGAGAAGGAGCGAAAACGCCGTATGCGTCGTAGGGGCGAAAATGGCCAGGATTTTCCCCGGGAATAATTCAGCCGATGGTGCCGCATGGCTGAACTTGGGCGAATAACGGGAAAGAAATCAGAAGTGTAGTTTCGTGCCAGCGTGTAGAACGTTGGCCCGCTGCCATATTTTTTAATTTGTCGGAGTGTTTTTACCCTATTCACGGCCGAAGTTCGACGGCGCTCGTTCATATCGGTATCGCGTTTTCTCGCTTCGCTTGCTTCACGAAAAATTCGCGATCGGTTGATCACGATCCGGAGAGACGTGAGGGAAGAAACGGAGGAGGCGGAAAAAGAGGGTGAGATAACGTAAACGACGGTGGCGATGGTGGTGGTGGTGATGATGGCGGTGCGTCGGAGTGTGATTAAAGTGCGAATTCAAAATTGACGGAATTTCTCGTATCACTGCACTTCCGCACATTAACGAGATGGCTCGAAACTTCCTGAACTTGAGGGGCCGAACTTCGCCTTTCACGCAATTCCATTTAGCTCTTCACGGATTAATAGTACTTTCCACATCGTTACAATGAATAACGTTACATTGTCGCAAACTTAAATGGTGTACGTATTATACGCCAGTAAGTCTGCTAAGTGCAGGACGGGTCGTGAAAATTTGTATTCCGACAAATCCACCAAAAGCGGCAACTTGAAACGCAGTCGCGGCTTCGCGCTAAAATGATTATAATAATCGTGCACAATTCTTCACTTGTACTATAAGACCGTAATATGTGCACAACGATTGTTACACGAAGAAAAAAGTTTGGTTGAATCAATGTGACAATGAATGAACCAAACGTGTTTTGGTTAAAGGAAACGGAACTTCTGCTTCTTAGTAGGTTGTAAATAATTAAATATTTTTGTAATTAACTTTCTGTCTAATTATCAATTATTTTTTATAGTTGCAATTTATGTCGCGTTTAGATATAAATGTGTTTTGGAATTGTAATCAAACTCGAGTTTAAATACAAATATTTCTTAAAATTGTAATTGCACTCGAATTTAATTACAATTATTAACTGTGCGAATTCGTGATTTTGGTTTTATTCGTTTCAAATAAGCATAATAAGTTCTATTGGTATCAAATAACTACTCAAAAAATAATAAAATTATCGAGAATAACTTATGATTATTTTAATAGTAAAAATCAGGGTTATGTAAATAATTATATACTTTTATAATTAAATTTTTATTTAATTTTGCCAATTACTTTCTATAATTAAATTTAAATATAATATCTTAAATACAATCTTAAATATAAAGCTCCAAATATAATTGCCAATTACTTTCTATAATTGATGTTGAATTCAAATAAAAATATTTTTGGAATAATTACAGAGAGAGAGAGAGAGAGAGAGAGAGAGAGAGAGAGAGAGAGAGAGAGAGAGAGTGCGTGTGAGAGATCGAGACAGAGAGAGGGAAGGAGGAAGAGAGAATCGAAGAAAACTATAAATATATTTTTGAATTATAATTATAAAGTCGAGATTAAATGCGAATACTTTTTCGGAATTATAATGGTGAAGTCGAGTTTAATTACAATTAAAAGAAGTATTTATGTTTAAAGTTTAGCTTTATTATAAATACTTTTTTAAAATTGCAATTAAACTTAAATTTAAATATAATTCCAAAAAGTAATTATGACTTATATTTTTCTCAATCATGAATTTCACAACCGTAGTTCTTAGAACCTAATTTAGTTCATAAGTCAAAACACTTTTAGTTTACAGACCTGTTACACTTCTAAAAATGTTAATTTGAATACACACACACACACACACACACACACACACACACACACACACACTTGTCAAAGGAAAATGTCGAAGGTTATTATTCATGGCGATTATTGAATTTTCAATATATCTTTCTAACTAAGGCCCAAAGTAAAATTCCGTTACGATAAATTTTATTTGAAATTGACAGAAAAAAAAAATTTTGTTATCCATTCAGTCGTTATCCAAAATCGTTTAGTTTGCGAAAAACTCCACCAGTTTTTCGATCGTTTATATCTCAGAAATTATTAGTGCTTCAGCATTTCCACTGAGGAAATATTAACTTTAAATTACTCAGAGAATCCGTCAGTATAAATTACACACTATCTATCTATGTATATCGAAATAATAGCTTAAATCATGTACTACAAAAGTATTTTTATCATTTGAAGATACTCCATTCCACTGCTCTAAAATATATTCCTGAAATTCACGTTCATTCTGGGCCTATCCAGGGTGGCTTAACCTCTTAATTCAACCAATCATTTTTTTCCGTGGATATATATATATATATATATATATATATATATAAATATATATATATATAAAATTCTATAAATATTTGAAATATTGACGATCAATCGACGTCGAGACTGTTTCTTCGGTGAAACAGGGAAAAACAAACCCTCTAATAGTATTTGAATACTACTTTCGGGAGAAGTTCGACTTGACCTGTATAGCAGCGTCGTTACACGGCGTGCACTTTTCGAAACTTTAGCGAGCTCATGCAAAAGTGCCTGTGGAAACTTTCCACTGTCTTTCGCGTATTGCGATCAACGGTCGGCGGGCAATCCGGCCCACTACAAATACAGGCGCGCTCCGGGAGCTCGACGATCGATCGTGTTGACCTGGTAAGAAATGATTTGCTCGAAAGTTTGCAATCGACGAGTCCGATACTTGCTTTGGTAATGTCAACAAAGTCTGGGAACATGACAGATAACAATAATAATAATTCGGAGCTGCGCCAAGGAAATATAAATATCGTTGTTTCGCAGACGGGGTTTGTGTTGATGTACGGGAATGATCGTGCCTCATTAATCCAACGTCCGATCGCAAATGTACTCGGTATTTATAAATTGTCGATTCTCGAATATGCAAATTTATCCTTATTAAACAGCAATTATAAACGGCGAGTGCTCTGGCCACCGTTGCTCGCCGCGAATAATTGTCGATTTCCGCTTCCTCGGCATCGGTATCGAATCGATACTGCCGCCGTTATCCTTCCCTTACACACTGTATTTGTCATCCTCAATGCTCGTGGTACGTCCGCTTCTGTATGAACGCGCGAGCAGCGCGGAAAAATCGCTAGTGTCAATTTCAATTTGGCCAAATATACAGCGACGAAGGAAGCTTCGCTGATCCCATCGATCAATAGCAACTCGTTCACTACGCAAACATTCTGTCGATATAATCGCTTTCGGCGTTGCCGCTTCGCGTAACCGATATTTTCCGAAACCATATTTTCTACTGCAGATGTGTAGAACGCGAACTGAATTGTGCACGCGATGCGTATGATTGACCGACATAAAGAAGCTGTCCGTGTTGTTCCTCGTATTTAATCGCGGTATCGGCTGGACAACAATATTTCTCGGTCAACTGCAGCTTGTTTGAGTAGTAAGCAACATTTCAGCATCTTTCCTATCTTAAAATATAAAACGTATTATCTTATTGTTACATTTTTCTGCGACTTTTGCTGATTGTCTATCTCGATCTCGATGCGAGTCTTTGGTCGTTTTAATTGCTTGGTTATCATAAACATCTATCATTGAGCATTTTAATAATTTTAACATCAAGGGAAATTAAAAATGCCATAAAATAATGTAAATAATTCAATGTGTTTTTTTTTTTTAATCGGTATAGAAAATATTGAGGAAGATAATTCTGTTAATATTTTTGCAATTATATAGAAATGTAGAAAAGAATTATAATAAAAAAACAAAACACATGTTTCTTCAAGATCCGTTTTTCTCTAGAAATTCATAATCTTTCAGTAATAAGGGATAAAACAAAGGAGCTAATGAGATTTTAAAGAAAATACTTTGTTCTTTAAGAAAATTTAAGAGCACAAATCGCTGTTTGTTGGAAAACTGCGTTGGTTTTTCATGCAATAAAAGTAAGTTCTTTTAAGCAAAAAATAAATGGAACTTAATAAATTTATGTAATGAATAACTATTTTACTATTTTAAAATTATTTTATTATAAGAGAATGAGACATATTAGTGCAAAATAAAATGACGTAAGAAATTATCGATAATATATAATGTATAATAATATTATTATACATATACTCCCCTCTGCCTTCCTTTCTTCCCCCTCCTTCTCTCTTTCTTTCTCTCCCTCTCTTTTTCTCCCACTACCTCTCTCTTTCTCCCACTTCTTCTCTTTTTCTCTTTCTCCCTCCCTTCCCCCTCTCTCTCTCTCTCTGTGTGGGTAACACCCTCATATTTTTATAGAATAGCTTTTGCACATTAGCTCCATATGAGTAACATTTAATCTTTAACTAAGTTTAAATGAAAACCTAATTCTAACTAAAATAAATTAAATAAAAATTATCTTATTATACATAAGAAAAAATTAAAAGTAAATTTTCAAATGAAAACCCTAACTACGGGTAAAATTTATCCAAATAAAATCTTGCTGATAGGTGACAGCTGAATATACCTTTCAATAGAGGCAATTGAATTAATTAGGCCTACTATAATGCTGTCAATTCTTCCTATTTTAAGAGCGGTAAAGTTTAAAAAGTTGGTCTGGATAAATTTTATTCATGTTTTTAGAGGGTTCAGGAAGGTTCAAACCGAATTTTATTCATAAAACCGAGAATTTTCTCTTTCCTTCAGAATGTTTGTTTATTGTTATGTTAATTTAACTAATTTTTTCCTTCGTATACAACATAAATAACAAATAAGGTCTAGTTGGTTCAAGGGGTATGTCGGCTATGTATTTTGTTTACGTAGGGTCTAAATTAAATAGCGGGGGAATTTGGATAATATTAAGCGTTTGCGACAATTTCAAAAAAATATGAGACGCTTTATTTTATGTTTGAAGTTAGCACTAAGGAAGACACTGTGGTCTACATATTTATACAAGTTTTAAAGAATATTTGTGAATCTGAAGGTCTGTGCAATATTTTACATTAAGCAGAGTAAGTAAAGAATTTCTGTTGTTATTGTAGTTTATAAGAATATATTCTGCTAGTTTAAGCTTCTATAAAATCTACGTAAAAACTATGATAACAATATAACTTAAAAATGTTTCATGTATTAGCGATCATCACGTCGACTAATGGCGCATTGTTGAGTTATTGTAATACTATATTATCATGTTTTTATATCGGTGCACGGAGTAATTTGAATACATTTTTATAGGGCAATTTGTATAACGCACTCAGTTCCCTAATATACTATTTCAACTGTTTTAAAACACATTTTAAATGATGAAACATTATAAAAAAAGGATACTCGACTAAATTGGAACAAAGAAAATACGAGGCAAGCCATTACATCTGTTATTGATGGTGTGATGTTCATTTTAGAAGCTGCACAGTTATTTCACGTTCCCTACAAAAGTTTATACAAAAGTTCAATCTAATCAAAGACAAATATGTGATGAAAATGAAGTCCTTCGCACTTCTATTGGGCCCCGCCGTGTTTAACAGCGTTTTAGAAAAAAACTTGACTGTGTATGTGCATAGAGAGAACGATTTGGTTGAAACAAATAAATATTTCTTTGGAATAGTCTAAACGAATTTTTTGATTAATCGAACAAAATTTTGTTTGATGCAACAAATATTTATAACAAATGCAATATTTATTTGCGGCTTAGTTCCAAAGAAATATTTTTGTTGTGTCAACCAAATAATTTGTTTGGATTATTCCAAAAAAATGTTTATTTGATTCAACAAATCGTTCTCTCTGTGTGCATTTTGTAAAGTCAGCTACTATTTAAATGTCTTTATAAAAAAAAAAGGGAACTGGATTCGTTGCACTGCAAGTACTGCAAAGCATGGTATCATGAGCAATGCGTTAGAGCCAAAGAGAAAAACAGTTCATTTGTGGCCCTTGTATATGAATTTTTTATATAACACTAACATGATTTTTTTCTCATATTAATTGTCTTAATTTTTGTTTAATTTTGTTTAAAAAATGCAATTTAATATCAAAAACACAATAGATAAATATAATGTTTTACTTTTATTATAATATTATAATGTTCATTATAATTATTATGTTAATTATTATATTAATGTAATTATAATTATAATGTTAATTTTAGTTAATGTTAGTTTATTTATGTTTGTTGTATTTAAAATATTATATAGGACTAACATGATTACTTTGACTTTCTAATTTGTATTCAATTTTATTACATGTTTTCTAATTTATGTTCAATTTGATTTGAAAAGTATAATAAAATGTTCAAAGAATAACATTTAAAAACATGATTTAATTTTAATGTTTTTATGTTATAATATTAATGTTCATTTTTAATGTTATTCAAATTACCCCCTTAAGATATCCGAATTGCTCCTTAAAATTGATCTTCATTAAAATTGTAGGGGTAAATTGAATAATGGCATTACGCCTCAAGATTTAAAGAGTAATTTCTCATATATTAAGTAAATATTCCTTAGACATGTGAGTTTCCTGCTACATATTCAATATAAGGATAAAATTATTCCTCGAGAAATTATTCAAAAAGTTTGAAATTATCCAAATTATCCCGCTTTACCCTATAAATTGTAAGAAGAACAGTAGAAACGAAATCATCAAATGTTTGCAAGGAATAGACATTTTTCTCTGAATTTCATTAAAATCGGTATAATATTACAATTAAAAACAGAAAAACTGATTTAATAGCAGCCAAATATATTTTCGAGTGTCTTAAAATTTGGTCTTAATATTTTTTATCGTGAATGAATAAACTTAAGTGGCATATTATTAGTTAAAATGAAGTTTCCTGCAAGTGTTTATAAACATTGTTTCGAATAATAAAAGCAATTTTCATTCATAAAATTACTGAAATTGAGCGTACGGGCGGACGAGATAAAGTTGACTACTTAAGATATCGGCAGGATTTTGGAGAACTCTCGCGGAGACTCCAGAGCTGTTAATTAGAATACATATTTTATATGCGGTCTTCCCCAAGTAAAAATCGTATACGTTTCGCCAGTACGGAAAAATGGCCCGATACTGGGTCGATGCCGAAAAGCAGATGTCCGATTTTGGTACTGGCTCAGTACTGGGCCTAATATTAAAAAACTGTATTATTGGTACTGGCTTCGTACTAAGGTTGGGTACTGGATAATCGTACCGTACGTATATTGGGGCGTTACCGAAAAGTGTTTGTCGTTTTCAATACTGGCCCAGTATTAAAAAAGCTATATTACTGGTACTGGCCCTGTTCGTAGAATCAGTACTGGATACCCAAGTAAGAATCGTATACAATCTGTCAATAAAGGATATTGGGCCAATATTGTGTCGGTACTGAAAAACGAACAATACTAATGTTCTTTATAAGAAAACGGAAGAGATCACTAACGCGAAACCTAGATAGCTCGGTGGTAACAACGCTTGCCTGTGACAAGCGGAAGACTCGAGTTCGATACTAGCCGTGTTGCCCCGAAGATTTTTTCCTTATACTATGACTATTAAAAATAGATATGTATAGGTACAAACGAGAGCAGCCCGGCCAGTCTGATCTTTCTTTCCATATTATATAGTTGTGATATTAACAATTGTACAAATAATAAAAATTACTAGGAATCCATACTGGCCTAGTACTGGAAGGAATAGGTACTTCTCCAGTGCTAAGAATCAATAATTTTTTTATACTGGTATAGTATTCATTTTTTCAGTACTGTGACAGTACTGTTTTCCGATATATATATATATATATATATATATATATATATATATATATATATATATATACTGGCCCTTTTCTATCATCCCAGTATCACATTAATATTAAACCCGTACTGGCATCTGATACTACTAACTATTATAAATCGGTACTGGGCCACTTTGATGCCAGTAGTAAATTCCTACTTGGATCTTTACTCTGAGTTGCTAGCTAACTTGACCAAGTACCAGAGGAATATGATCACGTTGCAACATGCTCCTATTTTGGTTATTAGAAAACAAAATATACGGTTTATAAGATTATTGCATACATAAAAATATAGAAGAAATTTGTCTCTATCATGTATACCATGTTACCATGTATTTTCATCTACCATCACATACAGTTTATCACAATTGAGTTGTCTGAGAAGTTGTAACTTTAAAATTCTGAAAAATGTGACATCTAATTCGAGTCTGCCAAAACGTATATAGAAAAAAATGTTATAGTAAAAGTAAATGTGAAATTTTGTAACTGAGAAAGTCAGCAAAATTTTGTAATTGATATTCTATTTCAACTTCTTACTCTTCTGTTTTATATGTACTATTTATATCTCAAGAACTAAAGTGTATTATTAAAAATATTGACCATGTTCTCTAGCAAGATAAATTCTACTGACAATTATTTATTCCTGCCCTACTAGAATACATAAGGTAAAATTGAAAATAATTTTATATGGAAAAAGAACATAACATTCTCTCTGTGTTCTCTGAAGTGCATCTCGCGCAACGTAGTGAAGAGCTTCGCTGGCGGCTAAAAGTCACGTGGTCTCGGAAACTGCCAAGCAATCATAATATTTCTTCAGGCGAAAATAAACGGATCGGAAAACGTCATGCGTGATTTTCGATCTTCCCAAATCGATTGAATTGCTTGTGAGGCGCGTTATTTCTCACGCGGGATTATCGAGGAGAATTATTTTGAGCAACAACAGCAATCTGGAATCTTCAAACTATCATTTTCCATCTTTGTTAGTTTAAAGAGATTGTTAGTAAAGAGAGATATGCAATTTCGAGACTCTGTATTCTTGATATGCTCGCATTTTTTGTATGTAATTAGTCATAAGACTTGTCTCTTGTTTGAGATTTGGCGGATCACATCTTACGATCACACAGTAAGTGCGGTTTTGGCACAGTTTCGGATAATATGGATATGGATAGCATGCCGAAAGATTCAATTCGGCTCCAAGCAGAGTCGACTTGAAGGTAGGTTTATCGTAACTTTTGCGTTTGACCATTTTCGATCGAAAACTGGAACATGGCTGTTCAAGTAAAAATTGTTAACACGTTAAATCTTTAAATCGTTAATCGTCACAACGATCGCAAAATGTTAATACGCTCGTGTCTACTTGTTTTTTCTTGGTAAGCCGTCAATCCTTGCATCAAATCGGCGATGCTTGTTTCATCTTAGATTTATAGCAAAATATAAATATTGAAGTTCGGTTAAATTCGATACATATAGGATCCGTCAACGAAAATTTTCCATCCCGATTATTCTGTAACCAATTGATTTTTGTCAAAAATTCCGATACTGACAATTTCAATATTATCTTCAAGTGAGCTTTATAATTGTGATAAATTTAACTATATCACTTCATTCCTTTAATTCGGATAGCTACCCTACATAAAATCTTAAATAGAAGTCAAATAACACAGTGTACGCATAGTCCTGTGTTTTGGAAAACAAAAGTCGTTTCTTACGTAATTTTACTCGTAGAATCCGAATCTGGCCGCAGAATCACTCTATCATATCAGGTTTTCGAAATAAAAGGAATAAAATACTCAAAAACCACGATTTTGATCATATTCATCTTATTATTATAGAAATAAAGCAATTTTTTTATTAAAAATACTACAATGGCATCTTAAAGTAGGAGAGACCGGGGCTTTCTATCTGTCCACGATTTACGCTCTCTTCAAATTTACTAAAAAAAACTAATAAAGATATTTGGTTGAAAATTTTAATGATGTAACTTTCCAAGCTTTCTAAAAAAAACGTAATTAGAAACGTTAATCTTTTAACATTTTAAAGAGATGAATTTTTTAAGCGAGGAAGTCGAGCGTAGACAGATAAGCTCATATGCGGGGCTATCTCTCCACATTTAAGGGGCTATCTGTCCATATAATAAAAAAATATATTATTTACACTAATTTTTATATCTATTTATAATAATACTTATTATTAATATATAATATTGAAAAACCTAGTCGTCGGAGTCAGAACAGTAGTGGATATTTTGTATAGACTTTCTGGCAGGATTCCTACGTAGAGTTCGACTTTTTTTATATCCGGTGGCAGACTGATTTTGAGTCTGTTACAAAATCAATATGGTGAATTTTTTGTTTACTCATTTCTTTAATCCTTCTTTTTATATTTAAGACCTTTGCTTTTTCTTCAGCATTTCTGGAGGATGATGATGTTAGCACAGCGCTTACTACTGCGTAGGATTTTTTCTTCGTGTTTTTGCGTGGTAGTGCTTTTTAAAGAGGACAAACTAGATCAACAGAAAACTGTTTACTAGTAAAAGATCGCAAGTTTCGTCCTGGTATAGTTACTGACTTACTTTGGTTTGCTGCTGGTTAGGAAAAAATGCCAATTTTATAGGAGCATGTAATTCGGTGTCGTCAGTAATCGTCAATAATTGACTCATTGACACTTTCGACAGCTACTGAATCCGTTTCACCGATATGTATAGGCCTGTCAGTTACGCTAGTTGGCGCAAAATCCGATTCATGAAATATTTCTGAATTAAATAATTAAACAGATTCCTGTCTTTTCGAAGCCCGTAACAATGTTTTTTGATGTAATTGATATTGAAATAGCTATTTTGACAATTCCTGGTATATTGTGGTACGTCATTATTTTTCCAAAATTATTTGTGATCCAATTATCATAAGCAGTATTATAAGCTTTCTTAAAAGACTCGTACACGGATAATCTAACGGCTGCATTTTGTTACAGTATGGAGGAAGAGACAATATTATTATGCCATTTCCACGCACAAAATTTATTATTGCAATACTTATGTGCGACGCGTGATTGTCTAATAACAAAAGGATAGGTCTTTCTTTCTGTACAAAATGCTTGAGAAATTCCATAAAGATATTCTCTTTCATTCAGCCGCTAGGGTTTGCGCTACCTGCTGGTCTCCATAAAAAAACTCACATATTTAACTCGATGAAAATCAAAATATGGAGGAGTCGAATGACTAACAGTATTTACAGCGACAATCATAGTAACAAGTTTACCCCGCTCACCCGAAGTTATCCAACCAGTTTGTCGCCCACCTTTTTTACCGACGACTTTTGTTAGTTCCTGGATAGTTGTGACGTGCTGATGTCGATTGGTTTTCGTCTCTTTTACAAAGACATTCAACTTTATTTATTCGTACCACGGAAGTAATCTTTAATCCAATCACTGTAAAAATATTTTTCCACAATTTAAAGAAAATTTTAAATGAACATCACTTTACACCCACTGAAATTTAAAATTATGACGAAATTGGAGTCATAACTCTTCTGAAATACACACACACATACCACAAAGAGAGTTACAGAAATTAAAAGTCTATTAGTTTAAAATGCTAATCTCCGGTTCGCCGGAGATTTTCCATGCGAATCACAACTCGCGAATATTCTTGAAGCGTTCTAATCTGTATGCCTCCCGTTAAGTCATTAAACGTTTTTCGCGGTAGCAAGCGCGGTAGTAAATTAAAGTGAAGTGAATGAAGTGCGACTTAGGACGACGATTGGATGCTGAAGAGGCTGGATAAATGTGAAGCGACGCGGTCGAGATGCAGCGATGGACAGAATTGGATGTCGTTGTGGATATCAACGCGGAGCGGTAAATATATAGTTCAAGTGTTCATAGTACGTAGTGTAAAATTTAGATGTAAATCGCATTGATTGCCGGTGAGAATAGTCACTAAGATTATTTCGATATTGCGAAATTACTTGAAGAACACTTAAAGATTAAAGGCATGTGTAATGTATTTGTAATGTTACAGAAAATTTCTCTCGAGGATATAAATATTCGTAAACCGAAGAAGTAGCATAGTAATCTTGCTTATAATACTGAAAAAATGTCAAATAAGTATTGAAAAGGAGAATGTTAGAAATAAATTATTTTTTACCCACTGGCAGAACTTTAATCATTGTAAACTGTTTCTAAGGTCTTGTAAAAACAGAAAATAGCAATTATTTGTTCACCAGATATAGGAAAAGTTAAGAAAATCGGGATTTATTATTAATTATTGAAGTAGTCATATGAAGTGCTTTTTTTAAAGCTATCTTTGCTATATTTAAAGCTATATCTCTAAAATAAAATCAATTGCGCATTTATGTGTTGAGAAGTGAATAATGAATGTAAAGATGTTTGTTTTTTAGTTTACAAAATATTCCTGTGTTGTACATGCAGAGGTATCTGAAACGCGCGCGCGAAAAACTTACTATTTATATTTTAGTTCTTAGCTAACAAATTCTTTGCTTGGGATATTTTAAGAGCTAAGAAAAAAGAAGGAAAAAAAATCAAAGAGAGGTCGTTATCGGAGTTATCAGCATATATGCATAATCTCGCTTACACAAACGCACATATTTTTCGCAATTATCTATATACTTCTACAACACATACACAGAATATTATATGAACATATATTTCTATATCTCTTCTTGAGGAGTGATACTCCTCCAAAGAGAGAAGTGAAAATTAGGTTTCTATTTGTTTTGTCAAACATTGGGGAAATTAAAAATCTAATGGACATTTTCCACTAGTAAAAAGTTATTTATTAATATTTTTTTTAAACCTCCCGTATCATTATAAAAGAATGAAACTAGCAATCTCTATTTCACTTTTTATGAGAACTTTTAACTTTTTTAACGGATTGGAATTTGATCATCTAAAAATAAAAAGCTTTATTTCTTTAGTAATTATTTTATTTCTTTCGTAAAACCAATAGTTTCCAAGTAAAAAATAAACTACATTATTATATAACACAGTAATCAATCAAATTTTAATAAATTTAAAAATATCTAGTAAGCGCTTGTTTGATTGGCAACTCGTTTTGCTAGCTTCTATCCAAAATAAAACTTTTTTCTTACACTAGTATTAGAAATCACAAGCAATCCAAACTATAGTGTCGAGAACACTTATATCAGTATTTATTTTTCTAACATTTGCTTGCACATATGGTAAATTTATATATCATTAAGTTAAAAAATATATCCAATAAAACTATTTGTTTACTGCTGTCATATATAGATTTTGCTCTCAGTACGAATATATGCTAGTCGTGCGATACAAGTCTAGTAAATTATAATATTAGCTATATTGTTCAACGAAAATATTTTATACATATAATATATTCTATACGTAATAAAAAGGATCTAAGAACATTAAAATTGATCATTTTGAACTAAAAAGTTAAAAGAACAAATAAGAAAAGAAAAATTCAAGAAATGGTGAGCAACGATCCTTGAATACAACGATGTCTTGACGCACGAAATACATCCTTATGACCGTAGAACGGTAGTTTGCCACACAAAAACGGATGTGTCGATCTGTCTAACTAAAACTCGACGTTGCGCGTCCGTGCCTTTTTATCTCGTTTAAAAGTGTCTTTTTCTGATTACCGCCGGCATCGAACTCGAGATTTGTAGCCCCGTTGCTTAATTCCCTTTTTCCGTATCCTTCTTGATCGTTTTCCTCTCGCCGCACCTTCGCCAAATCCTTCCCGTGGCGTTCCGGGAGCGTAATCTTTCTCTCAATACCGAGTATCCGTTCATCTAGATACGCCTACAGCCTTTTCCCCTTGATGTTCGCACCTGAGAATTATCCGATAAGTACAAGGTGTGCCGATAAAACGTGACAGCTCTCGGATTGCTTTCCTTTTGATTAATCGTATTTACTGCGGGGAAGGACGCGACTAACGCGGAGAAAACGTCCCCTCGGTAGCGTAAAGTGCGACGTTTCGACTGAAATTATTTGAACGACGCGACATAACAAGGTGAGAACTGATTTTCGCTCAAGAGGGAGGGGAGAGGAGGGGCAGGGAGCGTCTCTCCCGAGAGAGCAGCCTCAAATTATTAAGCCATTGTTCAACAGAAAATCGTTTTAACCGAGTCGCGCAAAATAATATTACATCGACGGTGCGGCAAAACTGCAAAGGCCCATCGTCGACTTTAGGGCGCCATTAAAGCCGCGCCAACGGATCCAACGACCGAATGATGACGGAACTTTCGCGACTCTCTCGCGGAGACCGAACGGAGTCGTACAAGTAATTAGGTTCTCCGCTCGCCCTGACTCGCGTACGACCCCCCTTCCCCCTTCCTCCCTCCCCCCCGCACACCTTTGAAGATCGCCCACATTGCGCACTGTCTGGCGCGCTTTGTTATCGGGACAATAATTCCGCCTGAATATCGTTGTCGGGGAGCACCGCGTCTGGAATAACGGAACGCCGCCGGTACTACAAACGGCAGTAACATCAGATCTTGTCTCGCGCCTGGTCTGAATTATATACGTATACACGTAGATACACGTAGATATACGTAAATACGTAAGACGTATTTAGCTCACGCCGCGTAATAATCCGACATGGAAATCTATTTATCATAGACCGCGTTATAAGATTATACTCTGAGGACTCCGTTCTCCCCGACAACGAAGAGAGGGCAAAATCGACGGATCGTTCGTGCGAGATCTTCGGGAAATAAGGCAACGGTCGCCCGGCAACGGCCGCGAGTAATCCTGTACGATGACGTGCACCAAAAAAAACGTGGTGGTAGTAATTATACAGGATGTCTGGATTTGGATGTCTCACCTTGTGTGCAGATACAAAAGTCGTTAAACTAGACAGAAAAAAATTCTCTATCTTTCTGTAAACTGCCACGATAATTGTCGAACTATTAACGAAAAAAAATTGTCAATCGATGCGCACAGTACGACGAGATTTATAGGCAGTTTGTTGACCACTTTGTTGGCATTGACGCACTTTTGCATCAAATAAAGGATGAACCAAAATTGGCATTAACGCACTAATGCACATATCATTTAATTTTTTTTCCGTTAGCAAGATTTTTATCAAACTCAGTACCCAGGAGTTTTTTGGGTCGCTGATTTCAAATCTGAACTCTAAATTTAAAAATTCAAAATGGCGGACTTAATATGACAGACCAAAATGCGAAAAGTAAATTGATTTTGATGAAACTAGGTATTCGGGAGTTTTTGGGGTCGCTACTTTCCATTCTGAGATTAGTTTTGTCAAATTCAAGATGGCGAATACAATATGGCGGACCAAGTGACTTGATTTGGATGAAACTCGGTACTCGGGGGTTTTTGGGGTCATTGATTTCAAATCTGAGATTTTTTTCTTAACCATTTCACTGGCAGAGAAAATCAACATCAACTGGCAAGATCAAAATGCTGTTTCATTTTTATAAAAGTCGGTATTAAAGTACTTTTCGAGTTGCTGAATTACGAATTTGAGATCAAAATTTGAAAGTTTAAATTGACGGATCTAATATGACGACTAGAAGTCCTTCTTTATCTGATTGACTAAACAATCTGAATAGATTTGACAGATTGACTTTTATCATCCTGATTTTATAGATTTCATAAATAAATTATCTTGTTGGGTTGTTTGACTAAACAGACTAAGTTTTCCAATAAATTGTCTAATAGAATATACTGACTAATTGACCAACTTGAAAATGCAATCATTAGTTCCATTCAAGGATGTGAACCGCCATATATCGTTATTCTCGTTCCAAAGTAGCCTTATATTACAACAATAACAAAATTTGAATAATATAAAACTGAAATTATTTAGGATGTAGAAAAATGGGAGCCTTGAATTTGACAAAACTAATCTCAGATTCGAAATCAACTACCCTAAATAAAAACCTCCAAATACCATATTTCATCCAAATCAAGTCACTTTTCGTATTTTGGTCTATATTAAATCCGTCATCTTGAATTTTGAGATTTTGAACTAAGATTCGAAAGCAGTGACTCCAAAAACTCCCAAATACCAGATTTCATCAAAATCAAGTCACCTGCCACATTTGGTCTGCCATATTGAATCCGCCATTTTAAATTTTCAAATTTAAGTTTAGAATCGAAATCAGCAACCCTAAAAACCCGTGGATACTGAGTTTGATGAAAATCTTGCAAATGGGAAAAAATAAAATGATGTGTACTTTAGTGCGTCAATGCCATTTTTGGTACATCCTTTATTTGACGCAAAAGTGCGTCAATGCCATTTTTGGTACATCCTTTATTTCACGCAAAAGTGCGTCAATGCCAGCGAAGTGATTAAATTCTAAAATTTTGATGTCAAATTCATATTCAGTGACTCAAAAAGTACTTTAGTACTGACTTTTATAAAAATCAAACAGTATTTTGATCTTGCCATTTTTGGTCAGTTGATGCTGATTTTCTCTGCCAACGAAGTGGTTAAGGGAATGTTGAAGCTCAAAACTTTACCGACAGAGCACTGACATTTTTCTGCAAAATTTACGTCGTAATGGTTGTAGAGAATTACAAATGCTTTTACGCAATGAAAGTACGTGCAAAAATAAATAAGAGATAATTACTCAATATATGACGAAAACGAAAAAAATTTTAATGTAAAATCTCAAGCTTTTCTGTATTTGCTAATCCGAAAGTTCCACAGCTTGTACATACCGACAGTGTATATGCTCCAAACAGAAAAATTTTGAAAAACATTCCTTCGCATCTGGATTCAGAAGTTTAAAAATATCCGAAAAATTTGCACAAAGATTTTTATACACGCATGGTTAAGTTTTCCGCTGAATATGATAAAACAAAGCAACATACATTTACATAGATTTTGTGAGTACAAAAAATAAAAAGGATAGCATGATTGTGTTAGTGATTGTCTCTGCGTTATCGATATTGTTCGAGTTCGTTATCGACTTCAGCATCCCCTAAACAGATACGTACAAACTCGAGGATACTTATTTGATGCGTGTGCGACACGAATTATTCCAGAAAGATACGCCGCTTTTGTTACCGTTGTAACTGTTCGTTAGACTTATAATCATGAAAATGTATATACATTTAGTAACATTGTTCATATAAAATTCTATGAGACAATATTTCTTGCTAAATGACCAACCTGAACGCATGCTGAAATCTATTATTAACTATTACTTAAGCCGAAGATCTACGTATGATAAGAGAGAACACAGAAGAATTTGAGCACGCTGCAAAAAGAAGTGTATTATAACAACACGTTAACACGTCTCCGCTTTTAATCCCCTTAATAAAAAGTGCGTGTTATCTGTCAAACTGTCAAGCTGTGAAATGTTTTGCAAACATTTGTAAAACATATTTGTTCAGTTCTGTATTGTGTGCGTGTAATATTAATAAATAATTCAGATGTTTTATTCTAGTTAATTTAAAATTCTTATTTTAATGAAACTCAGCATGAATGTAGGTTCGATAAGTAAATAAATTTAAAAATCTTTAGTTGATGCTGATAAGCAGTTTGAAGGAATAAAATCATTTCTCAAATATAAAGAGGTTTTTCTTTGACATATCTTATTATCAAATAGATAATATATTTCATATTTATTATATGTGCAGCTGGTTGATTAAAAGTTAGAACAATTTTCCTCGATAAGTTTTGTAACGCATCCTGTATCCAATAAGAGAATTTATTGTTTAGTAGCTCTTATAAAATCCATTTTCTATTGGATACGAAATGCGTTTCAACTCATCAAGAAAATATTTGCAAGCTTTAATCACCCGACCGTATATACACATCACTTATTTACATAATAATTGCATAATATAAGGATAGTCATATAGCTACCAGCTGTCATGCTGTAATCATTCTGGTATTACGTGCTTTATACTGACAAGATATATTGTATACGAGATACGTTGATTATATTGCTATTTTAAAAGACTGGAATATAAATGATGAACATGCCATGCGTGTTTTCAGTACAAACGAGAGATGTAGCGATTTATTGTAGCGTTAAAGATCATCAATAATCATTCGGTTAGATTGCCTGAATTTTTAATAACACAAAGCATAATGTCATATGTAAATCCTGCAAATGGATATTCTGAATATCTCGGCAATCTCATTTTTAGTTTTACTCGTCTAATTACGTCGACTAACTACGTCTAGCCTCAGCAAGCCCTCGAACGGTTCCCTAGCAATTCTAGATTCCGTTACCGCGCTATCTCGTTGAAAGCTCGCGGCGCTATAGCGCCAACTATTGGATTTTACGTCCGCCTGACAGTGCCTGTCACAAAAGCCATCTATACAAACTGCATATGTCTTGGATTTGTTTCTTAATCTTTTAATAACGGCAAATGTAAGCATTCAGCAAGATCCGGCGTGCGTTGCTTGTTTCGCCTTTTGTTCGATTTTCATTTTTGTTAGAAAATAATCAAGATATATCCCACACTCTTTATTCTAGCTCGTCCCACCATATCGTGCACATCTCTTGACAAATTTTCTTTCGTTATAATATCTCGATGATAACTGTGATAGTTTGAATAAAATGATAAAGAAATGTTTTATTCACTTTTAACGAATTCTTCTTGTATACGGATGATCAGATATCTAAATCCAGACATTATGTACATAATGTGACAACTGCACGAGATTTGTATGTAGAATTAATGTACATATTTTATTAAACCGTTTTATAGTTATTGCAACTAAAGCTAGATGATTAGAAAAGCTATCCGACTAAAAATTCATCCCATAGTCTCGGTAAGGCTGGTCCTAATCAGTTACTAGGTTTGTATGGGCTAATATCATCATGTCTTACAAAGAAATCTTGCAAAACCGAAAATTCTGATTTTAACGAAACTTGACATAAATATAAGTTCGATGAATAGATAAATCTAGAAATCTCTAGTTGGTGCTGACAAACGATTTGAAAAAGGGTGAAATCACCCTTCCAACAGAGGCTTTCGCTTTTCTGTTGATATATCTTATTATCGAATATATAATATACTTTATATTTATTTATACGTACAGGCGGCCGATTAAAAGTTGCAACACTTTCCCTTGATGAGTTTTGTAATGTATCCTGTATCGAATAGGAGAATTTATTGTTTAGTAGTTGTCAAGAGATTCATTTTCTATTGAATACGGAATGTGTTGCAATTCACCGAGGGAAACGTTTGCAAGCTTTAATCGGTCGACCGCATGTGCGTATCACTTATTTACATAGTGGCTGCGCAATATAAAGGTTGTTACGTAGCTACCAGTTGTCATACTACAATGATTCTAGTATTACATGCTTTATACTAACAAAATATATTGTGTACGAGATACGTTGATTATATTATATTTTAAAAGACTGGAATATAAATGATAAACATGTTACGCGTGTTTTCAGTATAAAATATAAACGACAAGTGTAGCAATCATTGTGGTGTCAAAGGTTATCAATAATCATTTGGTTAGATTGTCTGAATTTTTAGTAACACGAAGCATAACCTGTCACCTGTAAATCATGCAAATGTTCTGAAAGTATCTTAAATATTTTACTTAAAATTACAAATATTCCACCAATACCTGTAAGTGTAATAAGTATAAAGTAGCAGAATTATGTAATGTAATAAATGATTATTACAAATGCAATGGATGGCATATTATCTTAAATACACAGCGATACTATATTAGAATTTCAAAATTATTGAATTTATTAATTATTGGATTTGTTAAGACTTCGCAATAGACGACGAAATAGAAGTATTCGAACATAAAAATGAAGATAATTATGAAGTAATGAGTATAATATAATATAATAATATATGATATAATTGATAATGAGTATAATTGTATACAGGAGGAAAACGAAATTGTAAGTAACAGATTAATGAATAGCAACCTACATTTATGCCAAGTTTCATGATTTAAAAATGTGTTGTACGTTTCTCGACTGTATATAAGCTTATTACTATGAAAATGTATAATATAAGAATAGTCATAAAAAAGTTAAGATAACCATTCAAATATCAGTTACATATCGTAGTTATTAATTAAATATCAGTGTTCCTGAGTTGACCTGAATTATTGATTAATATAATACAAAACTTTGAATCTTTCTTCTAAAACTTGCATTTTAAATTTATGTTTTTTTAATCTGTTCTTCTCATTTTTAGTCTATTCTTTTCAGTTTTAGTTATAATTGGAAAATATTTACTTTTCTTTTTAATATAATAATAATTTTTTTATTATTAACAATATCATTTTATTTTTATATGGAATAATGTACTTTATTTTTTTTAATATAAAATAAATAATTGCCAGAAATTTCGCTCGACTATGTTGTCTGTAACAAAGTTGTATGATTAGAATTTTCGGCACTTGCGCTGTCTATTCTTTGTAGCTGCACTAAGCTGCAATGTTTGCACTTAAAAAAAAATAGATGGATATACTGGATGGATATACATATAGATGGATATACATATAGATGGATATATTTCGTGAAAGAAAAAAGAAAATTACAATAAAGTAAGATTATAATATTGTCGCATCCATGTCACGTCCACATCGACAATCCAGTTTTAGCTGATCAAAAAAAAGAAAATGTAAACGAATCCTTAGAGGAAATGTGTCAACGAACAAACATTGATTGTAAATCATTTTGGCAAAATAGTAATTAATACATATCATATTTGGCTGTTTATATCGTAATAGATACATTATGACATAGTGACATACATTACGGCCGGTATTCATAGTCAAATTTTATATTTAAGATCGTCTTAAGTTCATCTTCAGATGATGTACGGAGCATTCCTTGGGTTGCAGAAGGTGAACTTAAGACGATCTTAACTTTTATTATTATAAAATTATTTCATTAAAATATTTCAAATTTCATATAAAAAAATAAAATTCAAATTTCATCTGCATATATATAACGTATATATAGCACAGAATTATCTTGCCTATTCAAAACCACTATAGTAGCTTTGTCATAATGGCAGGGAAAGGAGGATAAAAAGTTGAAAGTTGTCAAATGTAAGAAATCAAGTGTTTACAAAGGTTTTTAATATCGCTGATTACGATTCTGAAATCTCATTTTCAAAATCATTTTAGGTACAGTTTAGAACAATATTGCCAGTCTGAATAAACGCGTCAGCAGTTTTCAGTATAAAATATAAACACAATAAGTTATAGCAGATATCGCAATATACATAACTTTCCTTTAGCGTTACCCAGAGCTAACGACGTGGACGTAAAAAGTTTTTGTAGTTTCTTTTTCATTTTTTCGTCTTTTTATTTTTTGTTTTTTAGTTTATTTTTTATTTTTTGTTGATTTTTTTCTATGTTTTTACATTTATTTTACTTATAAATTTTTATTATTTTATTGGTTTTACTTATTCAATTAGATTTATTGAAAAAAATTAGTTCTTAATTTCAAGCCACTATAGCGGCTATGCCGGCAGTCTAAAGATTAAATATAAGATTAGACTATGAATACCAGCCTATATTATAGTGACAAATATGACGTCAAGAAAACATCAAAAATTTATGCAATTTGACGTCATTTCGACAAACCAAAATTTGATCTTATTTTGACGTCATTTTGTCTTTTCTGTATTTTTCTCGGGTAATAATAATAAGACCGATACACTCGATACGTCATATTTCATCATTTTTCGACGGGACACAACCGCCGTTCCCTCTTTCTTTCTTTTTTTTTCTTTCTTTCTCTCTCACTCTCGTTGCTCTATTCCGGCCAAACTCGGTCAACTTTATCCGCGAATAGGCGGATCCACTCGATAGCCGGCCGGCCGGCCGAAAGCGCGCGCGTCTGTACGAGATGCGCACGACGGAATTATTATTTCGCAACATTTGCATCACAAAGTGTTTTATCGCTCGCCACGCTGGCGCTTGTGAAAAGGGAGAAAAATGCAGCGCGCGCCCGCGCACGTTCGTCACGGTTCCGCTGTCTGCAACACTTCGCGCCGAGATGAACTGGACCGTTTGCATTCGACCCGGACTCAAGCCCGCATGAAAAATGCATCCGACGTGTACCGCCATCACGACAGGCCGAAATTAACATCGCGATTGTGCACCGGCGCGTTACAGATTTCATTAAGTGGCTGGTCTCGAGCGCGAGTCGCGACGGCTACGTGGGATGAACGGCCTCTCCTCGATTGATCGATCGGCTGAAACTGTGGCGCGGTTGCTTCGAAAGATAAGAAGATGGTATTGTAAGAGATTAGATCAAACGCTCCGGTCAGAGGTGAGGCACACTGCAGTCCAAATAAGTTCAGATTCGACATTGAATCATTTTATATTGAACATTTTAAATATGCAATTGAAAGCTTTAAAGGCGGTATACTCGGATTCATACTCGGATCTTACATTTAAATTTGTCTTAGATTCATCTTCAGATACTTCGTAGCAAGTGAAGTGATCTGCAAAGCAGCTGAAGATAAAATTAAGACGATCTCAAATACAAGACCGTCTTAAGTCTCAACATATCCGATTTATGAATAGCGTCCCAAATGAGCATACTTTGACCAATGTTACTCATTTCACATTCACGCCATTTCGCTATTAACCGTCTTTCTTTTCACTCCTTCATTCCTCCCAACTCTACGTTCGCGGATAGTTGTAAGGACATAATTACCAGTTCCTATGACTGAACTCATTGACCCTAGAATGCTAATTCTACGCGTCCAAAACGTATCTATATAGGTTCAATGACCTTCTCTGGTGTTAATTGGATGTCTCCTATTCCACGGGTCATCCTCCTCCAGATGGGGAAGATAATCTCTTCGACATCAGAACATTTCAGCTACCAGTTTTCAGTTAATATCAGTTTGAACGTAATGTACACCTGAAAGGTGTCACATTAGAAATAGACATTAAAAATTAATACCAACACTCTAAAGTTAACTGAACGAGGATAAAACTTTTCAATATAACATTTAACATTTCATATAACATTTCTTACAATTTATTGTGTGTACCTATATCTCGGCACCGTTCGTGGGTTTATATACGCGCTCGAAAAAAAAGGTACTCGGTACACTGGCTTGATCGATCGAATCGCGATCTGAAATTGCGAATTTTCGCCGACGCGATTTCGGCGCACTCTCTTTCTCTATCAAGAGGCTTTTCCACGCTTGTCTGATGGATGCGTGGCTCTGAATCGACGCGCGTTGATCTTCGCGTGATTGATACCCGGACTCGTTGGCTCGCGCCGATTGATCGCTTGTGAGTATTGCGAGCGCTCAAGATACAATCGGCCACGGCCGGACGGTAAAGGGAACACGCGAGAGAGAAAGAGAGAGAGAGAGAGAGAGAGAGAGAGAGAGAGAGGGGGAAGGAGAAAAAGAAATGTAAATGCACAATATTTATTATCCCCGCGTGTACTTCGCCGATTTAGAAATGCAGATATTTCGTAGAGCGGGAAATTCGGAAAATTCGGAGGAACCGCGTGCCGTTGGCGCGATCGACGATCGTTAAGAATATTGTCAGATGTGAGTCGCATGGTGCGCGTTCCATCCTCCGAAAGGATATTTTACATCATGTATGCGTGGTGCTTCGGAATCGGTTTAACCTATATATTCCCGTAATGCATCACTGGGTCAAAGTGCATTACTCTCGAAACGAAAAACACGGTCAACGCGTATTTTCTGCACACATGCGCGGCAGTCGACACAGAAACCGCAAATTGAATCAATTCGTTAATTCTGCAACACGTCCGCTGAAACCCGTGCGCATTACACCTGTTCCGATATATTCAGTTTAATAATCATAAAGGCACGCGATTTTATTTACGACGTTACTTTCCATTCGGCAATAGAAAGGATATCCACAGCGGATATTCGTAAGAACGATGCGATGATTATTTTCGACGAGAGGCACAAAATTATCAGTATTGAGAATTTTTTTTAATCTAATTTGGATCGACTTCCAAAAATAATTATGGATTCTGGTTAAAAGTGTAATGCTTCAAACGATTCTAAATACGATTCTAAATGGCAAACCCAAAAGTTTCTCAATATTTCTTCTACTCTTTATTTTACATTAAAATTGAACAAAACATACGTTGACTTTCCAAATAATTTATTATTTAATAAAATATTCAGTTTTTTAATATTTCATTTTTCTTCTTTTTTATTCTATTGAATATAGTAATTAGTATAAAAATAGAATTCCCCTTGTTTAATAGCATAAATGTATACTTTACCGACGAAAAAAACGCGAATTTCCATAATATTTTTGTTTTTATTCTAAAGAGAAAATTCATGTTTGGAGTATGAATGGAATTCTAAATTGATATCGCAGTAAGATAACCAATTTTGCGGCAAAATTTTTCAGCATTCTAATCGGAATCCATATCCTATTTTGAGAAAATATTAAAAAATTTCTATGTGGGAACTCGTGTGACTGCATCGTACGGAAATATTAGCACATCAATGTATTAGGACCTTAACTTAGTTTCCGCCCAAAAAATACTGAGAAAAAGCATTTATTGTAAAAAATTTATTTAAATTATTTCAATGAAAGTATTTTCCATCACTTTCTACAACTTTTTGCCATCTTTCTGGCAACTGGGCGATACCATCTCGATAAAACGATGTTTGTTTCGAAGCAATCCATTCGTCCACCCATTCTCGCACTTCTTCAACATTTCGGAAGCGTGTACCACTCAAGCCGTGCTG
>NW_022639453.1:2999730-3022619 GCF_010583005.1 Odontomachus brunneus
AGTGCAAAAGCACATGTCGAAAAAACACTTTATCGCGTTCCATTTTTCACAAAGCAAAAGAAATTGTTGTTTAGGAAAATAATTGTGTATGCTGACTGAATGTTATCGAGAAATGTCGAAATTAATCACAAACTACCTGTTTCGTTAGTAATGACTACTAGAACTGTTTGCATTGCCATCTAACATTTGCGGGCGGAAACTAAGTTAAGGTCCTAATATTTAGTGTATTTTAAACATCACGCGACTGTAACGTGATTATATACGCGTATGAAAATAGAGCAATACGGTGGGTGCGGTTCACTCGACTATGGAGCGTAACACCACCACTTTACAGTGAACGACCAACTCGGTCGCTTTAAACATTGTCCGCGACTGCGGCTACGGTGATGCCTGCAGAATATAAAAAAAGGTACAAGTAACCGACTGGCTTCCTTTGAAGAATTCACGTCTCGATCATGCCTTGTTCGATTGATTCGCGGACAGTTGCTCTATTATTTTTGACTCAGACAGAAATTTATATTGGTTGACAGTTAATTTGTCATGTAAAATTTCTAATGTTGTTTTTTATGTATTCTTGTGCCGAAAGTCAACTCCGAATTTCTCCATGTATAATTATCCCTCTATAATTTTTTTGTGACTATTTAAGTTTCAATGTATCGTATATAGATTATTTTTTACACAATTCGCAATTTGATTTAATTCAAAATTTTGCATATTGAAGCACAAGACATAGCAAAACTTGATGCGACATTTTTAAATTTTTAAAAGAGACATGCAGTAAACCATATACAGCAGAGAATCATTAGCTTCTATATTTAAACCATGTCTGCAATATAGAGAAAATCAACATAAAAATCATATCACTGGGAAACCTTGAAGGAGTTTTTCTCTAAAAAATTTTTTAATCCAGTACAAAGAATACTACAGATCACATAATTTAATCCATATGATAAAAAGATTTTTGTAGGCCAGTGTTATCGGAGATAGTTTTTCAGATATTATTGGACATGTATATTTCACATTATATACGCGCCAATACACACATACTCATACACACACACACACACACACACATGCGCGGGTCTTTCGCACTTTAGACACCTCGTCGTTTCCCTCCTCTCCCGTTAATCCCGCTTGCCCGCGGGAAATTCTCGAAATCAAGTCTCCGTAGAGAGCACCGAGGCGTACTCGACGTGCTCGTACTCTGGCTAATTTCATAACGTGGTCGGACGACGTTAAGAGCTTACGACGCGTATAAGAATCGCGATAACCGACGTTATACGACGACGGACGGACGCGCGTTATAATGTTCGCGCGAGAATTCGCTTCGCGCGGCGATACGGCAGTTTAACGGATTCGACGAAACCCCGGGGCTTAATAACAAAGTACCATCCTCTTTACGACGCGGCAGATTGCCGGCGCCAGCGTTTTTCGACGTAAGCTCGTCCGCGAATTTCGGAAATTGGTCGCGCGAACGGCATTAAAGCTCGACGTTAAACGAGCAGAGCGGAATACGGCCACTGCCCGGACGCACCGCGGCCGGAAATCGATCCTCCACCTCCTGCTCCTCATCCTCTGGGTATCCACCCCCCGTATCGCGCCGTTCTCCTGAATTTTTATATCGCGGTTGGCAGCTAGTAACCTGATTAAACGCTCCATATAGCTTAACGGCGGTTCTCGACCAACGAAATAACCTCCTCGTTCTCTTCCTTCTCCTCCTCCTCCGCCTTCATTATACCACTCGATCGCAACTGAGTATTAATATGCAAGATCTTGAATTATAAAGATGTATTGATGGGCAACTAAATTATGTAAAGACATCAGGTATTAGGAGATCGCCTACAGGTAGAAGCCAGCAAAAAACTCGAGAGTAAATGCTTATAAGAAAATAAACTGTAAGATGACAAACTCTTTGATGTATAATCACAAAAGAAAGGAATTAAAGCGTATAAGAACTAACATTTGGTACGTAGTCATGAATTTATAATTAAATATCCGCAATGAGAGAAAAAAATGGTTCATCTAACTAAAATTACAATTATTTTTGGCTCCAAATAAAATTTTTTAGTTGTTCTAATACGAAAATGGTACTAGTAATATGCATATATCGTTATTATTACTAACATTATAGTAGAATTTGATAAAATAAATTGTTCTCTTGGCCATAATTTTTGCTAATCATTTCTCTACGTGATTCTAGTTACAAATGCCAAATCTTTCTTTCTTTCTTTTATTCCATGAAAATATCTAAACATTTCGGTCGACATTCTCGACCTTTCTCAGTAGAATACATGCACTGCAAACATGTCAACTCTCTCAAGTAACCATACCGCAATGGAGTCCCGGGGTAACATCATTTTTAAGTCCGCAAATCCAAAGAGTTGGCGCTCAGACAAACCCACCGCACTCCGGCAAGCCGCTTCACAACGCAACAAACACGAATCTAGTACTCATGGTTTTGATGTAGTCAATTGGAGATTTATTAAACCGCCGTGGGCGAACAGCAAACATCGTGATCAAGTATGCAACTCTCTTTTGAAGCTGTTGAGCTCCTTATTTTACAGAGCAATGTTACAAGCTGACAAAGACTTACAAGACCCGCGGCAATAAGTATTCAAACTTTCTTTCTTCAGCAACACTAATTGAAAGTCTATTGTCGCAAGAGCGTGAGAAAGATAAAGAAAGTTTAGTAATTGTAGACTGTGTATTTAATCCGTTAATAATATTAGTAAATATTGTAAGAGTTGATTTTAGAATTTAGAAAAGATCATATAGGAATACATATCAAGCAAGGACAAAGCGAAGAGTAGCTACAAAATATAGATAATAAATGCAAAATAATCGGCTCAATAGATATAACAAACATAAGAAACGAGACGAGGATCACAAACAGAAGTAAACATTTTGTGAGGAAATTAAGAAAACAAATCGACTAATAAGATAATGCCACCGAGATTGACGAAATCGAAGCAATGAAATAAAAGCAAGATGAGGACTGGGAGACTCAGTGGCGCGCTCGTAAATTAGCTTTATGTCATCTATAATAAAGTTAAGTTTTTCATAATCTAGACCATAGTCTTTCACTATCTTAACCGACTCTTCTTCTGTCCGTCTCCGAGCTCCTTACAATATTGTGCTGCTTAATCAAAAAGACTTATTAGCTTCTTGTACTTCGCCGTTGTTCCAACGGCCACGTTGGATTTATGACGAAAGCGAGGAATGACACTGACGAAAGTTGCGTGCTATTTTTAAATAAAGATAAATACGGGCGAAAGAGTACTTGATATCGCTTGAGCACACTTGTAAAATTGTCCGAAAAGTAGTTTTCCTCTGACGATCAATAAATAATCGTATAATAAATGATGAAATAAAGCATACAGACAAAACAAGCTTATTTCATCATTTTGCTATTTATTATACAACTATTTATTGATCAAGAAGGAAAAGGGATATCTTTCAGACAATTTTACAAGTGTGTTCAAGCAGTCTTACATGCTCTTTCATTCATATTTATCTTTACTCAGAAATGGCACGCAACTTTCGTCAGCATGTCATTCCTCGCTTCTAGCGTCACAAATCCGATATGGCCGGCAAGATACAAAGAGTCTTAATTATAAATGTAAAAGTAATAATGCCTGTAACTAATTCTGGACATTCTTATTGCTTAAATATTATACATTCAAAGGTCAAAATAATAAGAATATCCAGAGTAGTATTAGATATTAGTATTTAGACATTAATACTTTTATTTTAAACCGAAATAATAGAAAGCTCCCGGAATAGATTAACTAACAATGATATTTGAAACGGCACATAAGGAGCAAGCACAGATGTCTTAGTGCTATTAAATACTAATATTACTTTTTAATATTAATATGATTGTGGTAGGATAAAATTGTCCAGTATGTTAAACGCACGTTTCTCGCAACATATATAATGAATCTATTTGAGTCATCGGTTTAATGGGGTTTGGGATTTTAATAAAAAAATATATATATATATAAAAATTGGGACTCAAGGATCGGTCTAAGTATGGAAGGTTGATTCCCCGCGTACGATAATCGAAGAAAAAATTTTTCGATACGTGCGTTTAACATACTGGACAATTTTATCTTCCCACAATCATATTAATATTAAAAAGTAATATTAGTATTTAATAGCACTAAGCATCCGTGCTTGCTCCTTATGTGCCGTTTCAAATCTCACTGTTAGTTAATCTATTCGAGGAGCTTTCTATTATTGCGGTTTATTATAAGCATTGGCAGGAAGAATATGCTATCTCTCTCTCGTATAATAATATCTCTTACGAGATCGACTCTTTCGTTCTTTCTCTCTTAACTTACATCTTAGAGAATTTATAAACATTGAGTTGCGAGATTACTGTCGAAGCCTCGGTGGCCGAATGGAAAGGCGTCCCGCCCGGAAAGTGGGGAGGTTTCAGGTTCGAGTTCTGGCAGAGGCAGTTTTTTCGCAACATATATAATGAATCTATTTGTCATCGGTTTAATGGGGTTTGGGATTTTAATAAAAAAATATATTTATAAAAATTGGGACTCAAGGATCGGTCTAAGTATGGAAGGTTGATTCCCCGCGTACGATAATCAAAGAAAAAATTTTTCGATACGTGCGTTTAACATACTGGATAATTTTATCTTCCCACAATCATATTAATATTAAAAAGTAATATTAGTATTTAATAGCACTAAGACATCCGTGCTTGCTCCTTATGTGCCTTTTCAAATCTCACTTTTATTTTAATATATGACATGATAGACACAATTAATTTCTAGCTCTCAGAACAGTGCGTTCGATGTTGGTTGGACACATTCTTAGCAGGTATCGTCCTTACAGAAACGGAGCTCGAGTATTTCTCACCCTTCCGGTGTCGCCTCTTCCTCCTCCTTCCGCCGAGGCGCAACGACGCTATAATACGACTTTCCAAGCGTGACCAGTTTGCCGGCGCATTTTTCCACGTTACGCACCGATCTCGCCGATAATTCGCGTTTACACGGCGAAAGTCGGCTGCTTCATTTGCCGTCAAAAGGCTGATAATCTACGTTAGTTAAAGCCGGCGTATACCGGCTTTGGCGGTAAAGTTATCATAGTGCCGACCTATATAAAGGGTTTAGTTTAATTTCATTAGTTTCATCCACCAAGTGCTCTCTAAAGCCACTGAATCATGCGCGCGCGCACGGGCGTGTCGCGATAAAGAGAGGAAAACGATCCCGCAGCGTCGACGTGAAATTTATTAGTTGCCAATTAAATATCGGTGCTTAGTTGTATCGCTTTTACGCGGACGAAAAGAATCGCTCTTTGCTGCTACTACCGTGAAAATACACACAAACATATCACGCCTTGAAACGCACAGATGTGCAATCTGCATATCTGATATCAGGCTGCGCTTTCGCGCGTTCAAACGATATTAATGTAACAAATGGTTTCCGCTCTGCGGCGCATTCGATGCAATCGTCCATGCTTATCATCGAGTACGCAATTTGTCCGACTTGTCGTGGCCCGGCCGCGTCTGTATGCGGCGATCAATCAAGAGACAAAGAAAGTTCCTAGAGTGCGTCTTCGGGGAGAGGATCGCGTCGAGAGCGCACAGCCCCGATATGATGACGAGCCGGCAAAGTGAATGCAGCGCGATAAAGCCGGACGTTAATTCGAATGTAAATTTCATACAGGCGGGGGCATTTCGAGCGCTCGGCAGGTAGATCATAAATTTGAATAATATCAATATAGCGCCCCATCTCTAAATCACGCGCCGTCAAACGTAGGCGAGACGAGCGACCAACTATGACGATCATTCCGTGTCTGACGGCGCTTCTCACAGATAAACTTTCATGATTGTCACGACATGAAACAATCAGCGACTACAATTTTTTAAATTACATTTTTACGAGAGATAGATATTGAATTAACTCTCCAAGTGGTAACCAGGATCATTTACGTTCGGGCCATTTTAAGAAGTGCTAGTTTCCCGGAAGCAGCTGAATCCTGCGCCTCGGTTCCTCTCTCTAAAAAAAAACTTGATAGAAAAGCTCACAGCCGGCGGTCGCTGGGAAAGGCCTTTATTTAACCGGATACAGTGCAAGTCGCGCGTGGACACAAAGGACCACTCGACGTATGCCAAAAGTGTAAATTCCAGCTTGCCGATTTCTTTTATTTAACCACTGTTTGTAGAACCACCCTTACAAAAATGATCGAAAGACCTATTTTTGTTGCATAGAACGCGACACAGTAGTATACGATCATTAACGCACTATTTGCTGAGTTTCTATCGAATAAATCGTTTTTAATTTTTATTAATGATTTTGCACTATGTTTAATAATTTTGTATAAAAAAGTTATTTTGTCTTAAAAATAATTCTTTTGTCTCTCCCCTGACAGCATGTTTCTCTCTATCCTTTAAATTGACGATTTTTACTCTTAATAAATAAATATATTTTTTATAAGATATCGAATCGATACAATTTTTCAGAAACACTTGTATCTATACTAGAAAAATCTAGGATTCTTTTAAATCGTTTTTTTAGTTATGATTTTTCAAGTAACAGTGTTTTTATCAATTTCTGAATGAAGTTTCGATAATTTTTTGAAATTTTTTCGAACATTCTAAAGATCGAAAAATCAAGTAAGACACAAAAATGAGATTCTGGCTACTACTCTAAAGATACCGAAAATATTTTCATTCGGAGGATTATTCATTAAATTTATATCAGTGTAAATTTTTTGTTACACATTAATGGAGCAACAAGTTTACTAAAAGTTACACTCAGATTTGCATGTTACATTTTACATGATATATTATTTTGAGCAAATTTTTATCTTTTTTTCGTATTTCTATTTTGTCGTTCTGTGATAAATGAATGTCATATGAATCACTCATAAGGGATGCGACCTTTATAAATCGAGTAATATAAATTTACTGCCACATTTATGTACACCTGTCTATCCGGTTACTAATCCGATCAAGTTTCTTTTTCTGTTTTTTATTTATTTTTTTACGAAGTAACTAATCCGTCGATTACGAGTAAGCATCACGAGATAAAGTTCGTTGAATGTTTAACAAATTCTGTAAATTTGTCCGTTATGTAGCAGTAGTGGTTATTATTCTGAATTTTTGTTAAAATGCAGCAGCGAGAAAATAAAAATAACGAAATTAATCAAAATAAACCGAGAGCAAATTTCGCACGTCCGTTCATATCGTGATATGAGATACAGCGTTCGCAGATAATTTTGTTTTCGTCAACAGAATCTTTCTCTTTCTATATATATACGCATATGCATATGTGTGTATATTGTTGTGTGTGTATATGTATTATTGAAAACGAAATTACATTACACACAACCAGAGTAAACTTTAATCAATGGATTCATCGGCAAAATGACGTCGAATGACGACGCTTCCGGAAATGCCGGCGCGTCAGCAGGTTTCGACCGTTCGCTCGCATTTCCATAGAAACCTGAGTTCGTTCAACACGCCGGAAGTGTCGCGCTTTATCCGGAAGCGTCGCGGCAAGGACGAAACGGCTCGGTCGAACCGTCGATGAAAACTTTCCGTTCGCACTCGTCCCCACGATACTCGTCGAAAATTGAAAAACGCCATAGTCACGCTGTCACCGGTACATCCGACGCGGAAACTATGACGAGGATCCGAACGATTTTTCGCCGTCATTTATACAAGTTATCGCAGTCTTTGTCGGCCAAAGGTCGCTTTGCAAAATTATCAGGTGAACGGGAAGTGTGCCGACGATATTTCGCGTTGACGATCCTGGTCGCTACGCGCTCACGTGGCATGATTATAAACGGAAGGAGAGCGAGGACGTGGAAAGTGCGAGAGAGAAAGAGAGAGTGAGAGGAAGGGAGGGAGGGGAAGAGAGACAGAGGAAAGCGTGGGAGAGAAAAGAGAATTCACGACACAAACGCAAACGGATTTATTGCGTACGTAGGACTATGATAGAGTGCACTTTAAATCCTGTCCTAAATCGAACACGCGAGTAATCCGCGCAAAAATACCTAAAAGCTCACGATCATGTCTGCACTACGAAATACTTTTCGTAAATCGAACAAAGTGGTCGGGGAAATCTCAATACTGAGTCAGGTTTGATACATATTTACGACATATATTTCTGAAACTGTAAGCGTCGTTACCTTTTCGTGTTTCTTTTTGTTTTTTAATATACATAAAGTGATAGCCGACTTAGATAGAAATTTTTATCAGGAGTACGCCCGATACAATGTAAAGATTTAACTAATAGGTAAATGTAAGATAATGCTAAATATTGAGACGAAAATCTAAAATCTGATAATAAATCCATAATAAGATCTTCATTATCATGTACTGCGTTACATAACTTACTTAGACCCAATGACATTAAACTTTAAACTTAAACCCAATGACTTTAAACTTTGAGTATATGTATATGAAAATCACTAAGGCAGCATATACGCCAGCTTATTCTTGTATGTTTCTACATACATGCTTCTTCGGTGAACATATGCTTTGCAATACGAGTAAACGATGTTTCTTGGTGTGACAAGATGGTGACGGTAGAGGAGAAGAGTATGAGATGTGCCAAAAGCAGATGAGCGTATATTATTTCTGCGACATCTCAAAATGCCCAAACTATCCTGCCGCGAGAGAAGGAAGTAGATGCAAATATATATATATGTATGTGTGTGTGTGTGTGTACAATACCAGTTTTTATTATTTAGTGTCAACTACCTGAGCTCTCGTCGTGTTTTATTGCGTGCACTATGACGCAAATGTCAAGATCAAAACGAGATAGCAGACACGCTCCGAAACGTTACTATTTTCGTGCGTTGTACAGCGTATATTTTTATGATATTTCAAAACTAAAATACGATTCCAACGCAAAAACATCATTTCACTTTTAAAATATGCAAACATTCGGCGTCATATCCCTCGTACACTTTTAATTCTTACTACTACATTAACGTCGGTCGGCGCGAAAGAAAATTTAATATTTACCATGTCAACTAACGTTCAACATTGATCGAAGAGCAATTCAAATGCACATGGATAATCAAATAAAGATTTATGAAGCGTTCTACCGTACAACTCATCGTCTACACAGAGGAAAATATTGGCTACACTGTCGCTAGTAGATGGATAACAGGCATATATTTATTACACGGCATCACGTTTCGGAAATGACAAAAGCGCCTGTTCGGATTTTGTGACTTCGGAATTCCTTGATATTTTTTGGAAAATACAAAAATATATGAATATTAAATAAAATCATTACAATACTAATGAATCGATTAAAACGATCCGTGCATCAGCTTTTGCGCACTTCTGCGCCGAAAATATAACAAGTTTTCGGGCAATACATGGCGATATTAATTTTAATCAACTTAATTAAATATCCGATAATATCACTATCATCTTGCACTGTGTTCTATAGTAACATAATATTTCAGTGTCTAAAAATTCGTGAAACGATCATGATGATTACCATGAAAAAAATTAACAAACTATTTATTAACAATAGTATACATGGAGAAAAAGTTGTAGAAAAAATTACGTTAAAATTATTTTGTTCTGTAAAGCTGGCGTGTACCGAAATTGCAATATAAATTACTATAAAAATAGTCAATTTTACAACCTATACTTAATATACAATATAAAAAACATTCAAGTAATTTCAATAATTTTGCAGTAAAAAGTCAAACATGTATGATATTTTTAAACAAATATGTAATTATTTTGGTCAAAATTCTATGGTCTAAGATTTCAAAACTTGTAAAATTTTTCCTACATTATTTTCTGTAATTTGTTTACTATCATAATAAATTATATTATTATAGTAGAAATTATCTCACAAATTTTTCCATACATACATCTTCTTAAGAATAAGAAAGTTCAATTTTACCGATACGCGCGTTTTACATACATATATTGTTTGTACTGTATGTGATATGAATAGAATAGCAATGTAAATATGCGGGGTGGTTTAAGTTAAAAAAAAAAAAAGAGAGAGAGAGAAACAGCTATATAAGTGGGAGATCGATCTGTTTTGGAAAAATCTCAAATCACCGCGAATGAAGGCCGAGTGGGCGCAGTGGAAGAGAGAAGTGGAAAAGAGAGGGCAGACAAGCGTGGCAGGAGGACTACGCCCAGGCCCTCTCTGCCCCTTGAAAGCACTCCGACGTTTTCGCACGACTCCGTAGGAGCTTTCGGGTGGCTTTTCCCGGAGAAAAGTTCGGGGAAGAGGCAATTTATCCTTCGCTTCGAGTAAGGACGCGGGCGTCGCGGAGAAATAGCCTCCGCGTGTATTTAACTAGAGGGGCTGAGCTCGATCGATCGATCGTTCATTTTTTTCACGCGAGTTGCTAGAAGTCACTGGTAAGTGAAACACATGGGTAGGGACGCAGGGGACTCTGTCTGGCGTTCTAATTGAAATCAGAGGAGCGTTAAAATTGATAATCAAGTCACAAGCTTTCAAGGGATTCCGACGCGCCGAAAATTGAGTAGGTAAAGACGGATATAATCGTACAGCTGAAAGAAAGGGTATCATCTGACAATGCGGATTTATTGACCATGAGAAATCACCGCGTAAAAGCATCTCTTGGAACTATTGTCGTTGATGGAGGCCGAGAAAACAACTCGAAGCAAACCCTTCTGAGAATACATCCATTTTTTAGAAGCGACTTTCAAGACAAATCTCCTTTGCTACTTCGATTAAATCAATTTACAGACAGATTTACCATCGTCGATGTTGTTTCACAGAGACGAATCGCTTCTGCAACAACTTTACGTAAACAATCGAGCAGTGTCATAGTTAATCGATATTCCGAGTAATTTCATTTTTACACACACACGTGTATATTCTGGATCATTTCAATGCGAAATAAAAAAATATTCAAAGACCTCCCTTTCCCGTCCACCTCCCCACGCAAACAAACACACATACACACATCTTGATATATATATTTACGACTAAACTGCCGAAATATCTATTGACAAATGTTCGAACTGGATCGGGTGGCGATTCCAACAAACAGCTCGAAAATACAAGAACGTAAAGGAGAGACATGTCTGAGGTAACAGTGTTGAGTTGGACCGATCGCAGTAGTAGGCGAAGAGAAACGATTTAACAACGCGACTACGAGATATCCCGGCCATCTCCAACTGGCACGGGAAGTGGTAGTAGTAACAGTAGTAACAAAAAAAAGCATCGTACTCACGTTGCTATCCCGGCGGGTGGGCACATTGCCCGCGGGCGTCGATGAGGAGTAACGCTGAAGGACGAGCTACCGTACCCCGGGCGTCCTATGCACCGAACACGAGGACTTGGCGCGCCGTGCCGATTTACCCGCAGCAGTCCCCAAACCTCGCCGCGTGGTGGACGTGGCGCACCCGCACATATCCCCGACGTCGTGGTCGTCGTCGTCGCGCGCGTCGTCGTCGTTATCGTAATCGCCGTCCGCCTCGTCCCCGTCCGCCTCGTCACCGTCGTGGTGGTCGCCGTCGCGTCGTACGTCGTCGTCGTCGCGTCGTACGTCGTCGATTGTCGTAACAACAACAAGCGTCGTGGCGCCGCGTCAACCGGGTAATGGCCCTCGGTAGTTAGCCGGTGGTCGACCGCACTGCGGGTACGCGTAGGCGAACGACCGGCCGGCCGGCGGCGGCGGCGGCGGCAAACCGTAACACGAGGGATCGGTAGACGGCGCACCAACACACCAGCAGCACCCACCAGAGACGCACCACCGATGACGAATACAGGTAGCCCCGAGCAGGAAAGATCCGGACGGCACAAGAGCACTGCTACTAACGATCGAGGAGGAGACACGCGACCGTTGCCTCCGCTACCAGGACTGCGACGGGCCGAGGAACGAGGAACTTGTGAGACCAGCGGTGACAATAACGGTGAGCGCAACTGCCATTTTCAAAAACATCGTCGTGAGCGTCGCCGGGTGCAGCATCATCGACAACATCGTCGTCAGCAGCGGCATCTTGCACGGCGCGGCGGGCATCGTCAACATTATCATCGTCATCGTCTTCTTCGTCGTTGTCGTCATCGTCATAGCGATCGTCCTCGTCGCGGTGGTCCTCGCAGCAGTTGTTCTGGCAGTAATCGTGCTCGTAGTGCTCGCACTCGACTCTCTCACGCTCGTCGCCGTGACGCTCGTCGTAATCGGGCTCACGCGCGTCCTCCTCGCTCCCTTCGTCATGCTCGTGGGACGGGAATTCCGTGACGCGGGCCAGCTCGCCATACCCCACGGAATCCAGCGGCCCCTGCCAGCCGCCAGGTCGACGACTGTAGACTACCCGTGCCGCCCGGTGCAGCGCCGATGATCGGTAGTCCCAGCCGACAATAGTGCGATCCGACTAAAACCGCCGCCGCCGCTGCTATCACTACCACTACTACTACTATCGCGCACGACGTGCGACGTGCGACGGTCGCACCGATGATATCGCGCGCGACGGCGACTACTCCCTTCCGCCTCCACCCTCGTCGCTCGATTCTTCCTCGCCTTCTCGCCGCCCTCGACGGCGGATTCCGGTTATTTGCGAGCGACGATGCGGCACGCGCGGCAGCCCGCATAAGCGGCGGCCGCCTCTTCCACGAGGCCGACGACGATCATTCACCTAGAGAGCACCCACCACTACACCACTACCACCACCACCACCACCACCATCACCACCACTGGCCACCGCCACCCTGAAGCCACGCTGACCTCCTACTGACTTTCGTCTCCTCGACACACCTTCCCTCCTCCCTCTCGCTCTCACCTCTTCCGCTCCTCCTTATCTATCTACCCTCTTATCTATCTATCTAGCCGTATGTCCGATCGTCTATCTGTCTTCTCTCTTTCTCCCGCTCGACTCGCGTATCCTGGACATTTAACCGACCAGACGAAATGCCACTAGCTCGACCGTACTGAACAGCCCGATAAACGTCGGACACCGCGCGACGACCCTCTCTCTCATGATCCCGGCCGTTGTTCCGAGCTTTCGTTCGCCGGACGACGCGACCACCACCGAGCTCGCACACCACACTGCTCCTCACTTCGGTTCAGCTTAGCTTACGCCGCCTGCCGCGATTGTTGCTCGGTCCGACATACGGCGCTCGCTGTTTCTACTCGCAATTCACTGTGTTTCGCACCCTTCCGGCAGATCCCAAACCGCTACACTCTTCCTCGTTTTCTCAGTCTTTTCCGATCTTCTTCGTTTTCCTCGTCAATCAGTTCCGCCGTGCTTACGCGCGTACGTGCATGCGTGCTCACGCAATTACGCGAGACCCCGCGTAGGCGTGCCTGTATACATGTGCGTGCGTGAGTACGTGCATGCGTGCATGCGTGGCCGTGTATTGTGTGTGCGTGTTTTTGTATGTGTGCATGTACGTGCGCGTCTGTCAGGTGTGCGTGTATACGCGCTCTCGTCAGTCACTCAGTCAGTCACTTTCTTGGGGCGCGTGTTCTCTCGATCCTTGCACCGCTGCGGCTCCTGCACCAGGGAGTCGTGTCGGTGCAGCAGGCAGGCACTCCCAGGACGTGTCTCTCTCTCTGGCAATGTTCCGACCGAGCAACCCACCTTAGCACTGACGCTCTGCCCGTTTCGGGGGGTGTTATGGCGAGAGCCGCGTCTCTGTCTCTCTCTCTCTTTCTCTCTCTCACACTCTTCCCTCTTGCTTTCGCTCCTCCACCCGTGCGCGCGCTCTCTCACCCTTTCTCTCTTTCTATCTCCCTCGCTCTCTCGCTCGCTCTCTCCTTCTCACCCTTCACCACCCGCCGGACACCCTCTTGATCCACCACCCGCGCGTTCCATCTCTCTCGCTCTCTCTCTCGCTCCTACCCTATGTCGCTTCGTTCTCCGCTCCACAGTTAGAGTCTCTCTCCGGTTAGAGCCCCGCCGCACAAGCCACCCTGCGCCCCGGGAGCCAATACCAACCCATGTGGAAGCCCCGACGCGAGACGTCCGCGATGACTTGCGAAGTCGACCGAACCTAGCCGAGCCGCCACCCCTCTTTCCCACTCGTCCTGACACCCTCTACACCCTACGGGGGAGTCAGCGAGCACCCCACCACGCAGGTGCCACCCCTGAAAGCTCGCCAAGCCCGCAAAACACGGCGCGCGGCCATGTGGCAGCACCGACAGGACCGGCTACGGGAACGCTCGAGGAGCGTCGAGCCTGTACGATTCTCCCTCGATATAACGCGAGACCATGTGGAAACCTCGAGGCGGCGACGCGCCGACAGGGACATACGCGTGCTCATCCCTCTCTTTCTCTCTATCTATCCCTCGCTCTCGTTCTCCCTCGTCCCTTGTCTTTCGCGCTCTGTTTCTCTCTCATCCCTAGTCTTGCCGAATAAATGCAAGATCGTTGCTGATGTGGCTGCATATCCTCGCGATGCACGCTTGCGTGACGACGCCCGCGCGCGCGTTATCATCGCCCGCTTGTGATCAGCCTGCGTTAGGCGTCGACGTCGGCGGAAACTTGTTTGGTACGTTAACGAGCTTAGCTCGTAGCGTCGGGCGTTTCCAATTTTACGTGATTTCAATATGATACCTCGACTTTAGCGGGAATAGTTTGTCGAGAACACGCACGTTACTTTAGCTAGGGCGAACTCCACCCGAATTGTGCTATTTAATCTCAGCGTTTGGGAAAATGAGACACGAGACGGACGGATGTTTCTAATTGTTCTTCGCAGAGAGAAATGTTCGCAATTCGCGAAAGCACATAGAGAAAAAGAAGAAGAGAGAGAGAGAGAGAGAGCGGGAGAGAGAGAGCGGGAAAGAGAAAGAGAGGGAAAGAAAGAGAGAGAGAGAGAGAGAGGGCGGTGCACGAGGATCAATTTATAAGTTAATTTAAGTTTATTACATAGTTTGACACGTAATCAATGCACCGATATTGGCATCACCACATACCCGCTCGAGCTAGACGCTGGTTTTCAAACTTTAAAGATCAATTTTATCAATCGAAGGGAAATTTTATTAATCAAACATATAAGCGATATGCGATGATTACATTATATTCCGACATGTTCAACGTGGATCAACGAATATCGCCATCTCGCACGATCTGAAATGACTGCAACAATTCAATGCGCGTGTGGAATCCCGCTCGTATATTTCGCACTATGCAAAGACCGGGTTCCATTACTTGATTACCGGCTTCCCGTAGCGCTCAAGTTTCAAAGCGGAACGTAAAATAGCAGCACTTCAATCCCTCGAATACGAAGAATCTGCCAAGTGCACAACGCGCAACGAATGAAACGCGGCGGGTCGTTACCAGTCGATAAGCTTTAACTTCAACGTAGGTATTACAAAATAAAGCCCTTCGCGTACTCGCAGCCGAGGCTCGAAGCACGTACGTATGTACTACTGTGTACATTAATCTCCTGATTCCTCTTGCGCGGATTAGAAACGCGAAATTTCGTGATACGCTTCTCATCGCGGCGCCATTGTTGACGGCAACTCGTCAAAGTGACAGGGATTCAGGCGGTGATTAACGAGACGATCGTGCGTCAAAAAGTTAGGCTGTTCACGCGACGTATACCTCGATGGCAAAGGCGGCTTCGCGTACGGCACTGAGCACGAGGTTTGCCGAGAACCAACGAGCCACCCCTGTATTCCTCGCCCTCTCTTGCTCTTCCTCTCCCTCTCTCTCTCTTTCTTTCTCTGCTTCTCACTCCCTTCCTCTCGCTCTCCTCTGTATGTGTTCAGTAACCCACCCACCCTCTGTCCTCTCCATCGCTTTCTCTCTCTCCACAAGGTACCCCAGTCGATACTGATACTGGCGGTGCGAGGTCGACTCGTCAGAGGGTGCTGAACGGAGTGCAGAAATGGAAACGAGACGCGGGGGTTGCTGCGAAAAAAAAGACAAAGCGCCCTACGCTCTCCCCAATCTTATCCCTCCGTCTAACCTCTTCGCCACTCTCTCTTTACCGTGTATACGCATCTCGTCCGTTTCTACCGTCTATCTCGATCCGTCTTCGAACTCACTCCTTGTTCGTTATAGCATCGCTGAGCTCACACGCGGAACGGAAAACGACACCCTTATTCGCGACACGCGAATGTATCGAACGTAACACTTTGCGCTCCTCGTCTTACTCTTATTTCTCATGTTGCCCATGACGGTACATTATACCGCTCATATTTCCGAGAACGACCATACCGCTCGTCCAATCGATTCGGGATTATTTACGAGTACTCTAGTCGGAGTTATCTAGCTCGTGAAAGATCCACGATACTCGAGACCGCGCCTTTGGTCTCTTCTTCGATCTGTAGTCGCCGAGTAGTCTCATGGAAATATCGCTATCTCAGTGTTATTCTCTCTCTCTCTCTCTCTCTCCTCTCTCTCTCTCTCTCTCTCTTTGCCCCCCTCTCTCTCTCGCTCGCTTTCGGCGATGCGCCATCGATTGCGACTACCCGCGATCGCAAACGCGACCGCGAATGCAGTCGCAACAGGGTTGTGCCCATAGACTTATAGAAATAGACTATAGTACATTTTTATGAGGCGGTTGAAGCTAAGAATAAAGGACAGAGATATGTTGAGTCAAGTACTTCCTCTGTTACACAGTGCTGTAGCAGGAGGCGATCAAGAAGAAATAAAAGAAAGAGTAAAACCTAGTGAAACAAAGAGACGCATTGAACATGTAATCATTTTTCCTCTCTCTCTCTCTCTCTCTCTCTCTCTCTCTCTCTCTCTCTCTTCTTTTTCCTTCTCTCCATCAACTAGACAATTAAACAAAGAGAGCATCTTATTCTCTATTGTCTTCTCGTATTAATGTTGACACTAACTCTCCAATGGGAATGCACAATGTATCTTTGTAAGTCTATTGTTGTGTCGTAAATTTCAAGATTACTTCCAGATGAATTGTACTGTCTACATGATGTATATATAGTTTCTTTTATGTAGACCATATAAATTATGTAGAATAATTATGTAGAATATTAGAAATTAAAAGTGAAGAAACCGATTATATGAAATAGACAAATAATATGGAATAGAAGCTTATTTATTTTATAAAGTACTGCACTCTAACAGCTGGAATTTGTTATAAAACTTGTCATATAACGCTGAACGCCAGGCGAGAAACGTGTATGAAGATATAACACTTTTTATTTTTGTTTTAAACAAAAATTAGATATTGTAGCAACTGAGTTGTTTTAGTTTATTTAAGGTTAAGTTCACTAATGTTTATATTCAATGTATGCTCTCAATATAGTTGTATTAATAAGGCTTTATCGTCTAATTGCTATTTTTTATTTTTTTAATAACACGGGAAAATTTTATATAAAACGTGTTGTAATAATATGGATTATATTGCAAAAATAAATAACTAACAACTTGAAGAATTTGCGTCATGAAACAAATTTTTTTTTAATTTTTTTAATTTTTATTATGTTCAGTTTCTCTGTTTATTATGTTTATATTTTCCGTATATATATGATAATTTTAATAATTACAATTTTTTAATATACATAATAATTTGTTGATTATAAGCTTTTTTAAAAATAAAACAGACTTGCACTTTATTGATTGTGTCATTTAATATTCCTTCAATTTTCTCGGTGGTCCATATTATTCCCATTTTTTCGACCATCTGATTTTCTTACATTTTATTGTTAACATTCAAGTTATAATTAAATTTTGGATAGTTTCTTTTTTTGTTGGACCAACATGTGTTTCTATGCTATTTGAATATTGAAATATGCATTAATATAGCAATGTTGATTTGAAAAAAGATGTTCCACAATCGGTTCCGTTATTCTACATTAAAATATGCAAAAAAGAGTAATTACTTATCGTATCTATTTGAGTATTAATTATAATCGTAGTGTTTAAATAGTAGAATATAAAATATAAAGATAATAAATAAGATAAACTTTTTATTTTATTATGTGACAGATTAATGTTTTAACTCTAATTTAACTCTAAAGGTAAGAATGCTATAAAGGGATTCTGTAGACTGTAACTTGTTTGGGATGTTATGCTCATAAATTTCCATCAGGATCTACAGATTAAATAAAAATATATACTTTTCTTAATTAATTTTTGAGCAAGTTATACATGCTTCGAACGATATCCATAGATTACTTATCGTTTACGTTGCCTGCACATAGAGCGCAGAGTATAATAATTTACATATAAACGTCCAATCTTAGTTCGCAGTGTTCGATCGAGCGAGTCCGTTAAAAGGCGCGCAAGCGACATTAATCGGAGCCGAATGTTTCGAATTATTAAGGAAAACGCACACGTTCGTCGCAGCGAACTGCGCAAGACGACCTCAGATATGTAACGGGCCATGGCGCACATCGGCTTTGACGGGGTATGTGTGAGGTATTTCCGGTAGCTGGTATCCACACGGATTCCCCAAAGTAAACGGTATGCGTGAAGTTCTTGTTTCGCCGCGCAGGCAGTAGAATTCCTCGAAGGCTCGGGCGATCGTGTGTTGTCTTTGCACGACACGGATGCACACGCCCGCTTCGCTCCCCCTCAGCTTTGCCCCCGCTTGATCGGGGCTCACTCGCGAAAATTCGATGGCATTCGAAACAGTCGGCGATAACCGGCCGCTCTGGTTAGCTCGCCTTGCAATACGAGGAACGCGTTCGAATGAAACGTTAGATCGGCGATATCAATAATTCATGCGACAATGTGACGATGACCGACCCCGTAGAATTCGCGCGGCACACCCCACTACACCCGACCCGAGTTATACCCCTAACTGATCGTACACCCCGTCGAAAGCCGATGCTGTGCGCGCTTCGTGTGAAAGAGAAAGGCAGTCATCCGCGTTTGGATTTAGCTCTCATCGTCGTCGGGGAATAGGCCGCTAACCCCTTTCTCGTCCCAATCGCATCGACGAGAAATCCTCTTTTATGAAGTCTTAACGGACATGTGATTTTTATGGTGTGGGTGCCACACGATGCTTCGCGCGCGCAAAATGTGTTTGCGACACACACATACACACACACACACATATATATATATATACATACACGGGTGAGAATGCATTTCGCCGCGACCGCGATACGAATTTACTCGCGCCTCTAAAGCCGGGCTTTAAATCACGTTGGGAATTATCGCACGTTTGTAGAATATTTTTCATTATGCCCGTAATTCGGCGTTACGTCAGCGGGAAGGGCAGGGGATAATTTTACGACGGCGCGATAAAGTCGCGCTTTCATCCGCGTCATTTTATAACGCGGTAACTGCGCTTTATAATGGCGATTAAATTCGCAAAAGTGCCGGTTTACACGAAGACCGAATCATTATTTAATAGAAGTGTTCACCCTTTTTGTATAATTCGTGTCGCGCTCCTGCTCTCTCTCTCTCTCTCTCTCTCTCTCTCTCCCTCCCTCCCTCCCTCTCTCCCTCCCTCCCTCCCTCTCTCCCTTTCCCTCTCCCTCTCTCTCCCTCCCTCCCTCCCTCTCATCCTCTCTCCCTCCCTCTCCCTCCCCCCTCTGTGTATGTGTGTCTCTCTCTCTTCCTCTCTCTCTCTTTCTTTCTCTGTCTCTTTCTGTCTCTGCCTGCCTATTTCTATCATTTTCCGCGCGACTTTCGCCAAATTATTAATGTTCTCATACGAGACAACGCCGTGAACGCGTGAAAATGGAAACGATCCGGGAATAAGCCAGCGCATGTCGGACGCTAAACATATTTCCCCGAGGTGTTTTCCATCCGAAAGACAGATAGATCGGATGCGGTATCGACATCCTCGATAGATTTGTTCACGCACGCAATTATTCCAATCGGAAACGCAAAATGCAGAAGTGATTACGCGACAAGACGGGCACGTGACGACTGTAAGTCGAGTGAGAAATTATGATCGCGTGGTCGGATGAATAGAAATTGTAATCGAGAGAGAGTGGTGAATACTGCGACCGACTATATAATACGAGATGCATACGGCACAAGCTAAACACATTTATTGATGTTATGAAATATATATTCACTGTAATGGTGATGGTTTCACTGTGATGACATAGGATTATAGGATTATAGTATCATAAGCATTATTGAATTTCCTAATCAAGCTTCACCTAAAAGGAGCTGTTTTCTTGTTTGTTTTGTTGGAAAGAAATCACCGCACGTATGTACTTTACAGGTGATTCTACATAAGCCGCAAAAAACGCAGTTAGCAAACGGGAAGGCAGAATGACGTGCGTCTACCTCATTAATATAAAAATATTTAAACCAACCGTGTGCTCTTAAAGAGGTTCTAGTGTTTAACTAAATAAAAGATAAATCTATCAAATGTACATGATATAAAAGTTAATCGAACTAATTAACAATGCCTAACAAAAAATTTAATAATCCTTCCGCATTGTTTTTTTCGAGATATTTAATTGTAAAGTTGTATTGTGCAAATATATTCTTAGTACAAATGTATGTAATTCACATAGACATCAGCTCAGTTAATATTTAATATTAATGTATTTTCATTAGTTATAACAACACTAGGAACTGAATAAGAACTTAAGGGGGGAAATCCAATTAGAACGAGGAAAAATAAGCTATTTTCAAGAATTTTTTTGTAGGAGAAAGAATTTTTCTATATTTTTCAAACTTAAACATTTATTTATATATGTTTTGGACTGTCCATACGTATTTTTTTTTCCAAAAAATATTTAAAAATGGCGGACATATGAAGCATCCCATTTGGCAGGTACGCGTGCGAGTTGCTCAGCTGCTGGACAAATGGCGTCCGTGATATTGATCCTATAACAGGCAGCGAAAAAATTCTTATTATTTATACCCATAATTCGTAATTGAACCTAAAAAAATTGAAAAAAGTCAAAAATTTTGAATATGAAACGCTTATGAAAATAAATTTCCATTTTTTGACGTTTTCTCTGCACAATTTTTGCAATAAATAAGTGATTTTTTATTATAATTTTCACAAACATTTAGGTTCACCGACATTGTACTGATGTCATGAAGTTGTGTGCGAAAGTTCAGCGCGATCGGTTGAATAGTTTTTAAATGAGAGTTCCAGCAGTGCAAAAAAGTACAGTTTTGAGAAAAACGTGTTTAAAGTTTTGACAAGTAAAAGATACAAGATATCTATAATTTACCTCTTAGTCAGCAATCCCGGCGCCATAGAACAATCCTTCTGCTTCCTCGAAGAACTCGTTCTGCTCCAATAACTGCTCTCTTCTGGCCTTTCGAGCTTCTTTAGAGTTGAAAGAGTTGCGCCGCTCCTGTCGAGATACCCGGCGCCCGTCGACGTTCTCAGCATAGTGCTTGGTCTGGCTCCCAATAATTATTTGTAACTCCATCATAATTTGTAGAATGGAAGAATATCCTTCATTGAAGACTCCAGCAGCGATGTAGGATGCAATTTCAACTATTTTCAGCCCAGAATTAAGATGTTTTGGAGCTAAACGCCAAATCGTAGAATTGAAACTTTCATTTGAATTCTGCGTATGACTGCCCAAGCATCTCTGAAGTAATTCTTCCTTAGATAAATCTTCATAAATTGGAAGAATGTGTTTTGCGACTGTTGGATCGAGTGGAGGAGGGTGCTCAAAAGAATCCAAATTTGCTTCAATAGCTTTTTCTTTCTGCCACTTACACCAGCTGTCTTCGCCGGGCGGGCAGTATTCGTGCTGTGGCTTCTCATCCGTAGAGATCAAATGGTAATAAGTGGCTATAATACTTTTTTTCATTCCCTCAATACTATTCGCATTTCTTCTAATTGCCAGACCATAGTACGTTGTGAGCTTTTTAATTAAAGCATCCGTTAGTTTGCCCTTACCACCGAGTTTTTGTGTTTTTTTTATATTTCGGAGCCGAGTGCCCATTCTTTTCTCTACGTGGCCAATGCATTCGCTTTTTGCAACTTGAAATTCATCACCGTAAGGATTCTTATCTAGAATGGCCTTGAAAGTTTTGGAGTCTCCGTCTCCAATATAATTACCATATTTAACGCCGTACTTTTCCTCTGATCTTAAAAAGATTTCTGTAATCGCATCGACCTCCATTTTTCCGGCTGAGCCCTCGTGATTTTTTGTACACTCTTCCTCGTGATTTATATACCACTCTTCGTATTCTGGAGTGTTCACCTTTTTTTTCCAAAATGTGCATGCATGGCAATAGCTACTTTTGATAACTAAATCGATGACTTTGCCCGAATAGTAGCCTATGACCGTTACAACTCCGTACAGCGATTTGAATCCACGTTTTTTCCACGAGCCATCTCCAGAGACTTTCAAATCTAAAATAGACCTCTCATGTTCTTCATTGAATTTTTTTTCTTCTTCGATAGCTTTCTTGCAGAGACTTTCAAAAACAGATTTTGTACAGGAGTGAATATACGTGATGATATTATTATACGTGCTCTCATTCATTCCTTTACAAATGTCCATGAGGTTGCAGAATAAATTAATACCCTCTCTGCCAACACCTAAGAGTCGCATAACAAACACCATCCGACGATTCACTTCGTATCCAGTGTTGATTAGTGGTCCTGAATTGATGTTTCTCTGACCACAGCGACAAAGTAAAACTATCTTGAAACCGAGGCCTCGATTCCCAGCTTCTTCAAACTTTACATTCTGTTTACAAACACGACAAACAAGGAGCTCTGTCAAGGCTGTAAAAACGGTGAATATTTCAATCAAACGATAGCCATGCAATGGATTCCAGTGAATATCTTCAGCACTAGCATTGGAGAGTTTTCTTGCACTCGTACTTTCACATCCTTCATCTTCACTCTTTTTATTTGAAAACTGATTACCATGGAACTTTCTTTTGCGTGGTTTCGATTGTTTTGGTTCGGCGTGTGTGCCTTTCGGATAGGACATTTCGAATTTGCACTGTCGTTTTGTACAGGCCGAACTTCGGAGCTAAACTGAAAACCGGTTCTGCTCGATGCCAGCGCCAACGGACCCAACGGTTTCGACTAAAC
>NW_022639453.1:3022835-3023123 GCF_010583005.1 Odontomachus brunneus
GAGGCCATAACTTCCGAACGGCTGCGAATTTCGATTTAAAACGTTGGGAACATATTCTTACAATGTTAAATAAACATTTTATGCAAAAAAAAAAAATTCGATTTTTTGAAAGTTCTAATTGGATTTCCCCCCTTAAGGCAATGTCATATTTGAAAATAAAATTTATTTAAAAAATTAATTGAGAGAATTTTATATATATATATATATATATGTACACACACACACACATACACACATATACATACACATACACACACGCGCGTGCGCGCACACACACACACACACACA
>NW_022639453.1:3023577-3025127 GCF_010583005.1 Odontomachus brunneus
TCTCCCTCTCCCACTCCCTCTCTCTCCCTCCCTCCCTCCCTCTCATCCTCTCTCCCTCCCTCTCCCTCCCCCCTCTGTGTATGTGTGTCTCTCTCTCTTCCTCTCTCTCTCTTTCTTTCTCTGTCTCTTTCTGTCTCTGCCTGCCTATTTCTATCATTTTCCGCGCGACTTTCGCCAAATTATTAATGTTCTCATACGAGACAACGCCGTGAACGCGTGAAAATGGAAACGATCCGGGAATAAGCCAGCGCATGTCGGACGCTAAACATATTTCCCCGAGGTGTTTTCCATCCGAAAGACAGATAGATCGGATGCGGTATCGACATCCTCGATAGATTTGTTCACGCACGCAATTATTCCAATCGGAAACGCAAAATGCAGAAGTGATTACGCGACAAGACGGGCACGTGACGACTGTAAGTCGAGTGAGAAATTATGATCGCGTGGTCGGATGAATAGAAATTGTAATCGAGAGAGAGTGGTGAATACTGCGACCGACTATATAATACGAGATGCATACGGCACAAGCTAAACACATTTATTGATGTTATGAAATATATATTCACTGTAATGGTGATGGTTTCACTGTGATGACATAGGATTATAGGATTATAGTATCATAAGCATTATTGAATTTCCTAATCAAGCTTCACCTAAAAGGAGCTGTTTTCTTGTTTGTTTTGTTGGAAAGAAATCACCGCACGTATGTACTTTACAGGTGATTCTACATAAGCCGCAAAAAACGCAGTTAGCAAACGGGAAGGCAGAATGACGTGCGTCTACCTCATTAATATAAAAATATTTAAACCAACCGTGTGCTCTTAAAGAGGTTCTAGTGTTTAACTAAATAAAAGATAAATCTATCAAATGTACATGATATAAAAGTTAATCGAACTAATTAACAATGCCTAACAAAAAATTTAATAATCCTTCCGCATTGTTTTTTTCGAGATATTTAATTGTAAAGTTGTATTGTGCAAATATATTCTTAGTACAAATGTATGTAATTCACATAGACATCAGCTCAGTTAATATTTAATATTAATGTATTTTCATTAGTTATAACAACACTAGGAACTGAATAAGAACTTAAGGGGGGAAATCCAATTAGAACGAGGAAAAATAAGCTATTTTCAAGAATTTTTTTGTAGGAGAAAGAATTTTTCTATATTTTTCAAACTTAAACATTTATTTATATATGTTTTGGACTGTCCATACGTATTTTTTTTTCCAAAAAATATTTAAAAATGGCGGACATATGAAGCATCCCATTTGGCAGGTACGCGTGCGAGTTGCTCAGCTGCTGGACAAATGGCGTCCGTGATATTGATCCTATAACAGGCAGCGAAAAAATTCTTATTATTTATACCCATAATTCGTAATTGAACCTAAAAAAATTGAAAAAAGTCAAAAATTTTGAATATGAAACGCTTATGAAAATAAATTTCCATTTTTTGACGTTTTCTCTGCACAATTTTTGCAATAAATAAGTGATTTTTTATTATAATTTTCACAAACATTTAGGTTCACCGACATTGTACTGATGTCAT
>NW_022639453.1:3031760-3045484 GCF_010583005.1 Odontomachus brunneus
GGACATTTCGAATTTGCACTGTCGTTTTGTACAGGCCGAACTTCGGAGCTAAACTGAAAACCGGTTCTGCTCGATGCCAGCGCCAACGGACCCAACGGTTTCGACTAAACGTAACAATAGAAATAAAAGCCATCTACCAGGGGTGCGTTCCAAAACCTACAGTAAAACTATAATTACATCTCTATACGTTTTGGATCGCAGCCCTGAAAGGTAAAATCCCCGCTCCGGGTGAGTATACCTGCTGCGTGCTATTAGAGCCTCGACGCTGCTCAAGAGATTTGTTGCGCTCGGAGGCCATAACTTCCGAACGGCTGCGAATTTCGATTTAAAACGTTGGGAACATATTCTTACAATGTTAAATAAACATTTTATGCAAAAAAAAAAAATTCGATTTTTTGAAAGTTCTAATTGGATTTCCCCCCTTAAGGCAATGTCATATTTGAAAATAAAATTTATTTAAAAAATTAATTGAGAGAATTTTATATATATATATATATATATGTACACACACACACACATACACACATATACATACACATACACACACGCGCGTGCGCGCACACACACACACACACACACATATATATATATGTATATATATATATACATACATACATACATATGTGTGTGTGTGTATTTATTTACTTATTTATTTATTTTTCCACATAGCCTCCGCTAATATTGAAACATTTATTAAATCTGTGAATCAGCTTCTGCATATTCGAGTCAAAAATGTTTTGCCAATTCTTTGAACCACGTTATGACTTCATTTTTCACTTCATTATCATCGTCAAATTTCTTCAAATATCTCTTTAGATAAAGAAAGAAGTGAAAATCGCTGAGCGCAAAATCCGGACTACACAGCGGAAGATTCAAAACTTTCTACTTGAAATTGTTTAGCAACGCAATGGTGACACGCGTGGTGTGGGGTCGTGCATTGTCATGAAGCAGGTAGACACTAGTACTATAAACAGCAGTAATTTATCTATGAACTTCCGTCGGGCGGTCACCTTTTGCGTTCAGGAAACGTATTACGGAACAAACCTCGTGTTTAGTGAGATTTTATGTATGCGCCGCCAATTTAAACACTTGTCACTCACTATTAGTTCGAACGAAATATACTTTCGTACTGCCAAACAAAAGCGATATGATCAAAGTCAAAGTTGATTTTCCAGTTGAGCCACCATATTCCTAATCATATAAAAAAAATCTTCCTGTTAGCCTAAATGTAATGTATCTGTAGTTTTCAAACACGCCTCATAGCTGTGAACGATTTTACGTAAAAGGCGAAAAATATGAAAAAAAAAAATTTTTTGTTACTTTATGTGATTAGTATATTAAAGTCCACATGTATTGCATCTTTATTAGATTCCCCTCTTTATTAGACTTATTAGACTTTATTAGACTTTATTAAACTTATTGTATTCCTCTCTTCCTTCGAATTTTACAAATGTTCTAAAATGGGATTGTAGTTCTTCGAAAAAAATGAATAAATATATTCTTACCAAAGTATCTTGTGTATATCTTTGACTTTTTCTTTTCCAAAATGCAGATTCCTGTGAATAAGCCTTATATAACATAAGATACCATCAAATTACGTTACTATAAAATGATAAAAAGGTGTTTCTTCATCATCCATATATGTCTTCTGCATATGTCCTTGTTCCATAAACTGATTGTATAAAAGCGTTTGTTCAATGCTATATCCTGTGATTATTCTCGTCAGCAGTCTGATCGGCCTCTTACCGAATAAGATAAATTCTTTTACTTATTTCTTAGTAATAAAAATCAGAAACAACCTTGAGTGAGATATGCTGCCCAACTTCCTTCAGTACTTTCTATGTGTCTTATCCAGTATCGTCAATATTATTTTTGGCTATGCTGTATGTTATGCCGCAAGTTAGTCTTGCGCTATTACGAATTCTGCAATTGCTTTGGCCAGAAAGTTTGTTCTGCAGTTCTCTAGTATGTCACAATGTCCAGGAATCCAGACTACTCTTAACGTGTTTTTTGCTGTCAAAGCAGAAAGTTTTTTAACACCAGTCTAAACTTTTATTCGAATAAGTTCAGCTTGGAGCGCTGCTTAACTGTCAGTCAATATAAATATTTTTCTTAAACGCTAGATATTATCTCCACTTGGAGTACTATAGCGTATCGACTCACGTTGGAAGTAACTCTTGTTCTCGTTTGTATGTTCCGATATTTACAGTTTATTTAAAACTATCGGTATCCCAACCCTCTTCTTTCATCTGTGTGTCCTCCTTCCAATCATTCTCTCCCGTGATAACTATTTAGAATAGTTTAGAAAAGGAAGTTCTAATAATCCTGTCTGGATTCATCTTTGAAAGATGATTCATCTTCAATCTTTTAAAAATCTCGGTGTGATCGCACTTTCTATAAGATATATCGCTTATTCTGATTTTTATTCTGTAGACTCCCATCAATAATGCATATTGAATCATCAGATGAAGAGATGGAAGCCCCAGTATGATTTCTAACGCAGCAATCAGAGTAGTACTTATCGTTCTGTTAGTACTTACTATGCTATCCTTTGCAGTTTGTTAAATCTAATTCTGTTGTTACTCTGTTTAATTTTGTGCCATTAAATAAAAAATGAATATGTCATTATAAGTCTTATAATCGCGATGTACGGTCAGTGTATTATCTTCAGTTGTAGTCTACACGTTTCCTAAACGTTATTCTATAGGTTCAAAAGACTTGTTAGCTTTATTTGTTAATTTAATGTGCATTAAAAGTGAGCTTGGCATCTAGGGTTATCCCTAGAAACTTAACTTTCCCTACTATTGGTATCTCAAAATGTTCACATCATAAAAACTTAAATTTCTAGATCTAAACTAAGATTTCATCATGGAAATCCTACTCAATCCTCCTAATTTTTTCTTACGAGTAAATGGTATAATTGAAGCTTTCTTGGGGTTAACTAATAAGACCCCTTCTTTATACTAAACCTTCATAGTTTTCAAGCCCTGTTGCATCAAATCCGATAACCTTTTCAAATTTCTCGATTGCAAGTTGCCGATATCGTCCGCTTATGCTTATGTGTATATCGCGGATTTTGACAGTTCCCATAGGAATGTGTCGACCACTAGATATCATAGTAAGGGTAATAGTACACCCTCCTGTGAGCATCCTGGCCACCATTATTTCTACGGATGAATATCTCACCCGTCTTTGTACATACCTATCTAGAGCTATTTTTTTATTGCCCAAAGAGAGTATTTCCTCTGTGAACTATCTTATGAATAGCATATTCAAAATATATATTACACACTACAGATTTCCTGTGCTATGATATCCATCAGTATACAAATTTTTCATTTAGAAAATATACATAAAAAATGAAATACTACCAGAGCAAACTTATCCATTTTGTAAACACTTGATTTTTAGTTAATTTAAGTTTCTTGTTCATTTTTGGATATTATTTTCGTTCAGTAAATGGATTCAGATTTTTTATTTCTCTTGTGCGTTAAATAAAAACATTAAATCTTCATTAAGATCTTAAGATATTTTACTTTTCAGTTATTAGATAAAAGTCGACATAACTGTTTAATAACAGTTCAAAAATTGCATTAAATTTCTACCTATAGAACTTCTATAATACTAAAAATTTCTTCTAATTTGACATATTTGTATGTAAAACAGAAGTTTAAGAAATTACTATAATAATAAATTAATAATAATAAAATAAACATTTAAGCCTATTTTAGTAAAATATCATAAATTTACTGTTAAATGGAACAGAAAGGTGAATATTAAAAAAGGGTCAATTTTTTTACCCAGAGATGTAAATAAGAGAAATGTTTTTTTGTTTATGATCTTTTTTAGATTATGATCTTTTAAATACGATAAAGCGATTAAAAGTTTATAATATTTCGGGATTACATTAAAAAACATAATGTATCAGCTCTTTTTTAACATCCTCCTTTAGAATGTTAATCCAAAAAATATTAGTGAAATTAACAATATATGACTGGAAACACATGGCAACACCACATACATTGTGAGTTAGTGTTAAATCTGAAATAACATCATAATTTAATTTCTGTGTATTATGTATCATAATTTAATTTCTGTTTATTATGCATTTTAACATCTATACATTTTCAATTCAAGTTAAATAAAATTAATCAAAAATTAAAATAAAAAAGGGCTAATAGAAGTTCAGGCATAGACATTTTAATGCTATTTAATGTTATTTAATGCTATAGAAATAAGGTGAAAGAAAATAGGCCTAAGAAAATAGGTGAAAGTTCCCTATGTTGGAAAACCAAGTAATTTACATTATTATATACATACATATCGGAAAAGAGATATATAACGTGCAAGAGAAGGAAACAAATCGAAACTCATTCAAATAACTTGCAATAACCGTTGCCCAAATATTCTGTGTCTTTTAGCAAATAAAATCCTGGTTTTTGTAATTTAATAAAAATAATTTCGGCAACAAGTCGTTTTAAATAAAATCGTTCTTTGTGTAAAATGTTTATATGGTTCCAATTGAACTCATAATTGTCATTCAAACGATGTTCTTGAACAACAGTCAAATCTACGGAAGATTCCTTAGAAATTCTTTTATGTTCTAAACTACAACTTCTTCTACTAGTTTGCCCAACATATGAGGCTTTACAATTACCGCATTGTAATGTATAGATAACGTTTTTATGAAATTCTGGAGGAATCCTGTCTTTATGTACTCAAATTATACCTGAAAGTTTATTAAGACAAGAAAAGGAAAATGAATGTCGAATTTTTTTAAATCTTATAAAGTCTATCAGAGATCAAACCAAAAAAGGTATGGTGAAGTAATTTTTAGAAGGAGTTGTCAAGATATCTTGTTGAATATCAACAGAATTGTTGCAATTGTTATTAAGAAAAGCTAATCTACGGTTTATTGTTCTAAAAATAAGGTCAATAAGTATAGAAGTATAGAAAGTAAGTATAGAAAGCAGGATGACTAAACAAAAATATCCTATCAACAAGGCCGATAATTATTCTTATTTTTTGTTATATCGGGTGAAAGGACATTAAGATATCGACCAGAATAAGTAGGTTTATGATATCAAATATGGTTTACCAATCAAAGATGATTGTATTGTCAGAAATTAAAATAATGATGTCCAAAAAATTAATCCTATTATTAGTCCCAATTTAAATGGTAAATTGCAAGCGTGGGTGAAAAGAATTAGAAATCCGTAAAATGTCATCAATAAATTTGTTAGGAGCTGCTAGGGAATATCGTCGACGTATCTAAAGTAAAAAGGCAAAGCCACTGGAATCATATGAATTGTCTTCTCTTCTAAATCCTGTAAGACTATGTCCGCAATAATAGGGAACATAGAGAACTTCCATCTATTTTCTTAGGTTTTATAGCACTAAAACGTCTATGCCTAAACTTCTATTAGTCTTTTTTATTTTTATTTTTGATTTATATCTTTGGAGTTCTTTTGTCTTTTTAAATATCAGTCAAAAAATCAATTATTAAATATGATAATATGTATATTTTAGGTTTATATATATTTTTTTACATTTAATATTGACATAAAATGAATGTTTTACTTTATTTTTTGTCATTTTAAAAATATTTCATATAACTTTTAATATAGTAACCAACTATAGGTATTATGACATTTTGGAATTATATAACATTAATAGTGTTATAGAATTATTATCTTAATTGTTTTAACAATTTTGTTAATAAAATATTGATTGACTAAAGAGTAATACTAGGTAACTTCCTTAATTTAAGCAAGTGTGGTGTACCAATTTGCGGTAAGAGGAAAGTTACGGCACTCGGGTCATTCGGCTCGACTCACCACTATTCAACCCACACGTGCTTACTTTGTTTGCATACATCTTATAGTACATTGAATGTGTTATAATTGAGTTGAACAACTTATAATAAAGTGCTGCAGCAAATGTTTTCAAAGATGCTACTTCAGTTGGTTGCAAACATCACGGTTCCAGCGCAAGCTAATATAAAGCCGAATAATCTGAAGAAGCCGCGACAGAAATACCTACAGTAATTTTCTCCTTACACCTTTCTCCTTTCTGCTTTGTACAATTATTCTTATGTCGATGTATCATCCATAAATTGTGTGATACATCAGATATCACCGCGTTTGCGAGCTGCGTTTTGAGGCTTATGTAGACAAGTTCTAACGCTGTTGCCTGTACGCAGCGTTGGAAAAAAATATGATTTTTCTTTTATCTAAATAAGATAAAATGCAAGTACGATTACTTATCTAGATAAATAGATAAATTAAAAAATAAACTTATATTTTCCTCAGGTACAAATATAGATAGGAGGAACAATTTTTTATCTGGTTGAAAATCTTTATTTATCTTAGATAAATGATAATTTTTAGATGGATTTATATTAAGATAATATAGATTAAGATAAATTGTACTATTTTTGTTTGTAATTTTCTTCATTTTCGAACTTCTTCAGCATTTTAGAATCAAATAGACTGCATCGATCTGAATAGATAAAAATCAGATGGAATGATGTCTGATACTAAATGCGGCAGGACTTCCCCTATTTAACTCGAACAATGTTATTTTATATAAACAAAATGGGCCTGTAAGAACTAAGTGCCAGAAGAAAGTGCACATTTATCACATCTGAAAAAACTAACCAATGGTTGCACATACAAAAATGATAATCATCGCAACGAAATAAACAAACGTTTCGATCCCGCATTGGATCCTTATCAATGTACAATTACAAACAAAGTTTATATAGTGACCGTAGATTGTCGCATGAAGGTGATAGAAAAAAACTTCTTGTTTTTTATATTATATTATATTATATTTATATTATATTATATTATATTATAATCGATGTGTTGGCATTAAGTCGGTATTAATATTTTTTTAATCGCAACAGCATACGACTTGTCATTGTCGTGAAATAGGATGACTTTGCGTCGATTTGCGACTACTTGAAGTGCTTTTTTATGACTTCGTTCAAACACCATAATTGTTAACAGTAGCGATATCCTGTAACTGTTTGTCCCGATAGTATTAGCTCATAGTAAAGCACTCTTTCTTGGTTCCATCACACACAAAAGAACTTTATGACTATGGATGTTACATCTTGTGGATGTCGGTGATGGATAAGCCGGTTCATAATCACGTTTGTAGAGAGTTCATGAGGAAGACATCTTCCTTCTTTCTGAATCTTTTCAATTAGTTTTAAATGGCAGGATACTATTGGTTTATTAACTCTGATCTCTCCTGCAAGTTTTTTAAATGTTTGAACCGATTTTTCATTGAGCAATGCTTTCAATTCGTTGTTTTCTATTTTATTTGAATGACCAGAATATAGCTTCTTGTTGTTGACGTTGTAAACACCATGTTTAAACCTTTTAAATCATTTCTCATATCCAGCAGTATACAATATTCTCTTCATAAGTCTCACAAATCAGTCTTGCAGTTGTTGCAACAGTTTTACATCGATTAAAGTGGTAAAGCATACAGTGGCAAAGATTAACTTTATCTGGTTCCATCTTCAATTGCGTTAAATGTAACGTTCGGAATTATGAATCGTCAACCATCAATTCTGATCAAGGATTAGGGTCAACATTTAAAAACTAAAAAACAACTTAAAGGAAAATAATTACTAAGTCATTGCTACGACCATCTATTTGTGACTTCACGAATTTCTAATTCACGAAAAGCACCTAATAGTATGATTTCGAACTGTCGCGTGCAAGATATTTTAATATAATCTTTTTGTTAAAATAACATAAAATGAAAATATATTGTTTATGACTATCTAGAAACGAATCTGTTTGACCGAAAATGTCTGGTAACTTCCGATATAAACTTTCAGTATATATATAAATTTTTAATTCTTCAATAATAATTATTGTATTAGATAATATATGTAAAGTTTTCTCTTAAATATAAGTATCGTATAAATATAGGTATCAGATAAATGGCCGGCTATTTTTTTAGATTAAATTTTAAATGAACCATGTGCTACTATATAATCACTCAAAAATATACATTAACCTCTATTTTTAACCTATTATATAACTTTTTCTGTATTTATATATGTACCTAGATATATTTATCTAGATGCATCCCAACATTGCTCGTGAGTAAGTCGCGCGAAGAGAACATTTGAATGTTGCCGTCGTGTGTCTCAGCAATTCCGTCCAAATATCGCGCTAATGGCAAAGATGAAATTCAACGAGACATCCAGTTACAATTAAATGGGTACATCGAAAAATGCAATTATCTCTGGTATGCCAGCTCCCCAGTCCTAAGGAATTCTCGCTCCAATATCCGCCGCATTTCGCGTCGGTCCACCTTACTGTACATTCTGTTACTATTTTCCGTGCGCTAATCGTTGCGCCGGGCGTCGAATCAATTCTTGTCTGTCTTCGCGTCTGTGCGCTAAAATTTGTACGACTCCCGTTCGTCTCTCTCGCGAGACCTCTCATGAAGAAGATATATCGCTTCAATATTTCGCATCGCTTTCACAGAGAGAAATTGGCGGAGAGTGTGGCCGCGGGATGACCGGTCATTTTTCTTATAAACTAAGTTACTCTCCGCGATTCGCCCCCATTTTGAAGTGTTATATATTAGATCCACGATTACGTTTGAGAAGATGATAATAGATTTTCAGTCACGATAAACGAAATCTTTATCGTTCTAGAAACTCTTCTCGCGAAAATTGCATATTCGGAGATACAGCACTTATATATAATTAATCGTCGAGTCTCGGATTAATGTAGACACATATATATGCACATATTACGGAACGCACGCGTCTATTATCACGAACGCTGCGGGCTACGACACCGTTCCATCAGAAGACATTTAAGAAGACGTCACTCGTGCATTCTGTTACTACATTTTCTCAACTAGTTGCCGACATTATCCCTCCTACCCTCATGTGCCTACGAGGCATACCCCTTCCGCCATCTATAATGATGTTTCCACGAGCTTCGGTCTCCCGAGGGCGAACGTCGTGCTTTAACGTCGCTGAAAGATCTGAACTCAGGCGAATGATGTCGGTGACAGACGGACCGGGACGACACCCACGGGACCATCGCGGAAAGACGGAACAGGCAGGCAGGCAGCTAAGGAAGCAGGTAGATAGGCAGACAGGCAGGCCGATCAGCCTTTTGTAGACAGATGGGTAAAATTTTATTCGGATAATAAATAACGAACATCACTTTGGAGATTTTGTTCTTCGAAGAGAAATATTGTTGAGACCGGAAGAAAAAGAAAATCGATCTCCCCGAGCTGAAGTGTATGAAATTACGGCGACGGAGAAGCAAATCATTTTTGATCGCTCTGAAGAGCAAAATTTTGTCCGGTTAACAAACTGAATGAAGACATTTATCCGAATAACGTCCAACTCTGCAGGGAAGAGAGAAAAAGGGAGCACCGTCTGTCTGCTGCGAAGTCGTTTCTCTTGCATGAGACGCTCCGCGAAGCGGAAATCTTGGAAATTGGGGGGAAGTAACTATCCACAGTTAATGGCATCGTGATATTCGCCAGTCGTTATCCTAAGGAGCGAAGGGCGACGTTGGGGTGAGATGGTAGCAATCGCAGTTACTTCTTGCTAGACAAGTCTGTTAGTTAATTTTATTTGTGTATACACGTGGCTTATCAATCAGGCACGGTATTCTCGAGGAGAGATAATGCTCAATTTTTTTCACATATACACGCAGAGAATTTTTCTCAAAGATATAAACATTCATTAACCGAACAAGTACCGTAGTATGGATAGTCTATATTTTACTTTACTTCCAGCTTACAATGTCAGGAAATTTTTAAGTTTTACCTTAACCTTATTTTTACATTTTTTCCTATACTTCTATTTCTTTCTTTTATTTCACCTCTTATCCTAATTGTTTCTTATCCTACTCCTTTTCCTTTTACCTTTTTCATCTCTTATCCTAAATATTTCTTATCCTATACTTGGCAAATTCCATTCTTTGAATTTCTTATGCTTAGATTTCTTATCCTAAATTCTCGGAAGTTTACCATGCCTTCCCTTCCGAGCGGAGTGCGAGCGTCAGACAATTTTTCGGTTTCTCTGGGAATCGAACCCGGGACCTCTCATATGATAGATTGATGTGCGGTCTACTGTGTTATCGTTAAGTATCATAGTAGTCTTGTCTGATTAGGGTGTACTTATAATTTAGTAAAATCTCAAATAAAGTGTGAGAAATTTAGAGAGTAAAAAATAAAACTGTACGTAGAGGTAACTTTTTCAAGAAGTATAAAACTTTTTTAATAGTTTTAAAATGCGTGTGAGAAAAATGTTCCCATATTGAATTACATCTATCATATATGCCACGCATTACTTTAATGCGTGATAGGGAAAAATGTTTGGTTGAATTAATCTGACAATGTAGAATGAACTAAATATACTTTGATTGAAGGAAATAGAATTTCCGATTCTTATGAACCGAATTTAAACTAACATTTCGTCTTTCTATAACTCTCATAGAATCTGAATATCTAATCTATAGCGCATATGCAGTAATACTATACGTTGTACAATAGTTACTATCTGTTTTGAACGGCCCGAGGTGGAGAGCGGTCGGTTCGTTTTGCTAAATGTGTCGTGGAGGACCGCAGGCTTCGTCGCCTATGGCCCGCAATCCAGCGGCCCCTTAGGCCCTTAGGATGTCATGGGGTTCAAGCAATTTACGAGGACCGGAGGGAATCGAGAAGACTCGCTTCCAGGTATCTGAGGCCCCGGTTGTCTCAAAAACTCCGAATGTGATTGATTGCTCAATCGTGGTAGCGACCTTAAGCGAAATTTCCTGCATAAGTATTGCAGATAGAGAATCGAAGTACCGCAAAAGACTTAAAGGCCATCACATACAAAATTATATAGACGCATATGCATAGCATAAGATCGTATAGACCAATGAGCATCAAATATTAAACATCAATCATCAATATGGCGACTTAATATTCGATGCTCATTGATCCATACTATCTTATGCTATGCATATGCGTCTATGTAATTTTGTGTGTGATGGCCCTTAAGCTCGTATCAGACTATCGACTGCACAGGCCGACCCGACTGCCGACTCTCAATGGACCAATCACAGTGAGGCGCGGAGTCGGCGCCTCACTGTGATTGGTCCATTGAGAGTCGGCAGTCGGGTCGGCCTGTGCAATCGGTAGTCTGATACGGGCTTTAGAAGAAGAATATCTGAGCCTCGGTTTGTGAGATATCGTGAGAGAGAACACCATACAATGATGGAGACTGCAAACTAAATATTTTCGCTGATATTGCGCGAGTGTATACAATAGTAGTGGTAGAGACTGCAGACTAAATTCGAAGTGTTACAAAAACAACTTATTAACAATAACAACAAATTGTGAAAACAACGTCCACGGGCGTAGTGGTGGAATTAGAAAATAAATTCAAATGGGGAATTGCGAGAGAGAGCGTCCACGCAATGATGGAAGATGCAAAAGAGTAATACGTAAAGATCTTGCAACCTTCCTCTCAACCTGTTGGTAATATCGAGAAAGGGTAGGAAAAGCAGTGGAGAACACCAAAATATCTTCGCCAGACAAGTGTCCGTATGGAGGATGACCTAACGTGTAAAGCACTCTCAAAGGCCACGAGCTGTCGCTCGTGCCGGTAAATATAGCCGTCAGGTTAAGATTTAACCGCGAGTGATAGCCCGACGAAGCCGTCGCCGCGTCGCGGCGACGGCGCGAAGCAGCGCCGAGAGGCGCGAGTACTGCGACACTTGGGGGCACAGCTGCCCGTAATGAACACTATTATAGGTAAAATTTACTAATTATTTATTAATTATTGTAAAATTTTTTCCCTCGTATTGATATCAGAAAAGTTGTCAAATTAAATACAGTATTATGCATAAATTTATGGATATACAATTTATATAATACAGTATTATGCATAAATTTATATTATATGCATAAATTTATAGATCTTTAAAGAGAAAAGATTATTAAATAATTTGACGGATAATAAATATGTATAATATCAAGTTACTAAATATATTTGATGAAACTACTTTATTATGGTCATATGTAAATTTTAGCTTTAATATAAGTATATCTGAGTCGCGTAATACAAGTCTTGTAAATTGTACCATTAGTATATTACATTATTCACACAATAATTCCCTGCGTGTGCAATTCTCGGCGATCGTCGTTTACCACGTTATCTTGGTACTACAATTACTAAGATAAAATCTCAAATGTCCCAATTACACCATTTCGTTTCATAATGAGAGCTTCGTCAGACTCGTGCTGATCGGACGATTAGTTTAATCGCAGATCTCAGATCGCAATAAGTATTTCAAGGGACGAGAACGACGCATCTGCCGGTAGTTGCCCCCGTTCGGCATTGAACGGCGCGAGGAGTCGGCAGGTCCCGCAGTTTCAATTTCGTATAGTGCGACATAATGGTCGTGATGTCTGCACGGTGTGGCGCTGTCGTAAGCGAAGTATGCACAATAAAGTCGAGAAGGTGGTGGCAGTCAGTGGTAGCGCGAGCGTCTTGGAAAATAGCAGTGGCTGTTAGCCCGCTTTTGATGGTGACGCGGTAGCTAAATAGTCAATGTGAGCGCGTAAGGTTGGCTTCGAAACTGCGCGAGCGCCCACAATAAAAACGCAAAAGCAACTGCATTTACGCTTCTCCTCGTACAAATCCGTATCGAACGAGCAGTATCGTTTCGCGCGCGTGCTCTAAAACTACCCCGGATGAGACTATGTTCTCCTTTTTTTGTTTTTTTCCCCTTTCCCTTTCAGGCAGACCAGACTGTAAAATATACTTCGACCGAGGCCGAGTACGGCGTAAGGAGCAAAAAGACACTCACCCTCTCTCTCTCTCTCTTTCTCTCACTCTCTCTATCTCGTTCATTATATGCGAGCCTAACGTCAAGCGGGAGAAAAGAACTAACCAACTGCATTAAGAAAACGAACAAAAATACCGTTGAAACATCCTACATTGCGTCGAAGGAATGATAACACTCTCCGATCTCTCTGTACTCCAGTTAAAAATGAGCATGAGACGTGAGACGACATTGCAGCTTGGCGAACGCCGTTCCTACACGTATATAAGTGCAACGGGTGTCCCGAAAGGGGTCGCCATAATTTACAGAGAGCGCGCAAACACTCATTTAAACTCCAACGCCGCTCCGGCCATTATCTTGGGGTTAAAGGTAGACCCCGAAGAGCGGGCGAGCGAATGGCGGATACGCGCCCGTGCGCGAACAGTCAGAGGATACGGAGATAGAGCGGAGATCGCGCGACTACCGACTGTTCGGTGGGCCACAGCGAGAGAATCTAACAGCGAACTATAATAGGGTTTCGGCTTATCTCGCGGCCCTGAAAGTTTTCTCCGTGCGACAGCGCGCGAGAAACAGCGAAAGCGAGCCGTGGCACAGACGAGGGATGGAAGATTGCCCGATGCGTGAGACCACATTAATTACTGCCACGTCCCAAGGACCGACCCTCCCTTTCTCTATATACATATATATATATATATATATATATATATATATATATATATACACATATATATACATATATATGCCTCTCACTGCCGACGTAACCCCGTCTCTCTCTGACCGCGATTATGTCCAGATTGTGCCGTCGACTCTCTCCACTTTCTCGTATTGCGAGCGTCTCTCTCTCTCTCTCTCTCTCTCTCTCTCTCTCTCTCTCTCTCTCTCTCTCTC
>NW_022639453.1:3045528-3080872 GCF_010583005.1 Odontomachus brunneus
TCTCTCTCTCTCTCTCTCTCTCTCTCTCTCTCTCTCTCTCTCTCTCTCTCTCTCGCCCGCGCGCGCGTTTCCTCATGGTTTAGCTCTATCTTCGAGGTCTACGGTGCTCGGATGCCGGAAATTTCAAACACGCCGGCTACGCCAGTACAACTTTCGCCGTGATTAAGGGAGATCGTTTCTATCTGACATCAGATTCCAGCCACTGGGTCTGATTAATAATTTAAGGTGCGGTATAAGGAAAGGGCGGCTAGGTCGTAGGTTATAGATTTACCTTACGAGAATAGTTGTCGGATAACCGTATCCGATACATGACCGCGGAAGAACAAAACCGATCGTCGTCTGGTCGGGTCGTGTCGTGTCGTGTCGCATCGCGTCGTATCGCCGGAAACTTCAAATACGCTCGACTAACTTACCTGCGATTAAGCAGTAGACGACAACGAGGTGGCGCAATTTCGAGCGTAGCTGATAACCCTTGCGGACGATATTCATTCGGACTAAGATACACCGGTCGCCCTCGTCGATAAGACATCTCTTAATCGTGAAGTTCCAGTCTGCAAAATAAATTTAATATCAAATTTACGAGAAGCTTAAATTTTTATTTCTTGTACGAAAAGAACGATTAAGGGTTGACCGTATCGAAGTTGAAATAATGGAAATCAAAGTTAGTACTTTTTTTATATATATAGTACTTTTTTATATATATCGCAGGTATGAAAACGGTTTCCGATAATACGTTTCTAATTGTAGCGATCAAACTATTTTTACGGTTTTAATTAAAATATACTATAATACAATACTATAATAAATATAATATAATACAATAAGATATAAGAGAGATTTGTAAAAGTATTATTACAAAAGTACAATATTTTTGACCGTCTAATTTTGAAGGAATTGATACGAAAATACACAGTTTCTGATAACGAACTGAAGTGTGCGCGACACCTAACCTATGGAAATTTGATAATATCATATATGAAGGTAACTTAGGGTGCGTTCCGTTTCCACGCATGATGCGCATGAAACGCAGCGTTAGAGTGACAGAGATACGAGAGTGAGATAAAAAGAGAGGGAGAGCTCTCAGGTGAGGTTGTCGGACCTAGGTTAGGTTAGTTCTCGAACGCATGAGATCGCATAGACTGCACTACTCGGAGCTGATGCAGTTCATGCGTTCGAGAACTAACCTAACCTAGGTTCGAGAACCTCACCCGAGTGCTCTCCCTCTCATTTTATCTTACTTTCGTATTTCTGTCACTCTAACGCTGCGCTTCATGCGCATTATGCGTGGAAACGGAACGCACCCCTAGATAGTCAAAGATGCAGTTCGCATCGCCTATTCTATAGCAGTCTAATAGTTTGATAGATTCGACGTTGTCACTCAACGCGAAGAGAGAGAGAGAGAGAGAGAGAGAGAGAGAGAGAGAGAGAGAGAAAGAGAGAGAGAGAGAGAGAGAGAGAGAGAATTCCAATCAAAACTATATAATATATTAATTAATCATTAACTTTTTGGTAATAAACTTTTATCACAAACGAATTATCTTAAAGGAATGCTGAAAACTTTATCGACAAAATACTAATATTTTTCTGCAAAGTTTATGTTTTTGGTTGTACAGAATTACAAATGCTTTTAATAAAAGTAAAATAAAGAGCAGCATTATTTAATATGTGACGAAAACGTAAAAAGAAATTTAATATAAAATCTTGAGCTATCAGTTAGTGTAATATTTACCTAATCCAAGATTTCCGTAGCTTATATGTACCGAAAATATAGATCCCCCAAACAGGACAATTTTGGAGAACATTGATGTATTTTTGATTTTGAATTCAGAAACTTAAGAATATTGGAAAAGTTTGCAAAAAGATTTCTAACACTTGCGTAGTTTTTCGCTGAATAGTAAAACAACACATTTACGCAAATTCTGTATGTACAAGAAATATGAAAAAAAATAGCGTGATTGTGTTAGTGACGATCAGCTTTGCGTTATCGACATTGTTCGAGTTTGTCATCGACTTCAGTATCCTCTTAAGGATTTATTTTTTTGTGTATATTATACTTTTTGGTTACTTATGGATGCCTGTAATAAAGATATTAGCTCGACATTTAAAAAATTAATATTGCATACGTAAGAGGGATACGTAAGCAGGATACCCGTTTGAAATTTCCCCAAGAATTTTTCTGATGAGCAATAAAGCGTCCCATAACGACGGTATAAGGAGTAAGAAGCGACAGAATGATGCATCGAATGAGGAACAGATTCCTCGCGCTGCGATATACACACGAGGCAAGCGTACGTAAGCGCCGTACTATATCCTACGAGACCTGCGAGATCGCTCGATACAATCGCACCGTACATCCGTCCGTACGTAGACACAGACACGTGCACAAAACATGTAGCTATGCGTCGGCGGAGGGACCGGTTATCCCAGCCAACGCGACGCAAGCTGCACTCGAGAGTGGCGTTGCAGTTTTCCTCTGGTGCTTCACCAGAGCCGTAGGAGAAAAAGGAGGGACACGCGGAAAAACAGTCACGTTTATCATCGAGCACGGAAGGCGGAGTGGTACGAAGTGGGCGCGCGCGAGAGTATAAGCATAGGAGGATAGCCTACGCATAAGAATAAAGTGCTGTAATGTACGAACGTACGATGTCCCACTGCAGCTATAAAGAAAAATGCTAAATGCCGGTCTGAGCCGGAGCATCATGCACTACCGTAAGGATAAAACGGACGCACGATGATTTCATTGCCCGAAATTCGTGCAAAATCTAAGATAATGACGTCCCATTATGTAATATATCGTATTTTATGCAAGTAAATTAATGAAGACGTTTCTTAAATTAAACCAATGAAAGAAATGTATCGCTGATAACGTTTGCCCACAAAAAAAATTGCGTCATATAGATCGAATTGTGATTTATAATTATATATTTTCTCTGATAAATTAAAAAATGCAAACAGATTTTTTCTATCACCCATGATTTTAATAATGTGATTTTTAAATTTCAATAAAATTAAAATTTCAATAAAATTTTCTTTATATATTACAGACTTATTTAATGCTTATTTAATTTAAAATGTAAAAACTAAAATAATTTTCTGCTATATACTTGGTTTGTACCATATGTTTATTTTAAAAATAAAAAATATATTATTTTTTATCATATCTTGTGTTTAATTAGAAAAAATTGCATTAAAAGAAAAAAAATCGTTAATTAATTATTTATTAGGGAATTATTTATTAATAGGGAAATATAAACGCTATATATAAATAAAAAAGAGCTGTTTATGGAAAATACTTAATATTAACAGTGCTTCAGTATAAAAACCTTAGAATTAAATTAAATTGCGAATTGCATGTGTGTATATGTGTAATGTTTTATATACAAAATGTTCCAGAACAACCTTTTCATGGAAGTTTAGTATGAATTGAAGTGAACATAAAAGTCCTGTACCGTTTTACGATATTCGCAATAATTATCGAGATATTAATTGATATTGATATTAAAAAGATTGTGAATAATCACGCGAGATATGATAGATAATCTGTCTCATGAGCTGTTTCATAAAAGTGGCGATGTTTGCCATCGTATGCTTGTATTGCAATACATTAGGTCAAATTGAACAAAAAAGTCCTGTACCATCCTCCTAACTTTGTAGATTTTTAATTAAAGAAGATTGACAGATGATTGTTCACGATAATATATTAATGTTATCTAATTAACTTGCACTATGCCTTCAAGAGAGCTTCGAAGGTTGTTCTGGGACACCTTGTATATATTAAAAAATGACGGTCTTAAACAAATTGTAGGTTATGGAGAAACTTTAAATTTTTATTTCCGGATTTTACGTATAAAACACAATAAAAAATATATCAGTAATTCTATATAACAAAATAACTATTGATCAATATAACCAACGAATATTCACTTATTTTTAATAGAAATACTCCCATATAAAATAAGGAATTTTACCACTCTGTCTTATATCTTATTGATTTTGACTAGTGAAAATAAACTATCACTGAAAAATCTGTAGCAGAAATTCATTGTATTCTGCCAAATTCAACTTTCTATATTTACGGCGACAGAATTAACAGCTTTCATGCACCTTGCGTTTCATAACTCTGTCTGTGTTTGCAGGGTGTACTAATAATAAGAATACTCGCTTCATTAAATGATTCATTCAGCGATACTTTATTGATTGCAGTGCTATATTTATAACTAAACTATTAGTTACAAGTATAACATTTCAGTGAAGAATATACTGATTTATACTTTAAACGGCACTGTCAAAATTGTCAGTAGTATCTATTGCCGTCACGTATTGAATCTTTATAAAGAAAGATTTAGAAGGGTTTCTTCATCAATTTCGATATAATCTTAGATATATTGCAAAGAAGTCGAAAATAAGAGATGTATATTGTAAATGTGAAGCTGGCATCTCGCTTTGCGGAAATTTACATATTATTGAGAGAGGATCCTGGCTTCTCTCCTTTTTAATAGTTCTAGAGTTCTTGATAGATTAAAAAAATAGTTTCGCTTATTAAAGCAGAAAAAATGGACCAGACAAACTGAGATGTCAGTTTTTTCATTACTTTGTCCTGTGCGACTTTCGCCATTATATCTTTTCAGATTTTGCGAGATCAACATAAAAAGTGAATCTTTGAATCAAATGTGTTTTTATTCATGAACACTTTTCCTTTGCCTTCATTTAAGCATAAAATGTTCTCTTTAATCACAAATATTCACTTGCACCAATAATAAATAGATTTGTACAAAGTATATTTTATTTTCAAGATGATATTTTTGTTTCTAAAATCGTTGTACAGTTATAATAAATCGAATTACATAATTTAAAAGCTATTTATTCTTGGATTAAGAATTATCTATTCAAAAGTGCGTTCTACTTATATTTGAAGCTCACTTGTTTCACATTATCCTACAACAGTGCGTATGAGCCCAGTGTTGTCATGCCTGATTCGAGATATGCAACATGCAAATCGTAGTACAGGAGGTAACGCACAGAAGCGAGAACCATGTACATGTGTACGTATCTACTGTACGGAAAAAATAACCTGGATTAACGTAACATGTTTAATTAAACAAGATTTAATTGAATTAAATAGAATTTAGTAGAATTATCTAAATAGAATTTAGTAGAAATTAGAGTTTCTGTAATTCTTATAATCACATATTTTGGTATTCAATGCTAATTATTAGCAATTATAGACTATTTATAAGGAGTCTATATAAATATAATATCAAATCAATTAAATTTCAAATAAATGATTATTAGTGTTAGTTAGTTAGTTATAAATAGTGTTATAAAACACTAGCACTTTAAAAAATTGTTTGGTGTTGTATCTAAATTCTGATTAATTCAACCAAATTTTTATATAATTTGCGTATTCTGTAAACTTTTTTATACTTTTGTTTTAAGAACAATTTATTCTTAATCGGAGACTATTTATACTTGGCACCATTCTCTAAGAATAAAATATTCTTGGATCGACGCATATTTGCATTTCTTTAAGGATTCATTTTTTTGTATGAATAATTCTACATGTATACTACAAAGAGTTCCGTTGTATAAAAGCAAAAGAATGTATAACTAAATAAAAACTAATGATTATAATGTAATAAGCCTACCGAGTTGAGACTCTAGTTAAAATTTTGGAAATTTGGTTTTTCCAAATTAGTTTTTGTACAATACTGTGAGTATATAGAAATACTTTCGAAAGTGTCCTAGGTATTAGGAAAATATTATATCTCTTTTTAAAAAATTAAGTTTATCTTACTTACAGCGTTACATACTTAAATGAAATAGAGTGATAAGCTGACTGAAATCTGAAAGAATTCTAGTTTATAGTTTATAGTTTACTTAAAGTACTCGTGTAGTACTTTAAGTGTCAACATATTTAAGTATTTTCTAAAGAGTTCTAGAAAGAAAGTTCTTGAGATTTCTAGAAAGAGAGAGAGAGAGAGAAAGAGGGAGAGGGAGAGCGAGAGAGGGGGAGGGAGAGAGAGAGAGAGAGAGAGAGAGATTAGCAATGTTATATATATATATATATATTTTTTTTTTTAAGAATTTTAGGCACTAGCGATGTTGTATCATTTTTTTAAATTAATTTTGTCTTACTAGATAAGATAAAGTGATACTCTAGCCGCAATTAAAAATTTCTTATTTACTTAAAATATTTCTCAGGTAATTCAGAGTATACTAAAACATTTTGCAGAGTCGTAAGTATAATCAAAACTCTTAGATTTAGGTCAGCGTATTATCCTACTCTGTGTAAGTAAGCAGCCCTCGAACGAAATAAATTTAAAAAAAATTATACGACATTGCTAATGTCTAGAACACTTTATAAAATATTGCAATAGGCTAAAAACTATCCCTAAGAAAGGTTAAAATTTCGAGATTTCAAGATAAGATGACATTGCTAATGCCTATAAAACTCTTTAGGAAGTACTTAAATAGACCAAGTATTACAAGATACCTGTTTTAGATAAACCAGAACTCTATCAAATTTTGGCTAACAAATGTTAGCGCGCAGCGCTCGAACGAACTTAATTTTTTAAAAAAGAATACAATTGAATTATTAACTCTTTAGAAGATACTTCTATATAGTCAAAACTACACGAGAATTTTATTTTAGAAAGATCAGAATTCTGAGATTTTAAACAGTGTCCCAACTCGATATGCTTATTACATCATAGTTACTGGTCTTTATTTAGATACATTTAATTTTTTGATTTTATACGGTAAAACTTTTTATAGAACTTATGTAGAATTATTTACATTATATAAAGTCTGAGAAGACATAGTACGCAATAATACGCAACTTGGTGTCCCAGTTTTTCCGGCCTAATTTTTTCTGCTTTAACTATTTGTTTAACCTAACAAAGAAATCTATAACTATTTAAAAGGAAATCAGAATTCTCAATATTTTGTGAGTTTTCGCTAAATAAGATGTCAACTTCACATATACACGTACACAATTTGTTTTATAAATGCTTTCTCGCTTCATGGAATGGATGAAAAACTTTTCGAGTCTAATTTCATATAACTATAAGCAAATATTTAAAAAAATCGTGAGATATGTGAGAAAATGTTTTATACGGTATTTTTATGGGATTTGATGTACTTTATAGTTACGCGCTTAAATTTTTCAAAAATTTCATATTTTTCAGCACCCTCATCTCTCGCTGTTATTTCTACGAATTTTTGTTGGGACAAAAAATAGAAAGAGAATTTTACGCCACATTCAACCATGTATAATCAAATTATTTTCTGAGATCATATTTTTAGGATGCAAGTTGTAAAAACTTCACTTTAAATAAATGCACACTCATGACGTCAGACTAGTATATATGCAAAGTACCACATACACAGTCGTTTGCATAAAGATTGTGACACTTTTTTGAACGCGTGAATTTAATGAGGCTGCGAAACTCTGTGCACAAGCTTGAATATTGAGTATTGAGAGGTTTGATAACAATCACATTTTTAAATACGAGACTTACAAAAGTAATTTATAAATAAAAATATAAATGTTATTATATAAACTTGTGTACTTTGTATTGTATATAAACCTGTATTATATTATCTTGTGTATAAAGTGTCGCAGTCTTTATGCAAACCACTGTACAAGCGAGACTGACGCTACATGTCTGCGACTACTTACAACGCGACGTTTAAAGCTCGTTCAATCCCTAAGCGTGCGAGAAAACACTTGTAAAAGGATTTGTATCTCTTATTTCTGGCTTTTCAGCGCTATATCCAGGACTCATCAAAATAGATAAGGAATACTTCCATGCTTTTCCCTTGTCGGTGACGGTTTCATAAGGAAATGTCGTTAAAGCGACATTTATTAAAAAATAATGATTATGATATAATAATAATGAAAATATTTTCATTTAACACTAATGTCATTTTACTCCCTTTCTTTATTCGAGAGTTTTGCACCTGTAATGAGATGCACTTTTGTTCGCAAGTTAAATGAATTTGCATATTTTACAAACAAACATAACGAGGAAGTGTAAACTCGCAGTTACACTTAATCGTCATGGACAATTTAAAACAATGTTAATGTCGCTATAAGATAATAGAAAAGGGCGTCAAGTGAAATATAAATGTATACGTAATACAGGCGCACCAGGGCTGCACCTGCACTGGAAAAAAGAACTAACTACCGGTGACTCTGACACTCGAGAGTGGATCCGCGGCAGCTGTAGTACCTCGCGACGAGGAAACGTGGAAAAATAAACCCGTTTATCATCCAGCTTACAGCGCGAAGGGTAACGAAGCTGACAGGGTAGACGCAGAATAATCGAATTACTATGGCATAGAAACGAACCGTGGAAATACTCGACGTTTCAATAATAATATGACAAATATGAACGAGTTATTGTAAACGTAAAGAATTTCGTCATCACAATTTATATTGTTAATTGTTAAAATAATATTTCGTTATTTTCTATTGACATCGCGTCCAAGCAACTTTTAACACAATTCGAGGAAGTTCAATTGAGCAAATGAATTTAAATAAAGACCTCTATCGCGAAATTACTGATTATCGCTTCTCTAATTGTAATTTTCCATACCTATTGCCAGTCTCCTCCTTATTAGGCCCCTATCAAATGGTCGAAAAATAGCAGAGACCAACAGGAATGTCGGGAAAAGCTGTGAAAATCATTGGGAAAGGGCGTAGTACTTCCAGGAAGGCGACGAAACCGCCGTGAACCCGGCTGACGTGCGCGTGTCTTTTTCCACTACGCGAAGCTTCACCCAGCCGGAGCTTGCGCGTCACAGGTGCATTCGCAGCGCGCAGAGGCGAAGTCGGCCACGCTGGTACATGCGCAATAGTATATTGATCCTGTGAATTCGAGACACACGCACCAGCATCCAGTGGTCCAGTGGCTGTACACAATGTCATTTCTGTTCGACGTTCTTCCGGCATTTCGCGAGCGAAGCGACCCGCGCGAGTAATGAGAGCCAGCTCGGAGCCTGTCCGTATTGTCGACTGATAAGCGCGCGTCGCATTTCGAACGTAACGCAGCGGATTATGATGTACAAGAAGGACACAGGGTAGGCGCCGCATTTCCAGAGTACGAGGGAACTGAGCAGTGAGCGAAGTGCAAGTATGCCGCGATTATTTAGATTTACATGCTCGACACATGTACACACATACCAGGTTTTGATCACGAATCAAATCTTCCGACCTGCTAGTCGTATTGGACAATAGGCGGAATAAATTTTGTTTTCAAACACACTTATCGTTTATTCTTGACACATGTAGATAACGGATTAACATCAGCGAGTGATCGATATGGAGCTAATAAGATGATATATTGAGAAATGACATATTGAGGAATTGCAAAGAATATCAAGAGCTGTTAAATATTTGTCGAGAAGTCGTGGTGATTATTTTGAAATCAAATATCTCTTAGTTTACGATGATGCTGCAAATGTATCCACGAAGTGTCTGAATTTTTCGTGATAAATATTAATGTAAGATCCGTGGCGTTATATGAATTATGTTATCGATACAATTAAGAGAGTAAGAGTAGAAGATGATCGCAGATATATTCGGACAAAAATAATTACGACCTTAAGTTTGCTGCTCGCATATAAGCTCGCATATTTTACTCACTTTGGCAAATAAATTGTTTTTTATGTGAAAATTTCATAATCTACGCTTTACATAAAAATTAATATGAGCAGACGGCCACTTAATGCAACAGGTTCATAATTCTACAACTAACAACTCGCAAAGCTCAGTTAAGCTATCGGCATAGCGTTATAAGCATCAGTTAGATTAAATTGAAAGTCTGGTTGACAATAGAGAGAGAAACAGAGAAAGAGGAAGAAGAATAAATGACAGTTGAGTAAATCGCAAAAATATCTATTTAACGTTTCGTTTATTTCTCAAGGAGCAAATCCGACTATCGTGGCGAGTCACACAATTGAGCGGCTGCGTGTTGATTTAACGATGTTTCTGTGCAGGATGCTTTTGATGACTGCTGCTTAATCGCACAACGGCCAGAAGAAATGATATCTGTTCTAATTATCCTGCTCCTTACGGCGGGGATTTGCAATAGCAATCCGGACGCTAAAAGGCTTTACGATGATCTCCTCTCAAATTACAATCGACTAATCCGACCTGTATCCAACAATACGGACACCGTCGTGGTGAAACTAGGACTACGTCTCTCGCAACTGATAGATCTCGTACGTAGTGTTACGTATTCTCATAAAGTATGACTCTATAATTCCTTGAAAGTCGCGTTTTAGCGCTAAGAGTCGATTTTAGCAATTAATAGCAATTCACAATCTTAGATTAAAATTTAAACTCTGTTCAAACGCATCAAACATGTTGTTAAAACAGAGTTTAAATTTAAATCTAAGTTTAAACTACTATTAAAAAATAGGCCCTCAAAATGTTGTATGTCCAAAATAGCGCGTCAAGGATCCACTTGTAAATTTACTACTTATCAAACAAAATTACGTTTTTATATATTTCTTTCATTATTTAACTACTAAATGTTAATTTTAAACAAAGATGGGATAAATATATAATGCATAATTTAAAAATATAAAAATATGTTTGTTTTCATTTATTTATGTCTTTATTTATGCACCTGTTATTATTTAGTGCTTCACTTATGCACGAGTTGATTTAATAGAGATGCACAGATGATAAAAAGTGATAATAATATAAGTGTTTAAATATATATATTTTGAGTATTACTATGAATGTTATATAAACTATTTATTCCTGTACTTTCTAAACAAAACAGTCAGTAACTCTGAACTTTATACTATATAGTATAAAGTATATACTATATACTTTATAGTATATAATATCTGTATATTAATTATATCTATATATCACTCTTTAATATTATAGTAGTTTTTCATTACACACACAAACTTAAATATAGTTTAACATATATTAAAAATAGCATGTTGATCTTAAAGAATACGCGCACAAAATGTCAATTTTAGTTGCAAATATTTTAGCTTTCGAATGATCGATCTGCTTCTAATTGAACGAGCAGTTTGATAATATTTTAGTGTATATATAGTGTGAGTTTCAATAAAGTCCCGCAAAATTTATCTTATGATACAACTATCTTAAGACATAGAAGAACGGTTACGAGATTTCTTGTTTCTCAAAACTCAAACGCAAAAGACCAGTTTTCTCATTTTCATTTCTCGTTACGTGAAATGAGCTGTGATAACGGTGTAATCGCTACAAAAGAAAACTTGTTACCGGTCTATTGCGTTTGAGCTTTGAGAAACGATTTCATGAGCGTTCTTTTATGCGTTAATAAGTTTACGTGCGTCTCTCACGTAGATCGGGTACGCGTAGCTTGCCGCGTACTCTATAACTCTGTTCTTCTCTCTAATAAATTCTGTACGTCATTTGCAGAATCTAAAAGACCAAATTCTTACCACAAACGTCTGGTTAGAGCACGTAAGTGTCAGATTAAACGGGAATGTTTGAGCAGGCTTCAGTCGCTATGGAGATATCGCGCAAGTCAAGAGGGATGTGACCTAAATGAAATTAATAATTTCAGGAATGGCAGGACCATAAGTTTCAGTGGGAACCCTTGGAATATGGGGGTGTCACCGAACTGTACGTGCCTAGCGAGCATATATGGTTGCCCGACATTGTTCTTTATAACAAGTACGTGATGCTGTGCGAATATCTACTTCGTCGTTATTATCGCGCGTTGAAAAAAAAAAGTAAAAAAGAGCATGTGCTACATATCGCGAGCGCATGATGTGCCGTGCAAAATGCATTCTTTGGGTTATTGATTTTCCCTTTTCTCACTCGGGGATTGCACGATGTATATTATGTTCGGGTGGAAGATTTTTCATGAGCGCGTGAGTTCTCTCCATCTTTCTCGAGGTAACGAGCTTGTGTATATTTTTAGCGCGGATGGAGAGTATGGTGTGACCACGATGACTAAGGCTATCTTGCATTACACCGGCAAGGTTCTCTGGACTCCGCCGGCGATTTTCAAGTCATCCTGTGAGATAGACGTTAGGTACTTCCCCTTCGATCAACAGACTTGTTTCATGAAATTCGGTTCATGGACGTACGATGGCTTTCAAGTGAGTGACAGTCGATTATCACGAGCCGAGTTATTGAGAGTTATTGAGCCCGTTGTTTAGACTTCGGTAGCTCTTGAGTTCTCTCTTTAACTTCACGCGCCCTGTAATGAGATGTAACGTTGATAGATTCTGAACGCGGCAGCTATACTGACCCGCGAAATGTATTCCTCCAGATCGACTTGAAGCACATTAATCAAAATGTGGGCGACAAGGTCGAGGTGGGCATCGACCTGCGGGAATATTATCCAAGCGTAGAATGGGATATATTAGGCGTTCCGGCGGAACGGCACACGAAGTACTATCCGTGCTGCCACGAGCCATATCCCGATATCTTCTTCAACATAACGCTGCGCCGTAAAACGTTATTCTATACAGTAAATCTCATAGTCCCGTGCGTGAGCATCTCGTACTTGTCGGTGCTCGCGTTCTACTTGCCTGCCGATTCCGGCGAGAAGATCGCACTTTGCATCAACATTTTGCTGTCGCAGACGATGTTTTTCTTGCTGATATCCGAGATTATACCATCCACCTCGTTGGCTTTACCATTACTCGGCAAGTATCTGCTTTTCACGATGATTCTCGTCGGATTGTCGGTCGTGATAACGATTATTATATTGAACGTGCATTACCGTAAACCGAGCACTCATAAGATGGCACCGTGGGTGAGAACTATCTTCATCAGAAAATTGCCGAAGCTACTCTTGATGAGAGTGCCCGACGATCTTCTCAATGATCTCGCCGCGCGCAAGATACATGGACGAGGAAAATCGGGCAAGCGGGACAAGTTCAGTGATGCGGTCGCCGCGGCTGCGCGATCGTCCTCGATCGTATCCTCGCCGGATTCTGCCCGCCATCAACGAATCGATGGTATAACGTTTTTTTTATAACGATATTGTTTTCATTTCTTATATTCAATATTTAAGTATATATGTGTTCTTCGATATGTTTATTTGGTATTTATTCGCACGGTGGATATTAATAACATATTTATTCATATTAATATATATTTTTATGTTGAAAAAAATATGTTTTCAAATAAGAATATATACATTTCCTAAAGAGGATGCTAAAGTGGATAATGAAAAAAATGCCAGTAGAGGCGATCATCAAAATGTCACGTTAAATAAATATGAACACTTTTTATGTTAGCTTTTTCGTACAGTTTGTTTTAAAATGGTTTGAACACTTTTTTCGATACATTTTGGTAAGAAACTGATAGTCCAACAAGAAAAGGGGAATTTGATGAACTCTCAGAAATTAAATCTTTCTCATCGAATTACTGATTGTGTTCTAAACTGCATGAAAGAAGTATTCAAACTGTTGTGAAAAAGAGAAAGAGAGAGAGAGAGAGAGAGAGAGAGAGAGAGAGAGAGAGACAAAATATAAATATAGAACTTATATAAATGTATGCAGCTTTGCTTTACCATATTTAATCGAAAACATTTCTAAACTTCTAAGTTCAGTTGTAATAGTAAATTCAGTTGTAAATATATGGTTTCCAAAATTTTTCTGACAATAGTAAACACACTTGATATTTTTAAAAATATTTTATCGTTTTCATCACATATTCGACAATGCTCCAATTTATTTCTGCATGTACTTTCATTGTAAAAGTAATTATTATTTTGCGCAAACAATATGACAAACTTCACAGGAAAATGTCAATATTTTGTCGGTAAAGTTTTCAAGTATAGTATTCTTTTAATATGTTATTCTGACAGAAAGAAATATTTAAAAAAATAGTTGTTCGATGGATGTTAATAACATATTTATTTGTATTAATATAGATATATATTTATATACTAAAAAATATTTTTTTTAATGAGAAAAAATATACGTTTCTTTAAAACTGTAGTCTTTCACAAAAACAATTGTTTATTTTTTTTAAAAAAAAGAATTTTAATAAAAAATTGGAATTAATACTTTTCGAATTAATATTTTTTAGATACTTTTCTCTCAGTGTACTCTTTCCTCCTTTTTCAATGTTCGACGTCATAAAATATATTTTCTTCGCGTCTCGTCACAAATTACGAATCGAAGCGACCATGGTCGTATAATAATTATTGGCATTTTAGGTTGCAATGGTTTACACAGGACGACCCACAATCGATTTCTGGTGGGCAGTTTAGGATACAATGGGCTTCAAACGGTTATGTCCGGTCTGGATGAGTCTATGAGCGACGTGACACCACGAAAGAAATATCCATTTGAATTGGAAAAGGCATTACATAACGTTATGTTTATTCAACATCATATTCAACGTCAAGATCAATTCAATGCGGTAAGAGCATCCTTACGCTTTCTAACAATGCAAATATAACAAAAACGCAGAAAGGAATAAACAGCAAGTGCGACCTCTAAAAAATATATATACAGCCAAAAATGTTGGAATTAGATATTAAAAATAAAACATTACAAATAAAAACAGAAAGAAATTAATCTTTTTCATGATAATTCTTTTTACTTTTACTATATTTTTTAATAGTAAAGGAATAGATTATCAGTAAAGTTTATTTTACTAAAAATCATTTATATATGTACACTCAAGATGGCCCACTCCTTACAGCTTGATAACTAAAAAATTAAAAAAGATATGAAAAGGAGTTATAGGATATTGAGAGTGAAAAAGACAGTAACATTTTATTTGACCTTAGAATGACGTTGAAAATCCCTATCAAGCTCAACTTTAACTTTTTAATTTTTTATTTTAAAATCATATATTTTTTCGTCATAAATCAATTCCTCTGGTCATTCAGTCTATGGAAGTATTACAATAAAATCATCGAAAAGTAAATGTTTCTCGAGATATTTTACAAATATATATATATATATATATATATATATATATAGGGTGTCTCACACTCTCCTCCGGGCATTTAGTGGGGACGTAGAATGGGTTGATGTGAACACAAAAGTCCTATACCGTTTTACGATATTCGCAATAATTATCGAGATATTAATTATAAAAAATTTGTGAATGATCATGCAGGATATGGTAAATGAGTTATAGCGACGACTGCCGTCGTGTATTTATACTTTAGGTCAAATTGAACAAAAAAGTCCTCTACCATTTAGTAAATAATCACATAGATTTTTAATTATTAATTAAAAAAGATGAGTGCATTATCACGCAAAATCGTGCAATAATCTTCTTTAATTAATAATTAAAAATCTGTGATTATTTGGAAAATGGTAGAGGACTTTTTTGTTCAATTTGACCTAAAGTATAAGTACACGACGGCAGTCGTCGCTATTATAACTCATTTACCATATCCTGCATGATCATTCACAAATTTTCTACAATTAATATCTCGATAATTATTGCGAATATCGCAAAACGATATAGGACTTTTATGTTCATCTCAACTTGTTCTACGTCCCCATAAAATACCCGGAGGAGAGTGTGAGACACCCTGTATATATATATATAAAATATATATATATATATATATATATACTTATACGTAACTATGATAACTATGGCTACAAGATACAGCGTAGCTATGGGCGGAGGGACGCAGTGAGCCGCGATTCGCATGTATCATGGTCTCACGCCGGCCCGAGCGCTAATTTGCTCAGACAAAATAATTAATTACTTGAAAATTATTGCAAATTTCGCAAAATGGTATTTGACTTTTCTGTTCCGTTTAATCCGTTCTACTTTCGTACGAATTGTGTCAAAAAAGGTTTCGGACACCCTGGACATATTAGGTATGTTACTATGTTACTTATTGTGTCATGGCAGGAAGATCAAGATTGGGGATTTGTTGCGATGGTCCTCGATCGGCTTTTCCTATGGATCTTCTCGATAGCCTCCGTCGCCGGTACTTTCGCGATTCTATGTGAGGCCCCAGCGCTCTACGACGACACCAAACCGATCGATATGGAATATTCATCCGTTGCTCAACAGCAATTCCTCCCGTCCGGCCAAGACTTGCTGGATACTCTCGTATAGATGGCTCGTGTAGAAAAATGTGATCTCTATTTATTAATACGGTATTCGATTTAAAGGGAAGCGGCGAACTGTCTCTTTCCGAGTCTTTCCGCGATATTGCGACAAGTTACGCCAAGAAACCGTGATTCATACGATCGTTTGTCACGTACATCATTAATTATACTTGTAATTAAAGACTCCATTGTATCTCAATACATAATCACGATTTCGATGATATCTCTGAGATCGAACGGTACAATATTGTGCGCGATTCTAGAAACTGGCCTAAAACAAAATGTGATTTAATCCCGCAGGAGACAATTCGCCGGCTTACCTTGTACGTGACAATTGCACACATAATTGCAACACGATTATATTCCCGAAAAAACGAAAGAAAGGAAATTGTATTTGTACTTACTACTATATGCGCGATAGTGCGCATAAAACAAGAAAGAAAAAAGAAAAATCGTTCTATAATAGTAACAACTATTTGATGTTCACAGTGTTACGACGAAGACTTTGCGATTAGATATCGTTTGTAAAACTTTTGGTAACGTTGGTTACACATGGTGTAACAGTGATACTTTGACTTGCACACCAAATATATAATCTGTATATAGGACACATTTCATGCTCCAATTAATATTTTCCCGAACATCAATCAATTCGTATATACATAGCGTAGTTTTTTTGAAGAATTATAAACAAAACTTTTTCCATTACAAACACATATATAAATATATACATATATTCGGATTTGTTCGATATATTGTACGTATCAAAAAACGAAAATAAAGATAAAAAGCTAGAAGTTAAATGTATTATCCCCTGAATAAGCACACTTAACCGAATATATACTTTATTGTATCCGACATGTACAAGAGAGTTTTGCGGTCTACAGAGTTGGGCAAGCATTATTTTTCTCTTGCATCTATTTCAATTGAAAATTTATTTGAATAAAATTTTATTCGAATTTTCATTTAAATAAAAATTTAAATAAAAATACGAGTCTTTATTTCAATGAAAATTCATTCAGAAAATGCTCAACTCTGGCGGCATTTCCACTGCATAAATGGTCATGCGGAAAAAAAATATTCTGTTCGTGTAACTGATCTTCTGTTATCTGGAGACACACACACATGCACACATAGATGAAAAATCGATCATAAAAACAGAAAAATTCTTGTAGGAAGTTTCTGTTTAATCGATTGATCTTTGTGATTTTAACAGAGTTTTACAGCAACTAAATGATCAGATGAACGTTTACGATCGCAATAATAGAAATATCTTTTCTAAGTTATGAGATTTTGTTTGGCTTTTATTCGGTAACACGAACTGAGATGTTTTTTCCATGCACGCACAAAATAGGAAATCAATGTACGTTTACGCGCGGACTAGCTTAATATCTTAGTACCAAGTTTAAAAAATGGCGTATTTCCTCATTTATGAAATAATAGCAGCTAGGAAATAATCAAAATGCAGACAAACGGAAAACGTTAACCAAATTTTCGCGTCGGCTATCATTTTAATATTACATCTTTTTATAATAAAATTTCTTTCACGTGAGGAATATACATGTGTTGGATAAATAAAAGTACCCCAAAGTGATTAATATAATTTCACTTCTAAAATTAAATGCTCATACTCTCCTGGCATCATAGTAGATTATAAACTAAACTTAACAAATTTGTGTACTTATCGTCGCAACGAATAATGAAACATTGGAATATGAGTAGTGTAAAAATTCGGGTCGCATTACTTAGTGAATAAAGAAATATGCAACTTCAAAAAATATTCATCTATAGACGCAATGTATGTTTCAATGCTAATAAGAATAAAATCTTCTATTGCATCGATTCATGCGCTATAGCTATTGGTCGTTGACAGCTAACCATTTGACTATGGTTGTCTTCCGGAATGTACTGCATTATTTAATACAGTATTTAATAATTAAATACTGATAGCATTATTTTCGCGTTCCGAAATCATTTTCAGTACGATGCGTGATAGTAAAATTAACTACTTTTTACACAAAAGTAGATTCTAGAGAATTGCCGATGTCCGGTTAATTCTGTACACTATCTTGTGGTAATACAAATGTAGTAATATATATGGTGACTAGCGGTTTAAAGTAAACAAGTAAGAATTACGTGAAAAGAAGAGAAGAATTACAACTTATTTATATTATTAATCAAATATACATTAATTAGTGAGAGTCAAAATAATACGTATAAAGTATTTCTGTTACTAGATGATTACTAAAAAGTCAAGTTACAATTTTTATGATTATTAACAAGAATAAAAAGAAACTCATAAAAATTATCATAAATTAACTATCATAAACTTATAATTTTAATAATGTTTAATTTATATTTTTTGTAGAAAACAATTATGTTCTTCAAATTTTAGAAAATATTAAAAAAATAGACAAGATAAGAAAAAAAATATATGTTATATTTACTATAATTGCTATAATTATAAAACTATAATTATAAATTTATTTTCATATTCTTCGTGCATTTTTTAGATATACCGTCCACGTTATCTGCTAACACTGCAATGCGATACTGTAAATGCGTTTCAATTTTTTATATTGAGTGCGTTCCGTTTCCACGCATGATGCGCATGAAACGCAGCGTTAGAGTGACAGAGATACGAGAGTAAGATAAAATGAGAGAAAGAGCACTCGGGTAAGGTTCTCGAACCTAGGTTAGGTTAGTTCTCGAACGCATGAGAGCGCACGGACTGCACTACCTCGGAGCTGAGACAGTCCATGCGTTCGAGAACTAACCTAACCTAAGTTCGAGAACCTTACCTGAGTGCTCTCCCTCTCATTTTATCTTACTCTCGTATCTCTGTCACTCTAACGCTGCGTTTCATGCGCATCATGCGTGGAAACGGAACGCACCCACTGTCACTAATCTACCAATTTCGCAGAACGAAGCAGTAATACTTCCTTCCTTTCTTCCTTCAATATTTGGCTAGAGGCGCATCCACGACTCATGCCCCAACGCCATTACTCGAAGCAGTAATACTTCCTTCCTTCCTTCCTTCAATATTTGGCTACAGGCCTCTCTAAGAGTAATGCCCCAACGCCAGTTTCCGATTAATGATATAATTCGAAAGCAAAGTCTTGGAAATTTTCAAGACACGATCCAAAAAAATCACAAGGTCCGAACTTGTTCGAACATGTCTTGTCGTGACGACGGTTAGGCCGGGACTAAGCAGTAATACTTGGTCTGTTCTTTTCAGCTGCACTGCTGAACTGATGCAATAAGTTAGAGTAAGAAAAAATATACTTGTCTCACTTTAACTTATTGCACCAGTTCAGCAGTGCAGCTGAAAAGAACATACCAACTGTCAGCACATTTCAGAAGACAACCTATATATAAGCTTATTGGTAGTTACCGATACGAAGATAGCGAGAACAAGACATAAAAGTCAATTTCTGTATTTTTGAGATTCTATAGGATGGTATTTCTCAATCGACAAAGAATTGCTCGAACTGCCTTAATATAACATTAAACTTTAATATTGACCTAATACTGTTTGGAAGAAGCAAGATTTACTCTACGTAATTGCACTACGAAAGCACTTTAGAAAGTTTAATAAAAACTAGGAAGAAGGAGACTGAGAAACGAAACTCCTCGAATTCATCTGTAATTTACCGTACACACATCGTTGTAGGTGCCCCAACATTAACTAGATCGAAGGTTATACGATTTTCAGCCTTACACTTACTATAATACTTGAGACCGAAAATTGTATAAGTAACTCTTATAATTGTATAAATCTGATTATAATGATAGAGTTATGATGGTGTCAATTATAACAATTTCAATTTTATATTAAACTTTATACGCATAAAGCCAAAAATCCTATAACTCTCGATCTAGGGAATATTCGAGTATCTATGATATTGTGCGTACATTGCTGTAAATGTTGAATATTGGCAAACTGCCGAATGTTCTTTGTTCTGCTATCTAAGGTTGCATTTCGATACTCATTACCAGAACTAAAAATCTATACGTAACCTAACGTAATCTAAATTAATTAATCAAATGATGTCACGCAAGATGAAAATAAGAGCAACATTCTCGTCGACATTCAGCTATTCGCACGAGTTACTGCGTATTTTGTAATATGAAACTAACAATCAATAAATGCATACATCACGATTGCTGACGTTCTTTACGACATAAGAGAAGTTCGCATTTCTACAAGTTTATCTCTATTATATCTCCGTAGAAATATTTGCAGTCTTAACATATAAATTGATAAAAATATACATTAAACAATAAAATTGTAGACTTAGTTCTCATGATATTTGTCGTGTGATATTTAAATAGGAAAGAATATATTACTATACACAGAGTAGCCCACTGAAAACGAAACAGGCGTGTTTTTGTTATTTAACTTCCCATACAAAATCTCTTGGAGACGTCCCAGAGATGTCCTGAAAACGTTCTCAGGACGTATTCTGGACGTCTCCTGGATATCTTTGTTAGAGTTAATTTGTTCGAAAAACGTTCGGATACGTCAATTATATTTGCAAAGAGGACATGTTAATTAGCTATTGCCGTTCATCGAACTTTAATCTCATAGGAAAGGTTAATTTCCTAAAAATTTTAGACGTTTTTTTCATTTTTACCGAGCTACTCTGTGTATGTGCGTGTGTGAATGTGTATGTATGTATACAAAATGTCCAATTTTAATGCAGTTGGATATCTCAGAAATTAAGAAATATATAAAAAAAGAAATATATAAAAAATAGTAAGATATCGAGGAGGAAAAAAGATAGTAAAATTTTTTTACTTTGAAAAAATCTTCTCAAAACCCTGTCAAAGTCAACTCTAATCTTTAAATAGAGTTGTACGGTTTTATGAATTTAAATCGATTCCTTATTTTGCATACAAAAGTATTTGGATAAAATCGTCGAACAATGAATACTTCCAGAGATATTTCATATTTTATTCTGTTACTTCATATTTTATTCTGTTACTTTTCAATACAAGATATGAAATATCTCGTAAACTATCTTCATTTTTCAACCACTTCATTTAAAAACTTTTGTACGTAAAATGAAAAGAAAAATCGATCGTTTAGAACAAGATAAAACAGTTCCTGTAAGTGAAATCTGGACTGTGTTGAATTCTAATCTGATGAAAATGTACAGACTGACTGAGAACCTCACTGTGAATGAACAACTATTCCCACATAACAGAAGAAGAACTAGATTTACCCAGTACAATCAGTCGAAGCCAGCAAAATATAGCATAACAATATGATCGATACAGAATATTACTATTCATTTTCTGACCAAATTTACACAAGTAAATCTGCATTTGGGCGAGAAACAAACCGAGGGAATGCATTGTAAAACATTTAACTGCACCGTCCAAAGACATAATATTATAAATAGCTTTGAATAAGTTCTTCACAAATCTACATTTAGAGAATCTTCTATCTTGAAATTTGATTTGTTGGGATTTTAAAGCAAAACAAAAAATATATTCCCGAAGAAATGACAACAAATTCACGAGAAGTGTTTTCATCATTATTTGACTATCGTGAAAATATAACAATATGTTCTCATGTATCGAAAAAGAACAAGACAATTTTAGTATTATTTACGATTCACCATGACGACTTCAAATTCTGGACTAAAGAAAAAACTTGAAATGATATATTTCTACGATAAAACAAAGTCTATTATCGATATTATGAATAAATTGCTTGAACGATACAGTGTATGGAGACGTACTAACAGATGGCTACTTGTATTTTTCACAGCATAATCGATATTGCTGCTCTTGCAGCATATATTATTTATAATAAAAATAATTATATGCAAAAAACGAACAGATCAACGTCGAATGTTTCTATGACAATTGGGAGAATTATGTGGTGACAATCGAAGATCGATCTTTAAGTACACAAATAACGAATAATTAGGAATCAGAAGCATACTCAATAAATCTATTACCGTTACTGATAACGCCTGCACTTCTAATTCAGTACCATTAGTAGCAACTCCACACGATACAACTGGACAAAAAATAATAATGCTTGCAACGTTTGTCGTGTGCAACTCCCCACAAAAGAAAAAGAAAATCTAGAAAATCATGCTACTATTGCACATATAGGTTCCGCACCTATGTGCCGAATATTAAAAAATGTTTACATTAAATAAAGATTATTCCAAACTGTAATGACTTTTTCTTTTATACTTTTATAATTAATCATAGTAAAATATATAGTAATATAATATATTTTTTAATTTTTTTATTTACTTAAACCTTAATTTTTTCGATAAAATTAGCTTTCATTTTTGTTTCGAGTGAGAAAGAAAAGGTTACGCGGGTAATCTGGATATTGAATAGAGACAAAGCACCTTTTGTGCCGATGTTATCAACTTTTATTAAACATGTAAAAAAGATAGGAACATAAATAGATTCAAAATTATTTAAATAATGGGGATCTGACCGAGGAAGACAATTATTTTTTTCAAAATATAACTTTTTTCAACTTAAATTCGAAAAAAGATACTCGGGTACCCAGATATTGACATAAAAGTTAAAAAACTAGAATTGACTTTGACAGGGCTTTTCAAGGTTATTACAAGCTCAAAAATAAATATTACTATATTTTTCTCCCCTCGATATCCTATAACTTTTAATCGAAACACTATTTTATATCTTTCTTAACTCTTTAAGCATAATTTTTTGCATAATTCATGGAACATTCTAGTAACTTTTTTTAATGAAATATTGTCAAAAACACTCTAAATAATACATTTATAAGGTTTCAACTGCCCGATCCTAAGTCCCTATTGGTACCAGTAATACTTAAAGGATTAATTCCTAAAATATATTCAGGCTGCATTGACTATAATAGGACACTATATATGCACCCACACACACACGCACGCACCACGCGCGCGCGCACACACACACACATGTATGTATGTATGTATGTGTGTACACACACACACACACACACACACACACACACACACACACACACACACACATATAATCTTTTTTCTTGCAATTGGAAAAAAGAATTAAATTATAAAAACAATTATTAAAATTTAGTTTTGTATGTGTTTGTATATGGAAGGTATTAACAATTATTCCCGAGTATAAGAACAATCTGTGGATAAAACAGAAACATAGGATATTGTAGAAATTTACTTAAAAGCATTGCTCTAACAAACAAGAATAGCACCTTATTTGGAAAAAAGATATGTGAGAACTGAGAGGGGAAAACATGAGAAACTTAAAAATTAACGTGGAAATGCATACTTGTTGCAGTAATCGACGTGAAATTTTTCAACTTTATATAGGAATGTAGGATGTCAGTCATATCTTAAATATTTGTTATAGGCGATGGAAGGAAGGAAGGTCGCCAGAATTTCCTAAGAGTACGAGGACGGGATAAGATGAAAAAATGCAGAACCTGCATACAAGAAAATTCGCCAATATAACGCGACGAGACGATATTACCTATAGATATTAAAATTTAAATAGCGTAAACTAGTTTCGACTCAGTGCACAGTGGATCTAAACACATGAAAGTGGACATGGTAAAATATCTTGAAAAATATTCATTTTTTAATTATCATAGCTCAATATTTTTTTACGCGAAATAACCTAAGGACTTGATTTAGGTTAAAAAATATACAATTCAATTAAATAAATCGAAGTTGATCTTAAAATAATCTTGAAAGGTCAATTTTGATGTCATAATATTATCATCTTATGTCTTTCTCAGAATGTTATAGGTTTCATTTCAACAATTTTTACTTAACACTTATTATTTATGAGTTATTGAACTCTTAATCTTTCCATTGCCTATATTGTGTATTACATATTAATTGTGTAGTCTATATTAAATGAGGATAAATGCTTATTTCGATTATGTAATAATGTCATTTGAAATATGGTGGTTATTTTTTCGAATATAGAAAATTAATATGAAAATTTTGATTTCATTTTAATACTTTTATATACAAAACGCTCTGAGAAGAATCAATTTCTATTAAAACACTAAACAATTCCATTTAAAAAACTGAACTTGAAATAATTTTGAAGAAAACATTTTAATGTCATAATATTATTATAACTTGTGTTCTTCTTGCGATTTTACAACTTTCACTTCAATTGTTTTTCTGTAACACCTGCTATTTAAAAATTACTGAACTATAAACGCACATTTTTTTACCTTCCTTACAAAACTCCTTTATTTCATGAAAAAGTAGCTGAAGAAAACTGAAAGTTGTGAATCTGTGTAATAAAAAGTCTATTTAACGATGTAAAATCAATAGAAACTTTGCATTTCCCAGCCATTGTTTTAATGACAATACAAAGTACGTATACGAGGCTAATTTCTATATTCGAAAAAATGACAGCCATATTTTAAATTTGTTTGTTGCATTGTTACATGGTCGAGATAAGCATTTTTCCTCATTCAAAAATTGTAGTATGCAAGTACATGCGTGTATAAGAATATACATAGTATGAGCTACGGGAGAATTAAGAGCTCACTAACTCATAAATAGTAAGTGTTAAGAAAAAATTGTTAAAATAAAAGCTGTAATATTCCGACAGAGATATAAGATGATATTATTATGGCATTAAAATTGTCCTTTCAAGATTATTTCAAAATCAATTTTGATTTCTTTAATTGAATTATATATATATTTTGTTTTAATATAAATCAATTCCTTTGGTTATTCTACATAAAAAAAAGTATTGGGCTATGATCATCGAAAAATGAATATTTTTCAAGATATTTCATCATGTCCGCTTCACTTTCATATGTCCCGATTCACTATGTGTCAACATTACATTATTCAAAACTACCTTCACGATATCGGATTTGGGGTTTAAACGCAAATCAGATCGAATTGCAGTCGCGCCGTTAACAAAACAACGCTGCAAAACGGATCTTCCTCAAAGATCTCTTTTCTGCTGCTTTCAGTGCTTATCAATAGTCGTTTTGATAGTATCATATGCACCATTCTATGAACAGTGACATTATAGATAAACCAAGAATAACTTACGCGCTTTCAATATTCTAGATAAAGTTTGCAAATCCCTGCATCGTACGCAAAAATATATTTCGTTTGCGATAATACGCCTACGCATACGCTATGTACTTAGCTCGCGGAGAGGCACAGATATACACGCGCTCCCAAATACCAAACTCTATTTCATCAAGATTCTTATATTTTCCGCGTAAAGCCTATCACGTATTCTCCGCGAATTCTGTATTTTATAGTACAAAAATAAAAATACACGAGAGTAATATTTTTCGACACGGATTTGACACTTTTCGTTGCTCATGTATCACTTCTTATATTACCTGCTACTTTATCCATAATCATAAATAATGGATTTTTCGAAAAGAAATCATCAAAACAATGTAATAAACTATACTCATTTAAAGTGCACATCAAATTATACACGTGCAGAGGATCGACAGTTTACAAAAATGTCACAAGATAGTTTACAAAAGTGTTTACAAGAATGTCTCATCTCGAGACACAAAAATATCAATTCAAATTAAATTTTTTTTAAAATCGCTATTTTAGCATAGAGCAACAAAAGTGCCGGACATCTCACACGTCTAGATTTTTATGGTAAAATTATACACACGTACGACTCTTATTTACCATACTTTGAAGATTTTCCTAAGGAATGCTAAGAATAGAACTCTTATATGATATACTAGACTAATACTAATGCTCACGAAGCCCAAGTAAGATGGTATCCGGTCATATTTCAGAAAAGCGAAGAGTGTTCACTATCGTATAGAAAACAGTGTGACAGCCAATAAAATTTTCTTATAAAAACGCTATACAAATTTCAATCATCTACTCAAATTATTTGATGAAAACGAACGGGATAAACTTTTTTGAAAATATACGAAAATATAAATTTCCTTGGCAAAATATAGCGGCGATATTTACAATCTCTACCACTCCTTACTTTACAATTTTCATGTAAATGAATAGTCTAATATATGATATGAAAGTTTGTGATTAGTGTTTGGAACCATTGTCTTTCATATGACATGTAGCTTACATACTATTTCGTTCAATGCGCTAAATCAATTAGAACCTTCGATAATCTTGTCACTTTTTATGTATCGCAAGATAACTTTTTCAAGAGACTGAAGAGTCGGACATAATATAATATAAATTTACGTCTTCACTGACCCTATCTTTTTGCTGCCTTTAATGTGCGATAACCGAAGGATATCGAATATTGATTTACGAAATAATACATAGCATCGTACTATGTGCAAGGCGAAAATTTATGTGTATACACATGTAGTCTTGAAATCAACCTTTCCACGTGCCGATATAACTCTTGCAGTTCGGACAAAAGTGATGAACGCTCATAAAGGAGCTCATGCAATATGGCAGACAAGAACAGAGGCAACATCTGAAACAAAAAGAGAAATATCATCGATTTTTTAATTATACAGGGTGTTAGTTAAATATGTTGCTATACTCAACAAAGTGATTCTTTGGTTTATTTGAAGTAAAAAAGTTCATACAAACATGTGTTCTAAACGGCTTAGTTTCCGAAATAAAAGTTTAAACGTGTAGTAATAATCTGTTTCGTTTAGAACAGCTTCCTCTAGTACTGGTGTTCTAACTGTCATAGGCTTTCCAAGATCAACAGTTCCTTACAAAAAAACCCTTTTCTCGAAAATAGCGGTAAATATTTGCAAATGTTTTACGACATAGTAAATTGCATTGGGGATATCTTTCTGCATAAATACTTGCCTCACGTGAGTTGCCATTTGCAAGACCGTAGGCAAAGTGTATATCAGCCATTTCAAAATTTGTAAACTTAGGCATGAAACCGATTTTGATGGACTGAAACAATTCGGCCCGAAAACGTATGCACAAGCTAACCGACCCGCAGCAACATCAGAACTGAAGTCTATTTTTGATTTTATGACTTTAACTTTGACACTTTGTTTACGATCGTACGAATGGTAACTCACGTGAAGACTGGTGTGAACTTAGCACCCAAGTTAAAAAAAATAAAAAAATTTTTATACTATAGGTTTGTACCTCGTTTGTACCCGTTTGTACCACAAATTGTTTCGTTTGTACCTAAAGGGTTAAAAGTTATAGAGGTGCAAAAAAATCGCCACCCCTAACATTAAGATATTTAAAAACGGCCAACGCCATTCGAAAGAGCATCGTTTGTACCCGTTTGTACCACAAATTGTTTCGTTTGTACCTAAAGGGTTAAAAGTTATAGAGGTGCAAAAAAATCGCCACCCCTAACATTAAGATATTTAAAAACGGCCAACGCCATTCGAAAGAGCATCGTTTGTACCCGTTTGTACCTCCTTTCAAATCGTTTGTACTTCAAAGGAAAAATGGTGGAAGTACCTCTTGAGCGTATTTTGAAAAGACTGTACCTCGGGTTGCTTTGAGGTACAAACGATTTAAAAGGAGGTACAAACGGGTACAAACGGTGCTCTTTCGAATGGCGTTGGCCGTTTTCAGAAAGTTTGAAAAATGGAGGAAGTACCTCTTGAGCGTATTTTAAAAAGACTGTACTTCCGGCTCCTTTGAGGTACAAACGGATACAAACGATGCTCTTTCGAATGGCGTTGGCCGTTTTCAGAAAGTTTGAAAAATGGAGGAAGTACCTCTTGAGCGTATTTTAAAAAGACTGTACTTCCGGCTCCTTTGAGGTACAAACGGATACAAACGATGCTCTTTCGAATGGCGTTGGCCGTTTTCAGAAAGTTTGAAAAATGGAGGAAGTACCTCTTGAGCGTATTTTAAAAAGACTGTACTTCCGGCTCCTTTGAGGTACAAACGGATACAAACGATGCTCTTTCGAATGGCGTTGGCCGTTTTTAGATATCTTTAAAATTGTAAAATTTGTGGTGTTTTACATTTCCCGGATATAAAACAATATTGTACTTCCGGTTCCTTTGAGGTACAAACGATTTGAAAGGGGGTACAAACGGGTACAAACAATGCTCTTTCGAATGGCGTCGGCCGTTTTTAAATATCTTAATGTTGGGCGCTGGCGATTTTTTTGCACCTCTATAACTTTTTAACCCTTTAGGTACAAACGAAACAATTTGTGGTACAAACGGGTACAAATGAGGTACAAACCTATAGTATAAACATTTTTTTATTTTTTTTAACTTGGGCGCTAAGTTCACATCGGTCACGTGAAGCAAGGCATATTTATGCAGAAAGATATCTCCAACGCAATTTACCGTTTCGTCAAACATTTGCGAATCTTCATCTGTATTTCGGAAACTAAGCCGTTTAGGATACATGTTTATATAAACTTTTTTACTTGAAATAAAAGATCGCTCTGTTGAGTATGGCAACATACTTAATTAACATCCTAAGTACATAGATGAAAACTGCTAAGAGACGATCACATATTTTCTTGATAAGAAGAAAACGTAGTAATCTAATAAATACGTATGTTGAGATAATGATCAGCCGAAAAGAATCAATACTTTTAACGACAAACATAAAAATGTAATGTAAACATAATAATAAAACGGAGTTGCTTCTCACCCGAGTAAACAGAGCACAATGCAACATATATGAGCGCTCCGCTGGTGATCCGATATTGTGGTGGATTTGATATCAGCGAGACACGATGGACAAGTCATTTTCACGGAGTTTGGGCCTAGGGCCAACGCTACGTGTTGATGAATGACTCGGACTTCCGGCTGTCGTCCCGAGCTCGGTTCGGGATTGAAACGCGGCTGTGGCATTGATTGACTCGTACCCGGGTACACTGACGTGGTAGGCATTGTTGTTTGATTCGGTGGCTGATTATCTGAAATCACATACAATCATACGAGGATTGTTTGATAAGTCCGTGCAAAAATAAAGAAAACATAATTTTTTGGGACAAACATTTTTTTTATTTTTCAACATAATCTTCTTTGAGGTCTATACACTTAGTCCAATGACGCTCGAATTTTTTTTATCTCGTTCATATAGTATAATTTGTCTAACTTTTCAAAATAGGCAATTATTTTGGCAATCACTTCATTATTTGATGAAAATCTCTTTCCTGCAAGCCATTTTTTCATGTTTGGAAACAGATAGTAGTCCGAGAGAGCCAAATCTGGACAGTAGGGGGCATGCGAAAGGACTTCGCAGCGTAAATCGAACAATTTTGCGATCACAATTGTGAGAGAAGAGTGAGTTGGTACTGGTTATAAAAAGGGGAGCGATGCATTTGGACACGTTGCAAATGGACACGAAACTTTACACACGGTTCAATTAGACACAGTTACTTTTGGACACGCGAAAATACGTCTGATGAAGATGGTACCACATTTAAAAAAAAATCAATTTATTATCATAGTTCTGATCGCACCCTAATGAGTTCTAGAGTTCTAGATAACATTTAGAAATAATTCCGGCGAAATGAAGTAAAAAAACCAATTTTGAAGTTTTGGGGTGCTAAATTCACAAAATGAGATCAGAAAAATGACCGTAACTTTTTAACGATTGCACCAAATAAATTTCATCATTAGAGTTTTTTATAGAACTCTTGTAGTGTTATCCAAAACTCCGGTCAGAATTATTCGCTGGAATTATTAAAAAAAATTTCACCCTTTCAGGGCTTAGAAATGTTCACGAAACCGAATCTTCGAACGGCTAAAACTTCTCTCTCATTGGTTTTAGCTGAAAGATTCATAAATATAAACAGAACTCTTCGGGGTGCTACCAGAACTCCGATCAGAATGCTGGAATTATTTAAAAAAATTTCACTCTTTCAGGATTTAGAAATTTTTACGAAAGCGAATATTCGAACAACTAGAACTTCTCTCTCATTGGTTGTAGTTCGAAGATTCATAAAGATAATCGATAGAATTCCTTGAAGTGCTAGCAGAACTCCGGTCGGAACGCTGGAATTATTTAAAAAAATTTCACCTTTTCAGGATTTAAAAATTTTCACAAAATGAGATCAGAAAAATGACTTTTTTAGAAAAGTAACTTTTTAACGGCTGCATCAAATGGATTTCATCATTAGAGTTTTTTATAGAACTCTTGTGGTGCTATTCAGAACTCCCGTTAAAACGCCGGAAATACGAAAAAAAATTTTACTCCTATGGGACTTAGCAATTTCCACGAAACCGAATCTGAACGGCTAGAACTTCTCTCTCATTGGTTGTAGCTCGAAGATTCATAAAGATAATCGATAGAACTCATCAGGGTGCTACTAGAACTCCAGTCGGAGCGCTGGAATTATTAAAAAAAATGTTACCACCAGGTGCTCACAAAAAAAATAATCTAATTTTTTATAATTTTGCCAACAAATTTTTCCCAGCGTGTTATTTGTGTTTTAGTGCTAATTATGATAGTCCTCTTTCTCCCCAAATTATTCTATCGATTGTCCTCCTAACTCTAAACGTTACAGTCGACAGAAATAATTTATAGCGTTTTGAATTTTCAAAATGGTGAAGTTAGCCCAGTTAAAAATGATCTATACAATATTTGTTCACTTTTATCTGCCCTACTTATATTTTTCTTCTTGGATGTCTTATGCTGGACACCTTGTATATAATCTAATATTTAATAATAAATGAGTATATTCATTATAGCCCACTCAAGAGTTCTAACATTTTCACTTTCTTTTTCATAAAGTTACGTTGGTCACAGGAGCGAGCATACCATTATAAGGTCATGGCTATAAGGCATTATAAGGCAGGGCTAACTTCACCATTCTGAAAATTCAAAACGCTATAAATTATTTCTGTCAACTTTAACGTTTAGAGTTAGGAGGACAATCGATAGAATAATGAGAAAGAAGACTATCAGAACTAGCACTAAAACACAAATAACATACTGAAAAAAATTTTGTTGGCAAAATTTAAAAAAATTAAGTCGTTTTCTAAGCACCTGATGGTAACATTTTTTTTAATAATTCCAGCGTTCCGACTGGAGTTCTGATAGCACCCCGATGAGTTCTATCGATTATCTTTATGAATCTCCGAGCTAAAACCAATGAGAGAGAAATTCTAGGCGTTCAAAGATTCGGTTTCGTGAAAATTTCTAAATCCTGAAAGGGTGAAATTTTTTTAAATAATTCCAGCGTTCTGATCAGCGATCTGATCTGGTAACACCTCAAAGAGTTCTGTTTATATTTATGAATCTTTCAGCTAAAACCAATGAGAAAGAAGTTCTAGCCGTTCGAAGATTCGGTTTCGTGAAAATTTCTAAATCCTGAAAGGGTGAAATTTTTTTAAATAATTCCAGCGTTCTGATCAGCGATCTGATCTGGTAACACCTCAAAGAGTTCTGTTTATATTTATGAATCTTTCAGCTAAAACCAATGAGAAAGAAGTTCTAGCCGTTCGAAGATTCGGTTTCGTGAAAATTTCTAAATCCTGAAAGGGTGAAATTTTTTTAAATAATTCCAGCGTTCTGATCAGCGATCTGATCTGGTAACACCTCAAAGAGTTCTGTTTATATTTATGAATCTTTCAGCTAAAACCAATGAGAAAGAAGTTCTAGCCGTTCGAAGATTCGGTTTCGTGAAAATTTCTAAATCCTGAAAGGGTGAAATTTTTTTAATAATTCCAGCAAATAATTCTGACCGGAGTTTTGGATAGCACCACAAGAGTTCTATAAAAAACTCTAATGATAAAATTCATTTGGTACAATCGTTAAAAAGTTACGGTCATTTTTCTGATCTCATTTTGTGAACTTAGGACCCCAAAACTTCAAAATTGATTTGTTTACTTCATTTCGCCGGAACTATTTCTAAATGTTATTTAGAACTCATTGGGGTGCGATCAGAACTATGATAATAAATTGATTTTTTTTAAATGTGGTGCCATCTTCATAGACGTGAGAAAATTGCACACTGTTCAATTGCCTATCGTTCGTTTGGACACCATTTAATTACCCATCATTCATTTAAACACGAAGATGCACACAGTTCAATTGCCCACCGTTTATTTGGACACAGAAAGTTGTACACCGTTCAATTATCCACCGTGCTTAAGCTCAAAAAGATTACTACCCGCTGCGGTGCGAGAGGTCTGAGGGGCGAAACCCCCCTGGTTAGAGACATGGCTAGAGATACCTTTTTATTAATATTTCGGAAACTATAGGAAATGTGCAAGTGGCTACGGAGCATATACATCTCACTGTTTGTTGTCGATGTGACAGTTTTCCTAACCTTAACAGTGGTTAATTGAACGGTGTCTAAATAAACGGTGTGCATATTTCTGTGTCCAAATGAACGGTGCGCAACTGTCCGTGTCCAAACGAACAGTGGGCAATTGAACAGTGTCCAAATGAACGGTGGGAAAATGAACGATGTCCAAACAAACGGTGGGCAATTGAACAATGTACAATTGAACGATGGGCATTTTCTCGCGTATCCAAAAGCAACTGTGTCTAATTGAACCGTGTGTAAAGTTTCGTGTCCATTTGCAACATGTCCAATTGTACTGTGTCTAAATGAAGGCCACTCGTGAAAAAGAATCTTCTTTTCGTCAAGTGTGGTCGTTTTTCCTTTATTTCATTATTTAAACGATCTAGCAAAGACATATAATACACTACGGTAATTGTATTGTCCTTCTTCAAGAAGTCTATGAAGATTATGCCACGAGCATCTCAAAAGATGGTGGCCATAACCTTTCCTGCTGAAGGAACGGTTTTCGCTTCCTTTGGTATAGATTCCCCGCTTGCAACCCATTGTTTAAACTGTTCCTTGGTTCCAGGCTGGCAGTAATGAATCCATGTTTTATCTACTGTTACGAAACGACGTAAAAATTCCTCTTGATTCCGTTGAAATAGCTTCAAGCTGTCTTTGCAACAGTTCACACGTCGACGCTTGTGATTCAGTGTGAGCAAACGCAGCACCCATCTTGCGGATAGTTTCCTCATATGTAAATGTTCATGCAAAATATTATGTACGCGGTCATTTGAAATGCTCTTAGTAATTTCATATATTTTCACTCTTCTATCATTCATCACCATATCATGGATTTTTTCAATAATTTCTGGAGTAGTGACTTCAACAGGGCGTCCAGAATGTTCAGCGTTACTTGTGTTCATATGGCCACTTCGAAAGTTACTAAACCATTTATAATCCGTTCTAATCAAAGATACAGATTCGCCATAATATTTATCAAGCTTAGCTTTGGTTTCCTGAGTCGTTTTGTTTTTCAAAAAGCACTTAATGTTTAATAATGTTTAGCAATTAATGTTTAGCAATTAATGTTTAATAATGTTTAATTACTATTCGAAATTCTTTCTCATCCATTTTTCACAAATCATGGCACTTGATCGATTCAAATGAACGCCAAACACAGAGTAATAGATTTATCTGACTGAAACTTGATGTGTGATCTTCTAACAGTTGGCAGCAACTAAATATAACTTCGATATGTACTAGCTACGATGGCGCTATGTTGTAGACTTTACACGGATTACAAATAGCCCTCATATACAATCATTATGCATACCGCGTATATGCAAGTTCATGAGATGTTACACGCATGTGACCTCTCGTAACTATAAAGCATTTTATCCATTTTGGGTTCTTCGCGAGTAGTAATAAATCGTATACTGATTGATAGAGAAATGAGAGATGTCCAAAGATTTACCCAAGTCAGTAACAACAGATGATAAGTACTTCATGTTGGTATTTTAAAGTAGTTTACGTTACCTGTTACCACCGTCATTTCAGTGCCCTGAATGTCGCGAAATTAAGTTAAAAAAAATGCTATTTAGCATATTTCTTCAACATTTTCAAGAAATATATCTCGGAACAGTCGATCTAGAATATCGTGTCTATGTAACATTTTAATCCTCTAACAATAATCTTTCATTTTAGCTTAGCCCCATTACTAGTCACGAGAATTCCAGAATTAAAGAATGGATAAAGTTCTTTGCGTATCGACGTATTGACAGAGTCAATACGTCAACGTTTCGTTATGCAAAAAACCGTGTATAATTTCGTTGATATAAAAAAATATTATTTATTACAAAAGTTGTTATATAGAACACAGTATATAATATTATGGTACATTTTAAAAATGCAAGCTTCCAAAAAGATCATTTATTCTACAAATCGAACAGTACCGATTTGCAGATAGCGTAATTGTATCCTACTGGATATCAAAGTGTTAAGAGACACATATATCTCACGTACATGGCATTGGCATCGGCATTGCCGCACCTCCTATAGGATACGGCGGGTTAGCGACCGATGGTTGCATAGGCACTGCTCCTGTATTAGCTATAGCTTCTTCGTAAGACGGCGGAGCCGTGGGTAGAGGAGCAGAGGGTTGTACGAAGCCTTTCTCCATTTTTCCTGAAAAGAAAGAAAAAAAAATGGTTTCAAACGACTGTAATGTTCCGGATTCAGTATGCCGATAACAATTATCGTATAAAAATTACTGTTTTCCGACTAAATAAATATGTCGCTCGCTTGCGCGTCTTACGTTGATGATAAATTACAATACAATCGAGAATTTCTCAAACACAGATAATGAACATTTTATTTGCCATACTGTTTAGTTTACATTTCCACTAAAAAGTCACGTGAGCAGACTCAGATGTAAATTTATCGTGATTTTATCAGCGAAAAACTTAACTATTGCCAAGTGTCAAGGTTACTTGTAATTTTCCTATACTACGCATAATCAGGTACGTCTCTCTTTCTTGCATACTAAGCTCTTCGTCAACTGTAAATAAAATCGGTAGCTAGAAGCGGAATTCTTAATTAAGTCGAAACGCGTTTGTCGAATCACTTTCGAAACTGTTCCATATTCGAATTTTTACATTTTCTGTTTAAAAACACTTAACAACAGCAGAACTCGAATGATAAATTTATCAATCCGTTACGAACAAGAATGATCGATAACATAACACCGCAATGTTTATATAAAGATATATTACCCGTATAATTCCTGCAAAAGATCACTAAAAATGAGAGAGATATGTTAATATTTATATTTTACGTATAAAAAAACATATAGTATATGTGCAGTTAAATAACAACATATTTTTATTTTAATATCATATTTTGTAGGCTATTTACTTTATTTTATATTGTTTTTTTATAATCTATTCATAATACAATCGATAAAAAATTTTAGACGCGAATTAATCTTAGTAAATATGCAGAAATCCTCTGATTTTAATATATGTATAAATATATATAAATAAATATATACATATATATATATATATATATATAAATATATACATATATATATATATATATATATATATATATATAT
>NW_022639453.1:3080960-3085000 GCF_010583005.1 Odontomachus brunneus
AAGACAAAGAATTGGAGGCTACAATCTGGCGATTCCATTATGGGCCATCGGTATAGGCTACAATTGATTCGTTTGAGCCGTGCATTACGAGAAAAACGGCCAGAATACGAGCAAAGACATGACAAAGTTATTCTTCTGCATGATAACGCTCGGCCTCATGTCGCAAAAGTCGTAAAAAATTATTTGGAAACGCTCAAGTGGGATATTTTACCGCACCCGCCGTATTCGCGGGACATTGCTCCTTCTGATTACTGGGTGTTCCGACGGATGCAGCACGATTTGGCAGGTCACCGGTTCACTTCTTTCGCAGAAATCGAAAATTGGCTCCTAACTTGGATCGCCTCAAAAGACGAGACATTTTTTTGGGATGGAATTCGAAAATTTCCTGAGAGGTGGGAAAAAGTGGTAGCTAGCGATGGACAATACTTTGATTAATCTGTTCATTCATTTTGTTCTGAAATAAATGCATTTTTGACCACAAAAAAAACGGACCGAACTAATTTGTACTCCCAATATATATATCTGCTTATAAAATAGAAGCAGTCAGCTTCGCGCTGCTTAGTATATTCTAAGGGTTAAATATAAGAAATACATATATTTATTATTTGAAGTCATAAACATGTTCTCACAACATACAATTACAAATTTACAAATTTAGCTTACAATTCCAAATTTTAATAACTAGAATCTTTGAATCACAATTAAACTTTATATTATTTGGATAGATATTTTTTTCTATATTTTTAAATATTTTTCTTTGCTAGACAAAGAGAGAGAGAAAGAGAGGGGAGAGAGGAAGAGAGAGAGGGGAGGGAGAAAGGGAGAGAAAGAGAAAGATGCCTTTATCATCAATATATTATTAATAATAAATAATACATTATTAATACATTATACATTAATAATACATTATTAATCCGTAACAGGTACCATGGGGGGTCTCAGGGACTCAAATTAATTTTATTTTCATAATAATTCCTAAATTATCCACTGTATGGCCCTAATATCTTCAATACCTTTCGAGTAACAGTTTTCAGTGTGACAAAAGAAAAGATCAAGTTATTTTTAAGTAGCTGTAAATTATATGCATTTGTTTTTCGTCTGGAGTCACAGTGACCCCATTGTACCGTCAATGTTACTTTTATGAAAATAATTTTCTTAATCTTCACCTCAATATGACTCATTCTTCACGCAAAAGAGTAAAAGCTCTTACCTTTCAGTTAGTAAAACCTGAACTTAAGAGACGTCTTACAGCTCGATATATTCATAAGCCATTGCGTTTAATAATTTCGTCTATTTAAAAAATTGAAGAAATTGAAAGATCAAAAATTATTTTGCCATCCAAAGTAAGATGTAATAAATGTCCTAGAAGTCAAGATATGAAGTCCAAAGAAGTATATGTTAGATGCAATAAACCAGTATACACTAAATATGCAAACACTATCTGTAACAATTGCATCTAAAAACCCTCTAAGATTTTAATATTGTATTTAATTTAATAATACTAGTTTATATTTTTAATGTAATCTGTAATTTGTAGACTTAGATTAAAACATAAATTTTTTTCTTTTTCCGATTATTGGTCTTTCAGTGTATTTTATTTCACTGTCCACATTGTGTTCATTTTATAATCAATTAACGTTGTCTTTTAGATTACTGAAAAACTGAGACTGTTATTATAATATGTCTAGTTGTAATATAATATTCGCAAAATATTATTTTCGAACTATAAAGCGTTTTTCTTTCTATTATCATGTTTTATTATCATGTTAAAAATGGTAAAAATTTATTAGAGTTCCCCGGACCCCATTGTACATATAGCTTGACTAAAAAGGCATGCTACCTGTTACGGGTTAATACGTCATTTAACGTCATCACGTTTACTTGAGCTTACACTTCAAAATTAAATAACTTTTGATTCAAGTTTTGAACTCAATTGTTTGTGTCATCTTTAAATGTAATATAAATTTATCTGTAATTTTTTCAACATTTTTTAATTATTTTTGGAAAATATGGGTAATACATCTTTAAATTTTCTCTAAAATATGCTGCGACATACAGTATTATACTACTATATTGTATAACTTTCCTTCTTTCTAAATTCTTTTACCTCAACTTGTTTTCACGCGTTGCATCGTTACGACTGAATTAAACTAAACAAAACACCGATCGGACGTCGTGGCTTTGACTGCGCACGTGCATTAACATCTCAATATAAATAACAGACGAGCGCACGCCTATGTACTATCTCACGAATAGAAAGTTGGGCGGACGTTAAGTAACGGAGAGACGGTGTATATTTTTGTCAGCAGGACTGTACGTAAAAAGCTTAGAGCCCTCGCCGGTGTCGCACCCTACGCGAGGATCACGGTTTCTTCTACTTTAGGATCGGATTACATCAAACAATTACATGCGTAAGTACACACATTTACGCCGTTGCAACTGAATGAACACGATATAGAACACACCCGATCTCAGGAACGTCCGCATCTATTTATACTATGACGTAACTCACAAGTATTATTTTTTATCGACTGATTTAATATTTATCTCTTGATCATAGTTCAAAAATACGGAAACTTTACTTCAAAACACTTTCTATGTGACTGTGTACGTGTGTAGACAATAAATAAAAACCAAAAAAAACATTTAGAAATGAGTGTGTATTTAAGTAGTATTTATATAAAAAACAAAAGAAAAACAAAATCGTAAATAAAAAAATTGTCAAGTAATTGGGACATTGCTTCTTCTTTCAAATAAAAAAACTAATTCACATAATTCACACTAATGTTAATTCTCCTGTAAAAATATTTCCTTACTAGAAATAGAAACATTCTATTAATAGCTAGTTCTTTCAATTTGAGACACTTAATGTATTACAGGTTTTATTGAATAACACCTCTGTTAATCATCGTTAAAAAAATATTTTAATTAAAGCATTTATAATTTTACTTACAAAATGTTTGTACCATGTGATTTTGAGAACAAAAAAGAATGACATGATGAAGAAATTTTTTTTTTATATATTAAATTATTACGAAAACAAAGGATTTTCCATGAATATGGAATTTTCGATTAACGCAAGATGCGAGCATTTCAAGTGAAAAATTATTTGTTACGAGCAGATATTCCTTTATCGATGAAGGTTTTCGCTGAAGATTATATGATAATACGACTTTAGTTCGTTTGTGTGTAGAAAGGCATTTAGATAACGGGACATTTTTTCAGACACAAAGAAAAACAGAAGAATACAATAGCCGTCCGAATTTAGGAAGTAACTGCAACGAGAAATTGTCACTCATGTTATGTTAACGGAAAAATCCGAATTACGTGCGTACACAATTTAGACAAAATGTGTTAAAATGATATCTCTGGCGAAATTCACGCGTACGTCCCCTCGGAGCATCGGACTCGTAGACATGATGCTCAGCGGATGGATGCGCGAAAGCGAATGACGCAAAAGAAAAGAAAGGCTTGAGAGCGAGTGACGACGAAATCATGAAAAACAGAACACAAAAAAATTGCATGCGACTTTACTCACCGTGTGCGTGTGTCGTGCGAGCGTCCAAACGCGAGTCACTAGTTGTCCAGGTAACCCTATGAAGGGTTTAGGTTATCGTTCAACTAACAGGCGACGAGCCACGCAATGATTCCCTCACGAGCGTCACGAAACACTGCCTGTGCCACGGCGAGTGAGAACCGCCAACGATTCATGTGACGCTCGCATATACGTGTACTCCATGCGCGACGCGACGCGAAGACGAGAGAGAAAGTAGAAGGAAGATATCAAAGATCGTTGTGCATTTCACAGTCGACTATAACACCACTAAGACACTACCGACGCGCAAACAGCGACGAGACTGACCACTTACCAATGAACTCTAAGGGCTATCGCACACAATTGACATAACTGCATATGCATAGCATAAGACCGTATGTACCAATGAGCATCGAGTATTAAGTCGCCATATTGGTGTTCGATGCTTAATATTCGATGCTCATTGGTCCATACGATCTTATGCTATACATATGCAGTTATGTCA
>NW_022639453.1:3085010-3097517 GCF_010583005.1 Odontomachus brunneus
GACTTTTAACGTGCCTCGTATCTCGTAAGAAAATTTCAGAACCTATAAAATACAAAAAGCTTAATAAGCTTTATTTATATTTAAAGACAATATTCTGACAATATACATCACTATAGAAATAAACCTAAACCTGGCTAACCTACACTGCTGTATTTAAATTTTTTATCTTACCGTGATGGCTAATGGTTGTACGAATGTTTCGAAGAACAAAAAACCATAAATAATTTAGTAATTTCATACTGTATTGCACTCTTTGCGCACTCTCCACCATCTCCACCGATTCACACCGCGCAAAAGAGAGTGGAGAAAAGTCACACGAGTGGTCCACGGAGTACGGTTTCGAACGGCCATGGTCGCATGGTCAGTGTGCCCACTAGGGGTTTTCGAACGATCTGAGTGTGACAAAATACACACGGGTGATGTTTTCGAACGCACCCCTAATGGAAGGAGCGCAGGACAATGGCGGCCGTCTGTGCGACAAGGACAAATATGGGCTATCCTTGTTTCGTATATTATACATGGGCTGCGTTAATTTTGGCGCTTATAGCGCGTGTAAGCATCGGGTGCTTTCCAATTGCATAACACATCTTGACACATCGTACACAAAACCAGTTTATTGGTCACATATTATCTAAAATATCTTGTAAGATAATATGCAACCAATAAACTGGTTTTGTGTAACACAGTATATGCAACTGGAAAGCACCCATCATTTGTTCTTGTTTAGTATTTGATAGAAACAAGGATGAAATGATGCTCAGAGCGTTGTAAGCGCCAAAACGAACGCAGCCACGGTATGAAATAAATACATCAAACCGGTTTAAGTTGATTGAAAAATAAAGAAACGGTAATTATTAAGGATAAAACTGAAGGAGACCCTTCCTCCTCACCGATTTGGTTAAAACTTAGTAATATTATGTAATTAAATGCATAGAAATATAAAAGTAAAAAATGTCACTCGTTAATCGTAATAAAGTTATGATGCGGTAAAAGATGACAGATTTTGAGGTTATACAATCTGTCATGTCGACAGCGTATAGGTATATGTGCATACTTTCATATTCCTTTTCTACGCATCTATAATTACATAATATTATAAAGTTTCAATCAAATCGGTGAGAAAGAAGGATCTCCTTGGCTGCGTTCGGAAACGTCACCGTATCCGTCAATGTACCTGTTATGGCTCCTGCACACAGGACGCGGTATGCTTGCCGCGCGGCGGAAGTTCACACGATAGCCAATCAATATGCTGCTTTCCGTGCTAACCTTCTAGCTCTTATGGAAAAACAACTTATTGATTGGCTGTCACGCGGACTTTTGCCGCGCGGCAAGCATTACCGCGTCCTGTGTGCAGAAGCCATTACACTGGAGTGAGCGAGATACGAGTGAGATATCAGTTATGATTCTATTAGATAATCTAATATTGACAATGCATATCAGCGGCGATGCGTTTAATCAATACGTTTTCTTGATGAGTATTATATCAGCATAATGTAGCGTTGTTTATATGTATCGTCGATATTAAAATTATCTAATAAAAAGTTATTATTTGGTACGCGTATCAAGTGTACGATGTAAACCAGGCCACTGAATAAAGTCGCGAGGCACCTTGGTATTGGTAAACGTCAGATGATATGGATGGACCAGGAGCTCTTTGCATATGTCTGGTCAGCTGTTTCAACTTCTGTTATCTTCTGTTGGCGTTCTTTAATATCGTAGGGTGATTCGTAAGAGATTCATCCCATCATACCGATGAATCTCTTCCATCTCCATGACTCCATGAGCCAATCAGGAAACGACTCTCAGAGACAAAGCGACATATAAAAACGCGCGCATTTGTTGAGAAGGCGATTATTTCTTCTCATAATTAGTCTTTGGTAATTCTCGTGTATTTATTTGGAATATATTAGTCGTAAAATCCGACTGTGTTGCAATTACTTTTGCCTGCCCTTCATTTTTCGAACGTTGCGAAATCGAAATTCGGAATCGCGGGCCGCATCAACCCACGCAGCGCCGGAACATCCGAGACCGAGCCAGGAGAACGAGCAGCGCTGATTTTTCGCCAGATTCATCGATTGTTTCGCCAGACTCCGGAGACCCAGGGTAAACTTGGTGAAAAGCAGAGTGACCCAAAAGCGGAGTCATCACTCTGTTGACCGTCCACGTAAGTCACTGATTTCACTACTTTCAAATTTCCCTATATAGTTATCTATCGTGGACGTAATAGTACACTACTTGAACTAGTGTAGCCAGTTCAGCTAAAAAGAACAAACCTCTAGAAGCAACTGTAACATAACCTCTCTAAATTAGTTCGAATTTTGTTCAGCCATATATTGAAACTGATAACCTCTCTAAAGCATGTGAGTCCTTCCGTATCTTCTTCGATATAACTAAAGAATTAACAAGAGTACCAAATATTGCGATCTAAAATAGAATTTTATTTACTATCATGAACAAGATACATAGTCTCGATAGAGTATTGACACATTTACGATCTCTCAATGTTTTCAAAATGAACTTGATATCGCCAAGATGTTTCTGTACGAAAAGTGATTCGGGAGGAGGAGACAAAAACACGACGTTTGTAGAGTCTCCCGTTGCTGAAAAAGAAGTGCAAGTAGAAACGAAAAATAATACGGAAGCGTCAGGGACTAAAGTAAAACTAAGTGGTTTTGCGCAAAGTTACGAAAAATTCTCGTCCATCAATAAGAAAGAACCAGAGATACCGCAAACATTTGCTTCCTTGATTCGACACTCCAAGTTTGTCGATGTAAGTAAATATATTTATAGTGTAAGGCCCGATACAATAAATGGAGTAAGGAGTAGGAGTAAGACAAAATGGAAATAATTTATTTCGCTAACTCCCTTACTCCAATAAAAGTTTGCCCATCAACATGACATGGAGTAAGCCTGAATTAAGTAGTAAGAACTGGAGTAAGGAGCTGGAATAAGGAAGTAAGCGAAATAAATTATTTCCATTTCATCTTACTCCTACTCCTTATTCCATCTATTGTAGATCGGGCCTAATTGTACAAAGTATTTATTTGCTGTTTGCAAATGCACTTGCAAATTTACACATTACATATATAATACTTGTCAAACATCAATTTATGCAATCAGATATAAATGAAAATGGGCCTGTAAGAGCTGGGTGTTAGAAGCAAGTGCATATTTATTACATCTTAAATGTCTAATCAAAGGTTGTGCATACAAAAATAATAATCATAACAAAAAAAAAACAAACATTTCGATCCCGCATTAGATCCTTATTAATGTATAATTATAAACAAAGTTTTTTGGGATTAAAACGTTTGTTTTTTTGTTGCGATAATTATTATTTTTGTACGCGCAACTTTGATTAGACATTTAAGATGTAATAAATGTGCACTTCCTTCTGGCACCTAGCTCTTACAAGCCCATTTTCGTTTATATTTCTGATTGTATATTGTAAAGCCTTCTAACTCTAATTTTTGATAAATTTGTGGTTTTTTTTTAGTTGGGAGACCCTGAAGGAAAAATGGTAATTGGTGAGATATATCATGTGATTGATGACGATTTATATATTGATTTTGGATGGAAATTTCACTGTGTTTGTCGAAGACCTGTTAAAAATGGACAGTATGTGTCTGGATCCTTCTTTCTTTCTATATATTTCATTTGTATTAATATTTTTAATTATATTTTAATTGTTGAATATTAAGATGTGTTTTTTCTTTTAGATACTATGTCAGAGGATCAAAAGTTCGTTTAAGGATCAAGGATTTGGAGCTATCTTCTAGGTTCTTAGGTGCTACCACAGATATAACTCTTTTAGAAGCTGATTGTATATTGATGGGTTTGATATCGTCACCATTACAGATGGCAGAACAGAAAATAAAAAAGCCACAAAAGCAGAACAGAAAATAGTACATTCTTAATTCAGTAATATCTATATCATATGCAAGTAAAGTTTATAATATAAATATGATATGAATGGTCATTGTCTGTTGTAAGAACACTGTTATATCTTGTGTATTCCACATTTAAAATAATTTATGACGTAAATTATTTTAAAATTAATATACTTCTTTCATTTACATGTGTTATTTCACACAAGATATGAGAAATATGTCTTGAGAAAATAAAAAAAGAAATTATAAGTTTGAAAATACTCAAATAGTATAGGGATATGCGTATATGTGAGTAAAAATTTATAAAGAATTTATGCTTTAAAGAATATCTACAGAAGAAGAATTAGAATTAGAAGATGAGTATATGAAGAATTAACATATATAAATCACAATAAAATTCGTCTTAAAGTGTTCCTCAAAAGCTCAATATAACGAATATCATAGCTTTGTTCGCGTTGCTTGCACTTTTGACAGAGTGCGGTCCTATTGCATAGAGTCAGAGAGAAGAAGGAGAGGAGTCATGGTTTTAGCTAATCCCGATTTCAGCTGAAATAGAGACACTATAAGAGACACTATAGATACACGTGAGGTTTGTCGAGTTGCTTGTACTATTCACACTTTTACACCTAATGTCAGTTGCATATTAGTGCACCTCATACAATACAAATTTTCCAAAATACGTTCTGAAGACGCTTTTAGGATGGAGGGATGTCATCAGAATATTTTTAGGACGTCCTTTGAAGATGTGAGCTGTCTGAAAATAGCTAATATCCAATAAGTTTATTCATTAATCGAACTTTTTACAGTTTCACACTTAGTGCATATTAATTCTTTAGAGGTTCTAAAAATGACGTCATGATTTTCGTTCGTGTTACGAGTGTAAATGCAATTCTGATATACTTTTTACACTTGAGCCCAAGCAAGAGTGAAAAGTGTATCAAAATTGCATTTACACTCGTAACATGAATGGAAAACGTGACGCCATTTTTAGAACCTCTAAAGAATTATAGGCCTGTTCTTTGTAGTTGCACTGCTGAACTGGTGCAATATATTGAAGTGAAACAAATATACGTTTTCTCACTCTAACTTATTGCACTAGTTCAGTAGTGCAGCTACAAAGAACAGGCCTTATGGTTCCTGCACACAGGACGCGGTAATACTTGTCGCGCGGCGGAAGTCCGTGCGACAGCCAATCAATATGTTATTTTTCCGTAAGAGCTAGAAGGTTATTATGGAAAGTAGCATATTGATTGGCTGTCGCGTGAACTTCTGCCGCGCGGCAAACATTACCGCGTCCTGTGTACAGGAGCCATTAGCAACTAGCAGTCCATAATTATATAGTCAAAGGTATAGACATATGGCTCCTGCACACAGGACGCGGTAGGGTGAGACCCGATTGACCACGATACGATTGGACACAGATTGTAATGATTGGTTCGACCTAGTAATTCACTAGATAGTTCTTTTTATCGGTTGGTTGTGTTCAATCGTATCGTGGTCAATCGGGACGCTCCCGACGCGGTAATGCTTGCCGCGCGGCGGAAATCCGTGCGACAGCCAATCAATATGTTGTTTTTCTTTACTGACTGCTTTATTCTGATTGGTTGTCGTATCACATACAACCACTTACAACCACGTTCACGCAATTGTAGAATGGGCTTAAGAAGCGATAAAGATAGAACAACGCGGTAGCGTTGGTAGTGTGCTTCCCGAACGCACCCAACGGCTGCGTTCAGAAAACATAGCTGATTAGTGAGCGGTCAGTGATTATTGGTCCTTAGGGCTATCGCACACAAATTGACATAACTGCATATGCATAGCATAAGATTGTATGGACCAATGAGCATCGAATATTAAGCATCGAACACCAATATGGCGACTTAATACTCGATGCTCATTGGTACATACGGTCTTATGCTATGCATATGCAGTTATGTCAATTTGTGTGCGATAGCCCTTACTGTTAGATCTCTAATTTTACACCAATTACATTGGCCGCGTTCAGTAGAACAAGTGATCAGTAAGCGCTCAGTGAGCTCTTGCATCTGATTGGAGTATAGTTGAAGATCTAAAAGAATATGCCAAATCATATACAAGAGCTCTCTGAGCACTTACTGATCACTTGTTCTACTGAACGTGGCCATTGACGAATTGCTCAACTGTTGTGCAACTGTTGAGTTCGCTGAACGTACCCAATATCAGCTGTTTTCGTAGAGGCGCTGTTGCAATTCGAGAAATTATCTCATTTAGAATTAAAAGTGTATAAACTCCACGCTTTTTAAGGTAATCATGATTAAAAAAGATTCAGGAAAAATAACTTATTTCAGATTTGTCTTCGCTCAGAAAAATATATATAAATATATATTTGTCAGTGTCTTCGACTTCTTTTAATAGTTCAGATATTTAAGGTTATATTATATTAAACATAAAATTAATAAATGGCTTAACTTAGATTATAATTTACATATTTAGTTATAATTAAATTTAATTATAATTAAATTTAATGGAGTAAATTAGATTTTTATTGTGTTTCAGTCTGTGTTCTGAAGAGAAATTGAGCAATTGCAATGTTGTTGCCTTCAATTATATTAAATAATACATACAGAAACATTTCTACATCAGCTGTTACAAATCAAATAATTAAATTAAGCCGATTGAGAGTGGTGGATAATAGTGAGATAGGAAAGCAAGCTATGATGGAGGGTAGACCACCACGATGCATACATGTCTACAACAAAACAGGAGTTGGATTGATCGGTAATACAAAAAATAGATATACATATGACAAGTTGTTTACACAGCAACTGATGTTGTAATACTAATATAAATTATACAGGAGATAGGATCTTGGTGGCAATAAAAGGTGAGAAAAAGAAAGGAATATTAATTGGATTGAAACAGAAACAAGCTCCTAAGGTTGCCAAGTTCGACAGTAATAATTTGGTCCTCATAGATGACAATGGAACTCCTTTAGGTACACGGATACATGTTCCTATTCCTCATATACTGAGAACAAAAATGAAAGAGAAAACTCATAGCAAAGGGGCAGATTACACTAAATTACTAGCAATTGCTTCTAGATTTGTATAATATCTTTCACCTACTATTGTAATATGTATGTGTTGTATAATAATAAACTATTCATTCTATAATTGTGGTTAAGTAAGATACTCGTATAGCTTATGTTTATTTTTTAATAAGAAAAAGATCTATCTGTTATTTAATTGTGTTATCGAAAATTAATCTGACCTGGAATTGCTAGATGCCTAGACTTTATTGGACTTTATTTGAACAATTCAAAGATTTTACCATCAATATATGTTCAACTAATATTAAAAATGTGCAGAACTTGGATATTTAAAATAGTATATCATATTTTCTTATCTAGTTTTCTACTTTTCGCTATTGTAATGATTATAATTATAAGTCAGTAATTATATTACTTTCAGTAATTATATTCTTGTGCTCAAATAATATAATATTTTTTGGTTTGCTGTTGTGGGTTATATAATTATACATCTGGTTATATTTTTGTATTCTTGCTCTATTTTTTTCATTATCATTATTACAATGATTATAAATTTCTTAATGTATTAAAAAAAAAAAAAAAATATATATATATATATATATATAAATTATATTTCTAGTTTCTTTAAACCTGTTTTTTAAATTAGATTTTTTAGTTTTTTCAAATTTGAGCAACCCTGATCTGACTTGTTATCACTGAGATAAGTGGTCTGTTCTTTCGCTTTGCATTGATGCACTGGTGCAATAAGTTAGAATGAAACAAATGTATATTTGTCTCACTCTAACTTATTGCACCAGTGCAGCAGTGCAAAAGAACAGACCTATATACTACTTGGAACGCGCGCTACCTCCTGAGTGTTGCGGGATGAGGGTAAGCGGACAAAATCCATAAAAAAAGAGGGGATAGTGTTGGCAACGTTCAAAAGTTCCTAAGATCTATAAATTAATTTCTCAAGATTAATATCATTGTCGGATAAGTATACAGAGGTGTAGAGTTGTGACAGGTTATATGTCACGGTGTCAAAAGTAAACATCACGGAAGTGAGTGACAAGTTATGGAGACACAGGTTAAAATTTTGTGAATCGGCAGTTCTTCGTGCTATTTTGTGGAAGAAGAAAAAGAAGAAACGAATTAGTACCAAATGTCAAAAGCCGTAAATTTCAAATAACGTTTGCATCGAGTTCCCATACAGCACAGATCTTGCGGCAACGTTGCAGCAATATTCTCTGCAAGATCTGTGCTGTATGGGTTCATGAGCGTAAAAATAAACAGTGCGACTGCCTTTACCATAGGTTGTATTATATAAAAAAAATAACGTTATTTGAAATTTACGGCTTTTGATATTTGGTACTAACCTTCTTCATCTTCTTCTTCTTCTTCTTCCACAAAATAGCACGAGAAACTGCCGATTCACAAAATTTGGTGTTAACCTCTGTCTCCATAACTTGTCACTCACTCCCGTGATGTTTACCTAGCAAACAATTTGGTACCAAATTGTCGCCAAATAGATACCAAATATGACTAAAATTTGACGGAAAATCCGATGCCATCTGCGTCCGCAATATGCTTGGGTTTTGTTAGCAAAGCTTGGTGACAAAATCTGACGCCAAATTGTCGCTAAATACCGAGCAAAGTTTGGTGCCAAACTGCGCCGCACAAACCTTGGTCGGTATTTGGCGTCAATTTGACGTTAGATTTCACCAAGCTTGTTCGGTATTTGGTATCAATTTGACGTCAAACTGCGCCGCACAAATCTTGTTTGGTATTTGACGCCAATTTGCCATCAACCTTTGATTTAGCAGATGTTGTGTCCAATTTGATGACATTTTGGCAGCAAAATTTGTAGTCAAATGTTGGGCAAAATTTGCTCGAGCAGATTTGACTATCTGGGTAGTTTTGACACCGTGACATATAACCTGTCACAACTCTGTACACTCTCTTGTCCGACAATGATATTAACCTTGAGAAATGAATTTATGGATCCTAGGAATTTTTGAACGTTGTCAACGCTGTCCCCTCTTTTTTTATGGATTTTGTCCGCTTACCTTTAAACTTTCATTCCTAAGCTTAAGTCATTGGCTTGGTTTACATCGTGCAGTTGATATGCGTACTAAACAGAAACTTTCTATTAGATAATCTTAATATCGACGCATTTAATCAATATAATACGTTTTGTTGATGAGTATTATATCAACTTAATATACCGTTGTATATATATCGTCGATATTAAGATTATCTAATAGAAAGTTACTATTTAGTATGCGTATCAAGTGCACGATGTAAACCAAGCAAATGTCGTGCGAGTATTGTGAAAGTTCTGTGCACTTTAGAATGACAGAATACTGCACTGCGTAATTTGACACCGTGCGCACATTTTCTGCTTTCGATATCAAGTAGCACAGAACTAACACGAACGCATACACGGAGCTACCCATTTCCATATGCCAAACGGCCCACCTCTCTGATCTATAAGATAGGCCCGCGAGCAATCGTCTATTTTTTTCGCCGGCCGCGGCGAGCCGTATGTCTTGCCTCCCGCGTCACCGCGCTCTGATATGTTCAAATATTTTAATTATTATTTCGAAATTTTACGTGGTTGTTTGAAAAATGACCTCTACAATTTTTGTTCACTTTTATCTGTTTTACTTATATTTTTCTTTTGGCACGTCTACGCGGGATACCCTGTATGTTTCGGAAGGAGCACGCACGTGTGTTATTATCAGAAGAAAACGCAAATAATATTAATATATGTTTATTTGTATTCGACGTTGGATGTGATCAGAAAAAGACACCAAATATAGTAATAGGAGGTTTATTTTTATTCGCCGTATCGATCGATGAATCGAGGAGTTATAAAGTAGTACAATTAAAAAAAAGAAAAATCTACCTATTTATATAAGATTTAATTAAATTAATTAAATTTATGTATAAATCTATAAAAATTAACGCTTATTATAAACGATGGGGTATCTGTCTAATGTAACCATAAAATGTAAATAAGATTAGATAATTATAATAATTTCTCACAAATTCTCAGAGTATCTCCGAAGTAATGATTCGCGAAATATTCATTATACCCCGATAACTAAGTGTACTGGCACGTTAGCGCACACCGTGTTCAGCACGTCATGCAAGTCTATGTTAGTTCTGTGCTACTTGATATCGAAAGCAATAGTTCTCAAAAAAGTATCTTTAAAAAGTTTTATAATTCAAATTTTCTGGAAATTGAGTGAAATTTCTGAAATTTATATTATTTATCATTTTTTCCGCCATATTAGATCCACCGTCTTGGATCACAGAATTTTGAAAATCTAAGTTCTGATTCGGATTCAACGACTCCAAAAACCCATAGAATACGTATTTTCCTGTAATTATCTCCCCGAGCAACCCCCTGTCCTGAAAGGCTTAATGGCTGCGTGACACAATGGGTGCGTTCCGTTTCCACGCATGATGCGCATGAAACGCAGCGTTAGAGTGACAGAGATACGAGAGTGAGATAAAAAGAGAGGGAGAGCTCTCGGGTGAGGTTATCGAACCTAGGTTAGGTTAGTTCTCGAACGCATGAGATCGCATAGACTGCACTACTCGGAGCTGATGCAGTTCATGCGTTCGAGAACTAACCTAACCTAGGTTCGAGAACCTCATCCGAGTGCTCTCCCTCTCATTTTATCTTACTTTCGTATTTCTGTCACTCTAACGCTGCGCTTCATGCGCATTATGCGTGAAAACGGAACGCACCCAATGAGAGAGTTGCCGCCGCTACCTATTTATACTCGACCCATAATACACAAATTATTTATCTTTATGACTCAAAAACGAAATGTTGAATAACATTGTAAGAGGAAAAATTGTTTTAAAATTCGTTCAAGGATAATATTTCGAGAACAGGAAGTTGTTCTGGATTACCCTGTATATAATCTTGTATAATCATACAAACATTGACATTTTGTGTATATTTTGTATATATAAAATGTAAATAATTGGAAATATAGTTTGAAAAAGAAATACACACACACACACACACACACACACACACACACACACACACACACACACACACACACACACACACACAAGGTGTCCCAAAAGTCTGGAAACAATCGGATATCTTAGAAACAACGCATTTTAGAAAAAAATATTTTGAACGAAAGTTGTAAGGTTTAAAATGGTGCAATTTATGGTAATATCCATTTAACCTTGGGTGGAATTACCAAGGTCAGGTCAAGGTCACATTGATTTTTTTTAATAAAACCCCTTATTTTTTACTGTATATTCTTATATTGTAACACGAAAAGTATCTAATGCAAACAATATTTAATTAAATTGTTTGGAAAGCTCCCGAGGTGTGCAATAAAAAATAGAGGGTTCCATTATATCGATTAACCGGTTTGTAACCTACCTCGCAAACCAGCACCGTATTTATATACCAATAATATAACATAGATATATAATGTTAGCACAACCATGTAATTTGTTAAGTAATTGTTACATGTTACATAATATATACATATCAGTTACATGAAGTATTATATAGTTGAGCTGGTATTCAAACGTCAATGTTATGTTACTGATATTTATGGTTTGCTGGATATTTAACAATTTAAAATCGGATGCCTGTTTCTTAAAATTAAATTAATTAAAATATCCGGTTAATTTAACAATCGCGTCCGATCAAATAGGCGCTTAATTAATAATTCAATCCTTTAATCAAAATTCGATTTTTTATAACTAAGAAAATTGACAAATCAGTTAATCGTTAATCGTTTACGGTTTTTTAAACTGCTGAGTTAAAAGTAAATTGTGTTGTTGTGTTGTTGATTTGACGTTGTTATTTTCATCTTTTTTTATTTTTTCGTCCTACTTCTTTCCTACTTGACATATTTGCTATCATATCAATATTACACTTAATAAACACTTAATGTATTACATTTAACGCATGGAAGACATATCTCTATTGAAAAAAGTGTTTTGAGATCTCAATTGAGAAATTGAGGTAGAAATGACAACACATCGTCACCGTATATATCTAATTAATTTCACAGTGTCACAATTTACTTTTTTTCTAAGCAGTTTAGGGAATCGTAAATGATTAACGATTAACTTGATTAACAGAATTGAGTTATTAATTAAGGCGATGCTGCTAAGCTCGTTTTCGTAGAATACTCTTTTCTTCTAATTGCATGCATAAAACTGCAAATGTTTTTACAGCGTGAAAGTATAAGCGATAATGAATACTAAAAAGTTGCATCGAAATCAACAAAAAATTTTGTATTTACTATTGAAAATGTGATACAGGTGTCATATTTAGTTTCATGTGACAAATTTAGAGCTCATATGCTTCAAATACATAGTATGCGGCATAGAGAAGACTTTCAGGAACATTATGAAGATATCGTAAGTGAATTTTAATAGATAGTTTAAATAAAAAGAGAATTTCAGTAATAAGCGATATGTGTGCTAGCGTTTAATGGTTACGTGGTACAGAAAACTTGATTTTTAGTTCACGCATGTCCTGGAAGAAAGCGCTGCATCTTGAGCTAGTTATATATATATATATATATATATATATATATATATATATATATATAT
>NW_022639453.1:3098553-3105008 GCF_010583005.1 Odontomachus brunneus
ATAACAGGAACGCGCCAATCACGCGCAATTTTGGTTTCGTCGATTCCGTTCCGGTAATTTTGATGTCAAAGATGCACCACGCTCTGGAAGGCCAATTGTCGAAAATGTCGATAAAATAATGGAAATCGTCGAGTCCGACCGTCATGTAAGCACTGTTTCGATTGCCCAGGAGCTAAACATTGCACAAAAAACCGTTTGGAACCACTTGAATAAGGCTGGATACAAAAAGAAGCTCGATGTATGCCACACGAGTTAACGCAAAAAAACCTCATGGACCGAATTTCCATCTGCGAATCGCTGCTGAATCACAACAAAATCGACCCATTTCTGCAGCGGATGGTGACTGGTGATGAAAAGTGGGTCACTTACGACAACGTCAAGCGAAAACGGTCGTGGTCGAAACGCGGTGAGCCGGCGCAAACGGTGGCCAAGCCAGGATTGACGGTCAGGAAGGCTTTGCTGTGTGTTTGGTGGGATTGGCAGGGAATCATCCACTATGAGCTGCTCCCCTACGGTCAAACTCTTAATTCGGACCTGTACTGTCAACAATTGGACCGTCTGAAGGAATCAATCGCCCAGAAGCGGCCAGCTTTGGCCAATAGGAGAAGAATTGTGTTCCATCAGGACAACGCCAGGCCACACACATCGATAGTGACTCGCCAGAAGCTCCGGGAGCTTGGTTGGGAGGTTCTTATGCATCCACCTTATAGTCCGGACCTGGCACCAAGTGATTACCAACTGTTCCTGTCTATGGCAAGTGATTTTGTTGGTGAAAAATTCGCCTCAAGAGAAGCTTGTGAAAATCGACTGTCCCAGTTTTTTGCCAATATGGACAAGGGTTTCTATGAGAGAGGCATAATGGAATTACCTTCAAAATGGCAACAAGTTATCGAACAAAACGGTGCATATTTGACCTAAATCGGATCATTCTAACTATGCTAAATAAAGCCTTCAATTTCATGCAAAAATAATGGATTTCTTTTTACTACACCTTATATTATTATATAATATATGTATTTTTTTAATTCTAAAATTTTTTTAATCAAATACTGTCAATATCAGTCGCAATTACAATCACAATTCTCACATATCCCTCCCCCTTCCCTGAATAAAATCATTTCAGTAAAATTATTAATCACAACTATTATTATGTGATTTTAATATATTTTTCAATAAGATACTTTCTCTTTGTAGAATTATTAATAACAATTACCTTCATAATGAGCTTCTAATATATTTTTTAATAAAATATTTTCAGTAAGATTATTATCACAATTACAATCACAATGATTCTAATATATTTTTCAAAAAATACTTTTACTAAAGCCCAATGTCCACTGAGCGTGATCTAAAGTTGTTTTTCTTATGAAGAGTTATGCATATCGCTAAGTTCGTTCTGTAGCGAGAAATTTGACTCTCAGCGTGCTACGTTGCGAACTTAATGGTTAGTTTTTCCAAACAGATTCAGTATTATTTTCCAAACATGTGCTAAGATCCCAATATAGTTCGTTCAATCAGATAGATTGAATGTCAGCTGAGGTCAGTCATATAATTAATATAGTATAATTATATGACTGACATCACTTGACATTTGGTTTATTTATATTTGGACGAATCTTATTAGGATCCTAGCAACACGTTTGGAAAATAACATCGAATCGGTTTGGAAAACTAACCGTCAAACTTGTAATGGAGTGCGCTGAGAGTCAAATTTCTCGCTACAGAACGAACTTAGCGATAGATAGCTCCTTGCAAGAAAAACAATTTCAAATTACGCTTCGGTGGCATTGAGTTTAAGATTATCAATTCGCAATATCGCAATTACAATCACAACACACGATTCTATTATATTTTCAATCAAATATCCAAAATACTTTTAATAAAATACTTTTTAGTAAAATACTTAAAAAATATTTTTAGTAAAATTATCAATCGAATATTACAATCAACGTGATTCTAACATTTCTCAATAAAATATTTTAAATAAGATTATCAATCAGAATTACAATTATAATGATTCCAACAAATTTTTTAGTCAAACCATGGACGTAAGAATACATGGACGGAGCGGAAAGTGACGAGGTTGTGAAGCTTAAGGGGCAAGAAGATTACATCGTCGCGACCATGTTGGTATAGGAGTTTGTATCTATTTTCACTGTATAAAAACAGCGACCGTCGCCATTTTGATATATCAACTCCATTGCAATACATACAATCATTTCCCTCATCCTTTGGGCTTCACCCCCGCGACAATTCGCTCCGTCCATGCCCAAACAGCACACGATATCCTATGGACGTTCTGTGGATGTCCTTAGAACATTGGGAAGTCCTCAGAACATCCTCAGGACATCTCGAGGAGATTTGTGCTGTTGGGTGTATTCTTACGTCCATGAATCAAGTATTCTCTCTCTCTCTCTCTCTCTCTCTCTCTCTCTCTCTCTCTCTCTCTCTCTCCCTCTCTCTTCTCACAGAAACATTTTTTTATTTTCAATTAAAAGTTTTTTCCTTTAAAGGATCCCGCACAAAACCATGTGAAATTGGGCCCCGGCGAAAATGGCTGTATTTGAAATATGTTGTACTTTTTGGGTCACTGAACAAATATTTCCTCTGGTAAAATGCCAAAAAATGGACAGTTTCGTCGTTTCAAGCCTTCAAATATATAAAATCCTTAAAAGTCTGAGATCAGATCAGCAAAGATATCACTTTCGAATCAATGCGGTTATCATTATAAGGGAACAATATGAATTTCTAGTAAACAAAATAGTTAAAAATTATTTGTTTATAAAATTATTATTTAAACAATTTTAAAACATCTTTATTTACAAGAACTGATTTTTTAGTTGAATTCTGTGTAAAAAATCAAGGCGGAAATATATATAACGTTTTCCTATGTAATGCATCATTTGTTGTAAAATTAGTAATAAACAAATATCTAATGCCCGTTCTAGTAATGCCGTTACGAAGCCTGTTCTAGTAGTCTGATCCTTATGAAATTAAAATAAATACTGTTATACAGAAACATTGATATTGAGTGTTAATTATTACATCTGCCTTTGTCTATAAAATATAGTTACCGAAGTGTGAAGGTTATAGTACGATTAATGTAATGGGCATCAGGTATTTGTTTATTACTAATTTTACAACAAATGATGCGTTACATAGAAAAACGTTAAATTTCCACCCTGATTTTTTATACAGAATTCAACTAAAAAATCAGTTCTTGTAAATAAAGATGTTTTAAAATTGTTTAAATAATAATTTTATAAACAAATTATTTTTAACTACTTTGTTTACTAGAAATTCATATTGTTCCCTTATAATGATAACCGCATTGATTCGAAAGTGATATCTTTGCTCTGATCTCAGACTTTTAAGAATTTTATATATTTGAGGGTTTGAAACGATGAAACTGTCTATTTTTTGGCATTTTGCCAGAGGAAATATTTGTTCAGTGACCCAAAAAGTACAACGTATTTCAAATACAGCCATTTTCGCCGGGGCCCAATTTCACGTGGTTTTGTGCGGGGTCCTTTGAATCAATATTGATGACAGTTAGTTTCTTATAGAATTGATTCTAACCTAATGTCGGTAAGTGACGAAGAGAATCGCCGTATTCATTTTGATATGCAAATTATTATATATGGTCTTGGAAAATCCACTACGGTGGATATAAAAGAAAATAGATTTTGGAAAGTGACACTTTTTCTAAATAAGCTTGTTTCTCATGAAAAAAATTTTCATTTTTTTCTGTCACTGTAATATGTGCGATCACAATAGTTGTAATTTAAAACCATAATAAAATATTCCAGTAATTTCAATATAACGGCTTAAAAATAGCAACTTAAAGTAGAAAAATGATGAATATTAGGTGAAGTAAAAAGTTCTGAGCGTTTTCCGCTAGATGTCTTTAGTGAGCCATATCTCACGATGTATACATCGCATCGGGTCATACTATACGGCGATTTAAAGGTGACATTACGCTTCAAAAAAAGTTCTGTGACAGTTTTGTGTTTGGTCAAGCCAGTTGTGTGTTACAGCGTTCCAAAATGGAGGTAAAAAAAGAGAAAATTCGATACATTCTTCAGTACCACTACGACCAAGGTGAAAAGGCGGAGCAGGCGGCCAAAAAAATTTGTGCTGTTTATGGACCCAATACAGTATCGAATGCAACAGCAAAGCGGTGGTTCCAACGATTCCGTTCTGGTAATATGGACGTCGAAGATGAGGCACGCTCTGGTAGGCCAATCGTCGAAAATGTCGATAAAATCATGGAAATCGTCGAGTCGGACCGGCATGTGAGCACTTATTCCATTGCCCAGGAACTGAAGATTAGCCAGAAAACCGTTTGGAACCATTTGCATAAGGCTGGTCTCAAGAAGAAGCTCGATGTATGGATACCACACGAATTGATGTAAAAGAACCTTTTGGACCGAATTGATGCCTGCGATTCTTTGTTGAAACGTAACGAAATCGACCCATTTTTGAAGCGGATGGTGACTGGTGATGAAAAATGGGTCACATACGAGAACAACAGCCGAAAAAGATCGTGGTCCAATCGCGGTGAGCCGGCCCAAACGATCGCCAAGCCCGGATTAACGGCCAAGAAGGTTTTGCTGTGTGTTTGGTGGGATTGGAAAGGAATCATCCACTATGAGCTGCTCCCATCGGGTCAAACACTCAATTCGGACCTCTACTGTCAACAACTGACCAGATTGAAGCAGGCGATCGACCAGAAGCGGCCAGAATTGGCCAATAAGAAGAGTGTTGTGTTCCATCAAGACAACGCCAGGCCGCACACTTAATTAACGACGCGCCAGAAGCTCCGAGAGCTTGGATGGGAGGTTCTATTGCACCCGCCGTATAGTCCAGACTTGGCACCAAGCGATTATCACCTTTTCAAGCATTTGCAAAATTTTCTTAATGGTACAAAACTGGCCTCAAGAGAGGCTTGTGAAAATGAGCTGGTCAAGTTTTTTACCAATAAGGACGAGGACTTCTTCAATCGCGGAATTATGAAATTGCCTTCAAAATGGACAAAGGTTATCGAACAAAATGGCGCATATTTGATCGAAATCGGATGATCCTAACTATGTTAATTTCATCGTCGAAATAAAGCGAAAAAACGCTCAGAACTTTTTACTTTACCTAATATTTAGTATAACAATGAAAGAGAAATAATCTTTAGAATTTTTTAAGTCAATGATTACGAGTCGAATGTCCAAATTTTAATTTATAATGACTGATTGCGAATTTGATATTCAAATTTCAAAATTTAAAATAGCAGGCCTAATATGCGGACATCGTCTCTTTCTAATTTCTTTAAATATACAACAATTAGAATCCTCCATTTTTTAATTCAAAATTTGAATACTCGATTTGCACTCGATGACCATAGAAACATCTATACAAAAAATTTTACAAATTGTTGCATACTTATAGAAATTAAATATGCATATTAGGTCTAATATTTTAAATTTGAACATCAGATTCGCAACTAGCAATCTTCTATAAAACCTCTATACACTAAATTTTATATTGATTGTTGCATATTTACAAAAGTTAAATATACGACGTCCGTTATATTGGATCCGTCATTTTAAGTTTTGAAATTTGTACATAAAATTTACAATCAACGAATCTTAAAATCTCTATACATTAAATTTTACGCAGATTATTACTGACTGTTAATTATTTACAGAAGTTAAATATGCGATATCCGCAATATTCCCCCCATTTTGAATTTTGGAATTTGGACTTGGAATTTAACCCTCAAATTCCACACTGGTGCGAAATCGCACCAGTAAAAATTTCACTTTGCTGCCATCTGTCAGCAAGTTGATGTATCGCTCTGCCCCCACTATGACAAAGGGCCTGAGCACAAGGATTGTCGCAATCGTTTCCGATAGTGTCGTAGACGTAAGTCGGTGTCGGAAGTCACGCACAAAGATTGCACATAGACATATGCTGCATCAATTGTGTCGTCTAATTATATTTGACAACATACGTCTACGCCAATCCTTGTACGTTGACTTCTGACACCGACTTATGTCAACGACGTTGTCGTAAACGATTGCGACAATTTGTGCTCAGACTCAAACTTGTTTTGCTGCTATTGCGTACGATAGAAGGAAAATAAATGAAAATACGAAACAAATGTAGGAAAATATCGTTTAATTGTTGCACATTCTACATATAAATACGAGACATATATGAAAATATAATTGTATTCTTAAGAAACAATAAGAGAAAAAATATTTTACATTAAAAATAATAACATTGAAGAAATAAATATAAAATTTCACGGACACTAATTTCGCGCATTCGCTTTACAGGTGCGAATTCGCACCAACTTGAATTTTCACAGTCACTACTTTGCGTGTTTCAGCAAGAATGACTCCAGTAGCCCCCTATTCTGTAACTCGTTATTGGAGTTAACAACAGTTTCGTTATCGTTG
>NW_022639453.1:3106631-3140766 GCF_010583005.1 Odontomachus brunneus
CAACGATAACGAAACTGTTGTTAACTCCAATAACGAGTTACAGAATAGGGGGCTACTGGAGTCATTCTTGCTGAAACACGCAAAGTAGTGACTGTGAAAATTCAAGTTGGTGCGAATTCGCACCTGTAAAGTAGCGAATACGCGGAATTAGTGTCCGTGAAATTTTATATTTATTTCTTCAATGTTATTATTTTTAATGTAAAATATTTTTTCTCTTATTGTTTCTTAAGAATACAATTGTATTTTCATATATGTCTCGTATTTATATGTAGAATGTGCAACAATTAAACGATATTTTCCTACATTTGTTTCGTATTTTCATTTATTTTCCTTCTAAAAAAAGTCCAACTTCATGAAAAATAATTCCTATCACTTAATTAAATATAAAAAAATATTTCCTATCATTTAATTCAATTTCTAATAATTTTTTCTTCAAGTACATTTTGTTAACTTGAAAAATCTATATAAGCAATTAAATTTTATTAAATAAATTAAATATAAAGAAAAAAATACGGTTAAAAAATAAAAATGATCATTTTTCAAAAATATCTCTTACGAAACTTTAATTTTCGTTATGAAAGAAAAATTTGTCGTGCAATTTGAGTTTAACCGCTCAATTCCCCACAAAATTTTCTATAAAAAAAACATATATAACAACTTAATATTCCTTTATCCTTCACAAAAATATTAAGGACCAAAAGTTAAATTTGCACTAATATAGAAGTTACGGTTGCGCGGTCGGAGTGTGAAACTTGAGGGTTAAACTCGTAATCAGCAACTTAAAAATTTCTAAAGATCACTTCTTTCTTAATGCTATACTAAATATTCATCATTTTTAATTGCAAGTTGCCCTTTTAAAGCCGCCATATTGAAATTACTGGACCATTTTATTATAATTTCAAACTAAAACTATTGTGACTGCACATACTACAGTTAAAACAAAAATTTTTTTTCCATTAGAAATGAGCTATTTTAGAATTATATTATTTTTTCTAAAATCTATTCTCTTTTATATCCGCTACATTGGATTTTCTAAGATTAGATATCATAATTTGTATATAAAAATTGGATAAAAATTTGCATATAAAAACTGGACCTTCAATTCTATAAGAAACCAACTGTCATCAATATTAATTAAGTTTTAAGGAAAGAAACCTTCAGTTAAAAATAAAAAAGTGTTTCTGGACGCTTGGATCTTAATAGATTAATTACAATTACAATTATAATAATTCTAACATATTTTTCAGTCGAATATCAATAGTAATATTATTATGTGTAGTACTACACAGTAGTATACAGTAGTATCACAATTACAATCACAATGATTCTTATATATTCCAGACACAATCTTTCAAAGATGTCTCAAAGATATCCTGAAGACTTCTAAATGTCCGCATAACCCTTATAGAAATATCATACTAAGAATCATTGATAATTACTTATTTTTAGTATTAAAAATACTGGATAATAAGTAATTATCAATGATTCTTAGTATGATATTTCTATAAGGGAAGTCTTAGGATATTCCTTGAAGATCTTGTACTGTTTGGAATAAAATGCTTCCATCAAGATTATCTTACAATTATAATCACAATTACAATCACAGTAATTTTGAGATATTTCTAAATAGATCGAAAAAGTGAAAAAGACATATTAAAACAAGACATTTCTATAATCTGTTACATCCATTTTCTGATTTTTATCAGCTGTCTTCCTCATTTGCCGTAGTTTCTTCCTTTCTTTCTGGCTAATTGTCATGTGCTTCTTTTCCATTTTGCTCTGTCCCTCTGCCCTGGCTTCTCTTTCCTCTATTGTTGCTCGTAGATGAGAGGCTCTAAAATTAAAAAACACGAGAACATTTGATAAACTGCAATACTGCTTTCGTAACCGCGTAATAAAAATCAGGCATTCAATTTTGCTTTTCGTAAGTCAATACCGACGAAGCGATGATAAAGCAAATCGCCGCAAAGTATATCACATCTTAGAAAACGTAACAACATATACAGTATATAGGGCATCCAGCCGATAATATTTTTTTTTGTCCCATCACTCTCTACCTGAGCTACTTCAGGTACAAAACCTTTCCTCTTCTAGGGAAGACATCTTAGATAACGTCGCTATCGTAGGAAATGTTTTTCTCTATAGTTGCCGTGCGCTCGGGATCGCGCCAGAGATGTCGCTTCTGAACGGCATCTCTGAGCGTTATCTAGGGAGCGTCATGTAGAGTTGCGTTCCGTTTCACGCATTATGCGCGTATTGCCTACAATATACGTAATACAAACTATAGATAAATGCGCGCATATACATAAAACGGAACGTGGCCTAGCTCAGTGGTTTAGAGTAGTCGCCCGGCAAGCGAGAGACCTGGGTTCGAGTCTCGGCCTAGTAAATTGCGCTCTTGATATTTTTTTCTCTTTGGAACGAAAAAAGACGCAGATCCCGAACGCACGGTGTCCCGCCGCCACTTTAATACGCTTTCCTCCTTTACCTCCCAAAAGGCGGGATCACAGAGACCTTACAAAAGGAGAGGTGGTTTGGTTGAGTCTGACGGAGTCGGGAGTTGGAAGCAATAGTCGAGTGGAAGATCTCACCTCGCTCAAGCCTCCAATATCGACTGGAAAGCCGCTAGTTCTTTAACAACCCCGCGTACTTTATCAATTTCCCTTTTCCTAAATTCTTTGAGATAGATAACTGTAGATTGTAGAATTTTCTAATTCCCTATAAACAACTAACCTTAGATTATAGATATTTAGATATCTTCTAAACCTTTGCGAGTATCAAACTCTAGATTGTAGAATCCCTTAATACAGAGTTCGGAATTAGTTGCCCATTTTGGCCAATTCTCAGGAGCTACGCCTTCTATCTTTCTTTTGCCGCGAGCGGGCTACCAAAGTGATGGTCAAGCCTCCAAGCTTAAAGCCGCGATAAAAGGCGTAGTTCTCGAGAATCGGCCGAAATGGGCAACTAATTCCGAGCTTTGTCTTAATACATTAAATATCGTAAGATGGGGTTACTTTGTGATACAGTGACATTTTTTTGTATTTTGAATCTCGCTCCATGACAATGATAACAGGAAAGCTAAAATTTGCGCCAAAATCTTGCCCAACATACCATGCCATCTATGGGCTGCAGCCGGAAGCTGCCGGGCCACGTTAATTTCCGCTAATGTACAAGTAACATTTACGGATGTTGTACCAAGTTTTCAATAAACGTTTCATGGGTTTACTTTGTGACAATGATATTTCCTCTTGTTTTTTAAGGTTAAAGTAAAGCTATCACAAAGTATCCCCACCTGGCAGGGCATCATTGTGACAACTTTCAACCGAAATTTCTCTGTGGTTCTTAAAAATGTGGAACCTTGTAATACACTATTATGTAGGAGAAGGATGTATACATATTGTGCAATAGTTTATTTTGAGTTACATTGAAAACTCAGCAGCTGGTGTAACAAAAACCTTAAAATCTGTCACAAAGTAACCCCATTTTACGGTAATTAATTACAATAATAAATAAGGACGTAAAGAGCCAAAGTTGCCAATGTTATGAGCCACATAAATATTTATTAAAATCACATAAAAAACGTTTCGACCATTTGATGTAGTCCTCTTCAGTTTTAAGTCGATCAATATAATTTCTTACGTCATAAAGTCGCTCGATGATGGTGTCTTGTCTGCGATATACAAACTGTCACGGGTGGTTCCCCCCTTTGACATGTCGGTGTTCGTAAACTATGTAAAGAAACTACGAAATAAACAAAATAAAAGAGAAAGAAAAAGAAAAAAGAAGAAAGGAAAAATATCGCACAAAAACCAATATTCAAAAAGTAAAAAATTACAATTAATGCAATAATTACTTTCTTATCACAGAAAAGTATAAAGTTATAAAATAAGGAAAAACTCCAGCACTCCAGTAGTCAATATATAGGATAAACTCGGGTATTATGGTCATATTGGAAAGATCGCTACAGACTGTAATTTCTCTAATAATTGCAAAACATTGCGTGTAGTCACAAAGATAATCGATATTTATCGTAGTGTATATGCATATATTTTTCGAAATAGCAAGATTATGAATATTATACACATTTTTATTTTCGACTACCTGTAAAATTTCTCCATTAAATGTAAATGTGTCCACTAAAACTTGCTGCAATGTCGAATAAATTACAGTTAAGCTATCGCAATCAACGTTAGATACATAAAGTTAGTATGTAAATTGTAATATAACTTACATTTTTATTTTTGTTTTTACTATTTGTTTATAACTATTACTATTATAACCGTCTTTTACTCACATTTTGGGTAAAATTTGGATAGACTATCATTCTAACATTTATAAAACGAAAGTCGTTATATTTCAAAATTTACTTTCAATATTTTAGTAATTAAATCTTATGTTATCAATATGTTTTGATCAAAAATTAGATTTAGAATTTAAGTTTTGTAATAGAGATTTCTATTTTATATGTGTATTATATTTTTTACAAATAATATGTGTTAAATATCCTATACTAAAGTGAATATGTCAAATTATGTTTTTTTTATTATTTTATAAAATAATAGGTACAAAATCTTGAATATAAAATATGTATGGGTCATTTATTTCTTATGGCCATTTTATCTTAAACATTTAGATAAGATAATGCTCATGTTTTGATATTTTTGTAATAAATAATTTTACTGAAGTATTTTCCTTTTAACTCCAATGGTATTATGTACTGTACGCTTTAGTGAAGTAATTAAACGCTATTAAAAAATAATGATAAGAAATAAATTTTTTTTCATTTAAAAAAAAGTATCTTATACAAGTTTACCTTAGAAATTTAAAAGTTCCAAAACGACTTTACCTGAGGGACACGAAGTATGAACAAGAATCCCAACATTGGCATATAAAGGTAGACAACACAGAAAAACAATTGGAGACACACTCACACAAAAACACACTCCGTAAATACAAGCAATCCAAATACTAGAAACGTATTTAGAAATTAGAAACGAGAGAAGAAAATAAAACTGATAGAAGTCATCGTCATACACGGATCATATCAAGCAGAGGAAAATAAACACGATCAAGTCCGTTAATGTTAGACTGCAAGTTTAAGCCGTTGACTTGGCTTTTAATGTATAATTTTCGAAATAAGACGCTTGTGATAATTAGGCTCCTTGTCCAGAATTAATATATCCTTCCAATCAAAATTATGGTCGAACTGCAGTCTATGGTTTGTGATCGATGACGGAGATGTTCAACGCGAAATGTGAGATCTATGTTTTTTTATGTATCCAACTGTCTGTTCGTTTGACCCAAATAAGATACGTCGCAATCAAGACAATTAATTTTGTAGACCACATGTGTACGTTCCTCTCTGTCAAGCGATCTTTGTGACCATGAATGAAATGGTTAAGCTTACTGATGATTCTAAGAGCTATATGATAATTCGATCTTCCTATAAACCTGGAAAGGCTGTCTGCGACATCCTTCATGTAAGGAACCGTAAAGTTCTTACCGCTGTTTACTGCCTCTTCCGACTCCTCCCCGTCAGATTTTTTATAAACATTGTTCGATGTTAATCCACCAATACGTCTACCGATAATGCGAAAAATGAAAGTGAGAGGGAAGCTGTTATCGAGGAGAAACTGTATGGCAATACGAAGATTTTTCTCGTGAAACATGGGGTGTGAAAGCTTAAGAGCATGATCGATCAAAGACTTAACCATGCCGGTATTATGGCTAAATGTGAATAGAAATTTAGAAACTTCCCCGAGAAAGTGGGTTTTTGGTACCAGTCACAAACAATGCGACCATCTAATCTTTTTAAGGCCAAATCCAAAAAAGCTATCAATGTCTCTTCCGAACGGCATCTCTGAGCGTTATCTAGGGAAAGAAGAGTGTCGTGAGCGTGGAGCATCAGGTAGTTTAGAGCAGTCGCCCGGCAAGCGAAAGACCCGGTTTAGAATTCTGGCCTAGCAAACTGCGCTTTTGATATTTTTCTCTCTCCGGAACGAAAAAGACGCAGATTCCGAACGCACGGCGTCTCGCCGCAATCTAATACGCCCTCCTCTTTCTATAGCTCTTTACGTCCTTATTTATTATTGTAATTTGTATTTTCTCTTGTTAAGCCGTACATTACTTCTAATTTTATTAATTTGTTTGAATTAAATAATTAAATCTAGTTAAGGTATTTTTGTGAGTATGTCCTGTAGTAAAGTTCATTATAATACACGTATATGTCTATATAGTTCATTTAAGAAACACTTATTCTTTCCTTTTTAATTCGATTTAGCCTTTCCATATTGTATTTCTTTCCCTACTCTAAGTGAATTTGCAACAAGGACATCGTGTGCGCAGACCCCACGCTATTGTTACGAGCAATAGAGCCTAAGCGTTTTCAAACTGCGAAAGCGAAGATCGCGACACGCGAATTCTGTAGAACGTATATCGTTCGACAGTGATTTGAATATCCAAAGAAGAGTATAACCTTTATAGGGAGATTTCGCGACCGCTTAGGGATCGTTTTATATTTATATTTTTTTATGTATTTTTTTATATAAATATATATATATATATATATATATATATATATATATATATATATAACTAGAATAGGTCAGGATGAATAATGGAATTGATCTTGATTCGTCTTTTTAAACAATCACGTAAAATTTCGAGTTATTAAATAAAGTAGATGAGCTAATCAAAGGACGGCGACGTGGCAGGCGGGACATACGGCTCGCCGCGGCCAGCGAAGAAAATGGACGATTGCTCGCGGACCTATCTCATAGGTCAGACAGATGGGCCGTTTAGTAGCAGCTACCAAATGAGATAGGCCCGTGAGCAATTGTCCATTTTCTTTGCTGGCCGTAGCGAGCCGTATATCCCGTCTGCCGCGTCGCGCGCTCTAATTAGCCTATTTATTTTATTTAATAACTCGAAATTTTACATGATTGTTTAAGAAAAGATACCGATTCCATTACTCACTCTGACCTATTCTAGCTATATATTAGCTCTGGTATGATACGAATCACCTTGTATATATATATATATATACCATACCAGAGCTATATATATATATATATTGGGTGGGTGGGTGGATGGGTGGATGGGTGTGTGTGTGTGTGTGTGTGTATGTGTGTGTGTGTGTGTGTGTGTGTGTGTGTGTGTGTGTGTGTGTGTGTGTGTGTGTGTGTGTGTGTGTGTGTGTGTGTGTGTGTGTGTGTGTGTGTGTGTGTGTGTGTGTGTGTGTGTGTGTGTGTGTGTGTGTGTGTGTGTGTGTGTGTGTGTGTGTGTGTGTGTGTGTGTGTGTGTGTGTGTGTGTGTGTGTGTGTGTGTGTGTGTGTGTGTGTGTGTGTGTGTGTGTGTGTGTGTGTGTGTGTGTGTGTGTGTGTGTGTGTGTGTGTGTGTGTGTGTGTGTGTGTGTGTGTGTGTGTGTGTGTGTGTGTGTGTGTGTGTGTGTGTGTGTGTGTGTGTGTGTGTGTGTGTGTGTGTGTGTGTGTGTGTGTGTGTGTGTGTGTGTGTGTGTGTGTGTGTGTGTGTGTGTGTGTGTGTGTGTGTGTGTGTGTGTGTGTGTGTGTGTGTGTGTGTGTGTGTGTGTGTGTGTGTGTGTGTGTGTGTGTGTGTGTGTGTGTGTGTGTGTGTGTGTGTGTGTGTGTGTGTGTGTGTGTGTGTGTGTGTGTGTGTGTGTGTGTAGGATGTCCCGCGTAAGACGTACGAAAAAAAAATACAAGTAGAACACATAAAAGTGAACAAAAATTGTATAGGTCATTTTTCAAACAACCACGTAAAATTTCGAGATATTAATTAAAATAGTTGGGCATATCAGAGCGCGGCGACGCAGCAGGCGGGATATACGGCTCGCCGGCGAAGAAAATGGGAGAACGCACATGTACACGAACGCACACACGAAACTACTCATTTCAGTATGCCAAACGGCCCACCCCTCTGGCCTATAAGATAGGCCCGCGAGCAATCGTCCATTTTCTTCGCCGGCCGCGGCGAGCCGTATGTCCCGCCTGCCGTGTCGCCACGCTCTGATATGCTCAGCTATTTCAATTAATATCTCGAAATTTTACGTGTTTGTTTGAAAAATGGCCTATATAATTTTTGTTCACTTTTATTTGTTCTACTTATATTTTTCTTTTCGTACGTCTTACGCGGGAGACCCTGTATATACAGGATGTCTGGTAAATATATATATATATATATATATATATATATATATATATATAAGATAGGCCCGCGAACAATCGTCCATTTTCTTCGCCGGCCGCAGCGAGCCATATGTCCTGCGTGTCGCGTCGCGCGCTCTGATTAGCTAATCTATTTTATTTAATAACTTGAAATTTTATGTGGTTATTCGAAAAATGATCTCTACAATATTTTTTCACTTTTATCTGTTCTACTTATATTTTTCTTTTGGTACGCCTTATGCGGGACATCCTGTATACAGAGTTTCTTTAAAGTCTGAGCTAACTTCTGAAACTCGGAAACGACTTTAGATATGGAAAAACGTTTCAGACAAAAGTTGCAAGGTTTGAAAAGATCTATTTACAGGTCTAGGTATTAGTTTGACCTCGGGTGACGTCCTTAAGATGAGTTCAAAGTCAAATCGATTTTTTAAAATAGAATACCCTATTTTTATTTCAGAATCTAAATGCTGGTGTCAAGAGCTTTTCAAAACACTACGACAAAGTTTATTTTCGTTAAGTACATTTCGAGTTATAAAGCTTGAAAGTTATAGTACTGCCGGCATTAGCATTACTCAAGGTGTACCACGAAGGTTATTCGGTTGAATTTACATCTCTTTCGTGTATGTGTGTGTGCGCGTGCGTGCGTGCGTGCGTGTGAGAGTGGGTGCGTATAATGTGACGGTCCTCAGTCTTTACTTGTTCCGTAACTTATAATCGTAAACCTCTACCGAATCATTTATGCATCCATGCATTTCCTGCATACGTACGCACGCACGCATACCCATATACACTTATATCCACATCTATACCCATATCCACACAATATCCACTCACCCACACACACACACACACACGCACGTACGCAAGTATATCAACATAAATTATATCATAAAAAGGAACATAAATATTAAACTTACCTAAATCGACTCCGGGACAAGGCTTCCGGGCTAACGGCAAGGCCGCCCTGTTTCGCCACCTTGTTTCAGCGTCCGATGTGCTGGTAAACCAAATAGTCAACGATATTATGACCGGAAAATATTTAATAAACTATTTAACTTACTAAACTCTTCCCTCCTTTCCGAGGCTAACACGTAAACCTGTGCCCAATGCGGTACTGATAAACAAAAAGGTAAACTATATTATGATCGGAGAACAGAACTTAACACATTTAATGTAGAGGAAAATATTGTGTTATATGACAAAACTGAAGAGGACGTTCAGAACTATAAAAGCATTATGGATAAAAACGTGTAAAATTGTAAAAAATTATTTTGTTCTCAATTATGACATAAATAAATGACATAAAACTACGAAAACTTACACTAAATAGGATAAAACCGTTTAAAATGGACGAATAAAAAAGATAGAAACATTATGGAAAGCATTCTGACTTCAATTATATAAAAAAAGAACGTAATGTAACAAAAATTCTTGCAAGTAGATTTAAGCATTTTATAGAACTTTAAACTTACGGGAGGGGAACTTGGGATGTTTGGAAGTTATTTTGACTTTGCATCGCTCTAGTAAACAAAATAATAAATATTATTAAATTATTATTAGTAAATTTCATGTAAATAGACTTAAGCGTTTTATAGAAAGTTTAGCTTACTAAAACGTGGCCTGTTTTCTTTGACGAATAATGTTTCTAGTGGCCGCTCTAGAAAATAAAACAGTAATCGATATTATGATCGAAAAACGAAAATAAATAGACTTAAGCATTTTATAGAATGTTAAATTTACCAAAGATGGTATTGCGTTCCTCGAGCGGTTCTTCAGATTGCTCTGTTAAATAATATGGTAACCATTAGTATTTTCTTTTTAGCTACACATTAGCTAAAGTAAATTTATGCATTTTATAAAATATTTAACTTACTTGAAATGTGTTCCGTTTCTCCTTCTTGTTTTTGTTCCTCTTTTCGTTCTTGTTCTTGGTTTTCTTCGTCTTTTTGTTCTTCTTTTCGTTTTTGTTCTTGGTTTTCTTCTTGTTTTTGTTCTTGTTGTTCTTGCGTGGTCAATATTACTTGTGTGGTCACATGTGCCATTCGCATGTCTGATAAACAAGAAGATATTAACTATATTATGATCATTTTTTTGTTGTTTTAAATTGTTGTAATTCTTTTTTGTTTTTTCTTTATAATTGCATTTTAGATTATAATTGCATAGGAGATTATCATACTAATAGGGATTTGATGTTGTCGAGATGTCGAGGGAAACACCTGAAGTTGCATGCTATACGGATCATCATCTGGATACCACTAAAAACAAAATAATTATAACAAAATTATAATAATGTTAACAATATTGTCGGATAATATTGTCGAGAAATCGAATAATATATTTTTACCTCTTCTTCTTCGTTATATGGACGGCATATTTGTTCGAGGTACTTTATTATTCGGTTTTTCAACCGAATGCAATACGCCAAAAATTCCATCAAAAAGTCCATATTTAATCCCTGTAACAAAAAGCAAAATTCGAGGCACTTGAAACAAAGTCTGAATAAGCGTCTCTGATTTGATATTAAATATATTTCATTATTTTATGTATTTTAAAATATTTTTATGTATTTTATGTATTTTTATATATTTTATATATTTTCAAGTTTTTCAGGTTTTTCAAGTTTTTCGAGTTTTATAATCGAAAATAAATGATTTCTTCTATGAATTCATGTTTTTATTTTTAAATCACCTAACTTTATCTTGCCGAAAAAATATACTTTTTGAAAATGATCAACATAATTATATTTTTCCTTCAAGTACATTTGATTACTTTTGCAAGCCCGCTGAAAAAATCTCTTTAATGATTTTCTCCTCAAAACTACGAATTTCCAAAAGAAAAACAATTTTCTCGCAAATTAAAATGTTTTATTTTCTTTCTCTCCTGAATATTTCAAATATTTTCAATTTCTCGATTTTTGCATCCATTCATTCTTTTTTTTTGACTATTTGATATATCCATAAAAAAGTTTAAATTCTATGCATTACATACAAAGATATATGCAATTGAAAACGTTGGGTGACGCACACCCATGTGCACCAGAATCGGGAGACACATACCTTCTGTATAAAAAGTACCGGGAATCGTTAAAAAAAACACAGAATATTTTATTTATTCATCAAAATTTATTTTGTCGCCTTCAAAGTAATCCCCATCGTTTGCAATGCACATGTGAAAACAGCGAAACCAATCTTCCATGCACTTCTGGTAGGCCGATTCTGGTATGGCCTTCAGAACCCGCTGCGAATTCCTTTTGATGTCATCAATCGATGAAAAACGAGTACCACGGAGTGGCAATTTCAGTTTCGGGAAAAGAAAGAAGTCGCACGGTACCAAATCAGGCGAATACGGTGGATGGTCGACAGAATTGACCGAGTTTTTGGCCTTGTAATCGGCCACAATTGTGGCTCTGTGCGCTGGCGCATTGTCGTCGTGTAAAATCCACGAATTGTCTCGCCACAATTCGGGCCTTTTTCGCCGGATATTTTCGCGTAAACGCCTCAAGACACTTAAATAATAGTCTTTATTGACTGTTTGGCCCTCGGAAAAGAGTCGAACTCTTTGTTCGACTATTTTTTCCATGGTAAAATTCGCAGAGCAACACTGAGGTAGACTTGTTTGGACAGCTGCCATAAACAAACTAGTTGACTGATCGAGCTCAAGCTCCGGTTGGTAATGAAGGAAGGTAGTGCCAATCTAAAAAAAAAAACTTTTTACCGCTACCTCTTCCGCGGTTCATTTAAATGACAATTTCCCGGTACTTTTTATACAGAAGGTATAATGTTCCAGCTGAGGGTTAAACTGATTTGGATAACTTGGTTTTGCAATCGATCAGATAATTCACGCAATCAACTTTACAATTAGAGGATTTTGGAAGATGCGATAGATGTCATAATTAATAGAAAACAATTTCATAATCAAAAATAGTTTTTTGAAACTAGAGAGAAATCTGAGAGTGATCACCGAGCGTTTTATAAGCGATGCGCTCCCTGAGAAAATACAAATAAACTACGTACCAGTGATAACGGCAAAGTACGCTTGATTCGTATTTGTTCATTCCTATTGTTTAAAATTTGACGGCTTCTTAGCGAAGAGTTTAGTTGTCGAATGGAGCTTCACCCCGAAACGTCGGGATTATTCTTTGTTTATAAATCTAATGAAATCTTATTATGTTTACTTCTTATCGGCGAGTGAGTTGCATGGGTTTTTCTTCATAGCTGGTCACACAATATATCTGGCGCGAGGATATTGACTAGACAATGTGAAGAAACAATTTAAGAAGCTAGCCAATAGGCAAGCGCCGCGCGTTCTCTCTCGTCGGGACCTGAGCGATGATCCGCGTGTTGTAACGGCAGAACGTTTCTCACTACTGGAGCGAACGAAAGTTAAAAGTTTAGCTTTACACGTGCCACTCTACGAACAAGTACCGGTGGTAAGGTGAGATATCGTGCGAATTGTAAAGTCTGCGAGTCACTGTCCAGCCTCTGTAGTAAAACAATTTAATTTGCAACCGACACCATAGTTCATAACTCTTGAAGATCCCGGCAACTCGGCGAGTGTAAAGCAGTTCATACCACAGCTTTCGCATCGTCAATTATTCGAGTGACGTGCGAGACGAAGAGTCCCGTACGTTCGAACATGGTCCTTCGAACCGGATACTGAAATGCAACACGCTCCTTTGCCGTCTTAAAGTTTAATATCGCGTAAGAGAAAGAGTTACTCGTCTCTTTCGTTCGCTTAATCGCACGAGTCTAGGTGCGATTTTTTCTCGACAACAGTCGAAAGTTGCTCGCGAGTGATACAGCCAAAACGTCTCTATACAGCATCGTTCAGAGTGCTTCAGGACCACCGTGGCCAATTCGTGGATCGCCAGGTGGATCAAGAGGTCCAACTTGAGGAAATATTGAGGCTTATTTGTATTATTTGCACCGGATGGGCAACGATGGAGCATATATGAACAGCAGGTCTTAAAGGATAGCAACCTTTGACTTTGAGAGACTGACAGCTGTACCATTTGGTACAGTAACATTGTTTTTCTCTGTAGTCTTCGTGCGCTCGGAATCGCGACAGAGATGTCGCTTCCGAACGGCATCTCTGAGCGTTATTTATGGAGAGGAGAATATCATGAACGTGGAACGTCAGGTAGCTTAGTGGTTTAGAGCAGTCGCCCGGCAAGCGAAAGACCCGGGTTCGAGTCCCGGCCTAGCAAAACCGCGCTCTTGATATTTTTCTCTCTCTGGAACGAAAAAGATATGCAGATTTTGAATGCACGGCGTCCTGCTGCCACCTAGTACGCCCTCCTCCTTCTATGGGATACCGTTGGTACCCCGGAAGGATAACTTGATACAGACCGTTCTCATCGAGGAGTTTTCTTTGGCAGCGCCTGCTAGTCAGGAAAGGCCATCTGTCCAGGGGGATATAGGTGTGTATGATCTTTCCGAATCTATATTTGAAGAATATAGGCGGCAAATTGACACAACCTTTCTAAAGAGTTGGAATAATTCAAGGCGTATTCCAGATTTGGTGGCTAAGGGCCATGTATTATTTAAGATGCATCCGGAGATTATGTGCATGTACAATACCGCGTGCATTATTATATCGTCTAATAAGGACACTCTTACGCAGGAATTATTCGCTTCGGAGCTCGACAAGGTAGAAGTACTGCTCTGGAACGATTTATTTACCAGCAAATGGCGTGACTTATTAGTAAGGACCTCCTTGTGGAGCAACGGGATTCTTTGTTGAGCAAGTTCAGTACTCGCTTTACGATCTGTTGTCGTTCCTTAAGACTCCTAAATTAAACCCAGAGCTAAGGTCTGGATTGTGGAGTAATTCCGTTATAAAAAGGGACGAATATAACAGTGGAAAGCAAGATCAGGTGGACATTCAGGTGGTCGTCTTATGTGCACTCGGAGAGGCAATTTCAGAGCTCTTGAGGCCTAAAATACAGCGGTCACTTACTTTAGGAGCATGTTCAGCTGTTATCCGAGTAAAAATGTATTTAGTAGAACATATTTCAAGACTAGTAGCTAGATAATAATGACTAGATAAGTTTTCTAACCAGTCACCAGCTCGTGACTGGTTAATTATTCCTACTCAGTCTTTTGAATGTCAGGACTAACTAGTGACTATACCAATTACATAGATAGTAGCTAAATGAAAAAGATTACACAGTAACGAGATAGAAAATCATCGATAAATCTTGAATAGAAATTGGATATCAGAACTGTCTCGTAACTGTACCAATTATAGTTACAAGTTACTTTTTTGTATCCAGCTACTAGATAATTTTTCTGGTACAGCCACTAAGAGAATTGAGCGTTACATCCCTAGCTAGTAGCTATGTAAGACCCAACTTTTCTGTGTCATTACTAGACAATAACTAGATTCAATTTTTGCTCTGGTATGAAGATTAATGATAGAGCGAAGATCTTGGCCGATCTCTTCTTTCACTTCTCTTTGTCTAGGCGAGCTCAAATCATGCTAAGTTTTAACCTACTTGCTAAGTCCACTGCGGAAGCCTTATCTGTCGATGATTTTCTTTTTGGTACATCTTTTGGAGAAGAGATGAAGAAGACTGCTACCGTCGAAAGATCTGGCAAGGATATTGTTAAGGCTCCTCTGACATTATCTAGAAAGGTGTTGCAACCAATTAAGCAGCAGAACGGTCTTCTCACGGAAAGGGCGGGAAACTCCCGCGCCCCTGCGACCAGCTCGAAATCATTGGCCATCAGGAAAGCAGGGGTGCCGAGAATCAGTCGTCGAGTCCCGTATCGCTCCAGATCACAGTCAAGGAGGCATTAGAGAGCGAACAGGTATTCATTGCAGGAAATTTAGCATCTTTTCTCCCTCAGTGGCTCAAAATTACCATGGATAGTACAATCCTTCAGGCTATCACTGGATATAGGTTACCGTTTAGCCGCCGTCTACCTTGGCAGCTTTTTGAGCCTACCGTAGACTTGTCTGAAAGGGAGCAAGAGATTTGTAGGGGTGAGATACTTAGACTTTGTGCTAATGGTGCTCTACAGATTGTGGCCGATTCTAAGGAACAATTTTTATCCTCGTTCTTTGTGATCGAGAAAGCTTTAGGAGGCTGGAGGTTTATTTTGAACCTTAAACATCTTAATAAGTTTATTATTGTTCCACATTTTAATCTAAAGGAGAACAGTCGGCTTTATCTCACCTGGTGATTTTTTAGCTTCATTAGATTTGAAGGATGCATATCTGCTTCTGCCGATACATCCAGAGGATAGATGCTATTTGCGATTTCGATTTCAGAACCGACTTTTTCAGTTTACTGTCCTGCTTTTTGGCCTTGCATTGGCTCCATATATATTTTCTAAAATCTTGAAGGTAGTGTATTCTCTTAGAGAGAGAGGTTTTCTTTTAATCAGTTATTTGGATGAATTCTTTCTTATTGCACAATCTGATAGCCAGGGAAAATATCTCAGCGATAGTTCAACTTCTTTTATCATTAGGATTTTTTGTCAATAAAAATAAGAGTGTTCTCGTTCCAGAAAGATCCTGCCGGTTACTGGGATTTATTTTTGACTCTGATAGCTTCTCTATCTCAATCCCGCTGAACAAACGAGATAATCTTCTTCAGAAAACTTTTACTATCTTAAAGAAGATATCTTTTAAGATCTGTCTCTTTGCGAACTTTATTGGCTCTCTAGTCTCAGTTTGTCCTGCGATAAAATACGATATGCTCCACACTAAACTCCTGGAGAGAGAGAAGTTTTTGGCCCTGTCGGCTGTAAACGATAATTACGAGGCTCGCATGTCCCGGTCGTCATCAATCAGGGAGGATTTATTGTGGTGGAAGTCTATATTTGAGAATCATTTGCAGCAAAATAACATTAGATCGGGACGGTTCTAAATTGAAATTTTTACAGACTCCTCCTTATCAGGTTGGGGAGCCATCTGCGGTGGGGCTAGGACACACGGGTTTTGGTCTGAGGAGGACAAGCTCAAGCATATCAACTATTTATTTGGAGTTCCTAGCAGTTCCTTTCGTGGCCTGAGATACTTTGCCTCACATTTGCGAGGTAGTGATATTCTCCTCAGTGGATAATTCCACTGCCCCTAGCGTACATTAATCATATGGGTTCTATTAAATTTCCTTATTTGTCCACTCTTATCCGTGAACTTTGGAGTTGGTGCACAGATCGTGATTTGTTCGTCTACGCAGCCGTCGGCTTAAAACGCGGAGGCGGACGCCGCGCGCGAATAACGAATAGTTTCAAAGAAAACGGAGTGAACTCTGAAGTAGAATCGCTTTAATAGGATTAATGCTGTCTTCGGATCTTTTGAAATTGATTTCTTTGCTACCTCGATTAGTGCAAAATGTCAGTGTTTTGTGTTCTGATTTCCTGATCCACTAACATTCGCAGTGGATGCATTTTCTCTGGATTGGAATGCGTGGTACTTTTATGCTTTTTCTCCTTTTATCTTGATTTTAAGATCTCTCCGGAAGATTATAGCTGACAAAGCAGAGGGAGTCCTAGTGCCCAGTCGTTCCTTAGTGGCCAACACAACCATGGTTTCCTCTGTTCAATAGACTTATTGTCGGTCAACCAATTCGATTTAAAGCGAATATTGACATGCTATCGTCTCCTTTCAGGAAGACTCATCCAGCTCGGACCAGGATTTCCCTGGTAGCCGCGAGGTTATCCGCCAAGCGTTCCTGAGGAGAGGCACTCCACTATCAGCGATCAAGACGATGCTCGTATTTATTACGGCTTCTACAATTGCTCAATACTCGAAGCTTCTTAGATTATGGTGGTTTTTTTGTAAAGAAAGGCAGGGCAGGTTCTTCTCTCCGGCCATTCATTTCGTATTAGATTTCTTATCTTCTTGTTTGACCTCTACGGGCTCATATTCTACTTTAAATATTTATCACTCGGCCCTTTCCCTTATTTCTTCAGATGAGATGGGACTTCATCCCTTGTTTAAGAGATTTTTCAAGGGGGTAGCTATGTTAAGACCGCAACGTCCGCGGTACGATTTTGTTTGGAATCTGTTCCTAGTTGTAGCTTATTTAGTTACCTTATATCCGCATACAGACCTCTCTCTTGAGTCTATATTTGAGAAACTTATAACTCTTCTTGCACTTACGACCGCTCAGAGAATGCAGACGCTTGCGACTATTAGATGTGCTAATATTAATTTTTTAGATTTCCTGGTCATAAAGATTCCAGATCGCCTCAAGACTTCCTGGATTGAAAAATCGCAGCCTTTGCTCAGATTTAAACAATTTTTTGATAGGCCAGAACTTTATGTTTTTTCTTTGTTGAAGCTTTATGTTGGTTTCACACGAGAGCTTCGTCCAGTCACGTATGACTCATTATTTATATCGTATTATAAATCTTATAAAGCTGTTTCTTCCCAAATATTGGAACGGTAAGTTAAGTCCGTACTTTGTACAGCTGGAATAGACATTTCAATTTTTTCGGCGCATTCTACTCGTCACGCCTCTACATCGCTGGCAGCTAGCAAAGGCATTAATGTGGATGAGATTAGACAGGTTGGAGTAATTCTTCAGAGGTTTTCGCTCGCTTTTACAATCGGCTGATAATTAAAGAGTCTTCTTTTCAGTCTGCGATTTTGAATATTTAGTTTATATTAAGTCTTTAATATTGAATTATTCACGGGTTTTCGAATAAAACTGTTATGTATTCGATAGTCACATCTGTGCTTTAAATAACTATAATATATCCATACGGACGAGAACTAACATAATTAATAAATTGAACGAATTTACTGTTAAAATTGATTGTAATTACAGTTAAATTCGATTGTAATTATGCTGTCTTGTCCGCATCGATACTCCCATCCACCCTTTCCCTTAGATCAGATGTGACGGCTTTAAAATAATGATTTTCCTGTGGCACGCTACGTAGAATAATGACGCGGGTGATGACTGCGCCACCTATTTACTTTTAATCAAAGCTTTGTAGAAACCTATGGCGCTAGGGTATGGCGCTAGCGAGCGCAACTACAATATATCCATCCGAATGAGACAGCATAATTACAATCGAACTTCACTGTAAGTTTGTTCAATTTATTAATTTTGTTGGAAGTACGGTGGAACAACGTAAGCAACTCGCGAAACGCTATAAATATTGTTTCAATTGCTTAAAGTCCGGTCATTACTCAAAGAGGTTGTATTCCGAAATTCATTGCTAGTGCTGAAATTCTATAGTATACGTAACATGAACTATAGATTTTCAGTATGGCAGTAAATTTCGGAACGCAGTCAGAATTGTCCTAGCAAAGAACGATGCAATCAGTGCCGCCGCGCGCATCATACACTTCTACCTAGCGTCAATAGCGAGAAAGCCAATGACAATAATCAAGAGACGCGGTAGCATCTCGCACCAAGTGAACGCGTGAAGCGAGAAACGGTGTGAGACCGGCGCGTAATAATTTACGTTGATCAACTAGTTCAGCGCAGGCAAGATTTCTCATTCGGTTATAGCGGCTAATCGGACGAATTTCTGGATAGGCTCTATCGATTCCTTGGGGTCAATTTGCTTAATAAATCTATTAGGTTTTCCGATTAGCTTTGAGGGACTTTGTGCAAAAAAGTAACACATATATTTTAGAGCGACATTAAATTATTTTAATCAAAATATTTTCTATCGTTAGCTACAACTTTTTCCCACTTTTCTGGCAATAAGTGGATTCCGCGGTAAAAGAAATGTTCGTCTTTCGAACATTTTACCTTTTAAAAAAAGGTAAAAAAGCGCCTAATTTCCGCGCCCCATAAAAAAAAAGAAAACTTAAAAAAAAATCCGTACAAATAATTATATTAAAAAATAACTCGAACAACAAATTGTACTTTCTACTACAAAATTAATGATATTAGGAAATTTGCACCAATGATTAATTATAACATATCATTTTTCTAATCATTTTATTTTAATCGACTATGATTAATTATAACATATCATTTTTCTAATCATTTTATTTTAATCGACTATGATTAATTATAACATATCATTTTTCTAATCATTTTATTTTAATCGACTATGATTAATTATAACATATCATTTTTCTAATCATTTTATTTTAATCGACTATGATTAATTATAACATATCATTTTTCTAATCATTTTATTTTAATCGACTATGATTAATTATAACATATCATTTTTCTAATCATTTTATTTTAATCGACTATGATTAATTATAACATATCATTTTTCTAATCATTTTATTTTAATCGACTATGATTAATTATAACATATCATTTTTCTAATCATTTTATTTTAATCGACTATGATTAATTATAACATATCATTTTTCTAATCATTTTATTTTAATCGACTATGATTAATTATAACATATCATTTTTCTAATCATTTTATTTTAATCGACTATGATTAATTATAACATATCATTTTTCTAATCATTTTATTTTAATCGACTATGATTAATTATAACATATCATTTTTCTAATCATTTTATTTGTTATTAGACTTTGTTAAGTACCTATTTTTTATGTTACATTATTCTATGTTAAGTATGTGTTTAAACGAGTTTGTTATTATTATTCGTGATTCATTAGAAAATGTAACTTGTCACTATTACTCATTAACAGTGTTACTTCCTAAATCGTGTATCCTGTATCGTGTTTCAAATTTCAAACTTGTATTTCAAATGACCAAGTATACGAACTATAAAAAAGAAAAATCAAATTATTCAGATTCTCAAAAATAACTTGCCTCTCACGTTTAATGTGTTTGATATCTAACGGTGCACTTAGGCTCATGTCTGATAAAGCACGAGTAGAGCGAATAACAAAAATTTGCAGCGCGCCAAGGAAATAACTTTACATTGCTTTTTATGGGAGTATCTTAAAAACAACACACATGTACACACTTACGTAAGCACGCAAAGTACAAAAGAGATAAGACTGGGCAACCTCTGCGTCGTACATATTGAGTAGTTGTCGGTACTGTAATTATAACTCAACCCTTATAACTCAAAAAGTACTTAAAGAAAAATAACTTTATTAGAGTGTTTTGAAAAGCTCTCGAGTAAGCTACGAGAATATGCAATAAAAAATGAGGATTTTCATTTAAAAAATCGACGTGACCTTGACGACGCCAAGGTAACGATACGAAAAAACTGATACGACTATTAAATAGATCTTCTGAAACCCTGCAACTTTTGTCTGAAATATTTTCCTAAAAAATACTTTTTTTCGAGATATTCGACCGTTTCCACAATTTTGGCACATCCTGTATATATATACCAATACACTTTATTTCGTGCACTCGTGAATTCGGTTGTCAGTCGTAAGCGGCTCGGTTCATTATAAATTCTACACTTCTTATGTTTACCACTTTCAGAAGAATCCTTTTCTGCGGCGGCATCCAGCGGCGTTCTCTTGCGCTTCTTCTATCATTTTCCTGCGTCTGTGTTTCTGTGGCGACATCTTGATGTTCCCTTGCGCTTCTCTAACGATTTTCCTACTTTCCTGTGTTCCTGGTAAATATTATTTTCTGTAATAAATTTCACCGTAACGCTACAAGGGCGACTGGGTTGTTTGTGTGATTCATTTGTAAATTCTTTCTTTTCCCACCTTTCTAGAGTTACATCTGGAAGATTAGGTTTTCTTTTTCATTACTTTCTAATTATTAAAAAGTTAAGGAAACCTAGCTCTCTACATGAAAGAAAAATAGAGAAACAAATTTACGAACGAGTAAAAAATGAATCAGCCGCCGTTCTAGTGTTAAATGATGCGGATGACAATTTTCAAGTGTACAGGATACTTACCGTGTACATACGATTGTTTTAGGATATATAAATACTTGCGGAAAGGTTTTGGCTGCTTGTTTCTCCTCAACTAATAAATCCTGTAGCGTTCTTCTCGACGTCGCTGATTTCAGACATACACACACACGCGCGCGCGCGAACGCGAACGCAAATGCACACATACACGCACACGTACACGCATACACACACAAGCAAACTCTCTCTGTCATGTGAGATATTAAATATACAGGGTGACCCATTTTAATCTATAATTCCGAATATCTCCTAAACTACACGTTCTACGGGAAAATAGTTGGGACAAAAAATGTTCAGGACAGAAGGGTTCACAAACCTGTGCTAATGACCTTGACCTTGATATGACCTTTCAAGGTTATTTGAAGGTCAAGGTCTTTTTTTTCAATGGGAACCCCTATTTTTGACCCCGGATTTGGAAAGAACAGCAAAATTTTACGTTCAAAATGATATTTTGAAAATTTTTTATGACCTTCAAAGGTCAAATAAAGGTCAAATGTCTAAAAATGGCTGTAGAGCTGTTTTTCTGAGTGATTATGGTTTTTTAGGATTGACAAGCGTTGGAGGAACTTTAAAAAGTAAGTGTGATACGCTATGACCTTCTTGACCTTTAAGTTAACTATGAAGGTCATTTGAAGGTCGAGGTGATTATTTGAAATAGGAATCCCTATTTTTGACGTTGGATTTGAAAAAGCAGGAAATTAACGTGAGTAAAGACACGTCTTCGCGATTTTCATCGCTCGTGTGAAATCCACCACACAAGGTGAAAATCGCTTTCTTGCACGCTCATTGGAGTGAGATATTCTTCTTACTTTTGGCGTTACCCAGAAACAACGACGTGGACGTAGTAAGCACTGTTTCCTTTGGGGTGCTTGATTCCCGTGAGTTCCCTTGCCTCTCGCTATTACCTTGGTTATGCTACTAATCAACCACGAAGTAACTGTTCGAAGTTGCCTCCGTTGGCTTGAAGACATAAATGTAAGCGTCTTTCGAAACTGTCTACAGTTCGTAGCAAGGTTTCTCTGGGAATACTACATTCTATGTATAATTATATATATAAATTCATATATAATTTTACATAATTACGCATAGATTTATATGTAATTATACATATTGGTACACATAATTGTGTATAATTATATATAATTTTATATGATTATATATAATTATACATAATTATGTATGAACAAATTTCATACATAATTATGCATGAAAAATTTTTCATCGGGTAGATATATAGGATGTATCGTAACATATGGGACTCACTTCAGGGATAGATAGGGGGCACAAAAACAATGAAAAAAGTTCATATAAACATGTGTCTTATTTGATCTTGTCTCGAAGTTATAGCCATTTTTGTATTTCAATAACGCGCAACTGTTTATTGTCATAGAAGGTGTTCGAAATGGCTACCGCCGGTCTGTATGCAAGCTTGCAGTCGTCGTATCAAAGAATTTCGCAATCTTTCAAAAATTTAACTAGGAACGTGTACAACAAGCTTGCCAACAGATTCGACGTATACCTGGAATTTTTAAATGATTGCGAAATTCTCTGATTGAAAATTTTTTTTATTTTTGATGAATGACAATTTTAGATTGTTAAATGTCTGCGGAACATTGAGCTGATATGTTTTTGTTCGTCTATGGTAACATTAAGTTGCTTGATTAATCGGAATATGGACATTATTTGTACTGTACGCATCGATTGTCAACATTCTATAACATACGATCTTTGATAAATATTTAACACATATAAACATTTAAAAGTTTTTGGAAGTGGCAGAATAAAATTCTGTTATGGACTATTTCAAAGAAAGTCTGAACATTTTTTTTAGCCTATGTTCATTGCAATTGAATTATTATTTACGATTATTTACAATTATTTAGAATTGTTATTTGCATAAATATATGTTTTTTAAAATGTTCAACAACGTATCGTTTTGTGTTCTTGATGTCAAATTCGAAGGATTTAGTTATACTTCCGGGTCCGTCCCGGCTATAGATAAAATGAAAAACACATTCTATCTGGATAAAATATCAAAAAGAAGTAGCTGTGGAAAAGTGCATTTGTTGTAATTATTTTTGTTATTCCAAACGTATATAGGATATCCCATTTTAACTTATATACCGAAATATTTCGAAAACAATATATTCTCGAAAAAAATGTTTCAAATAAAAGTTGTAGAGCTTAAAGAGGACTATCTGGTGAACTACTTAAATTGTAGATCCGAGGCCAATTTTGGCTCAATAAAGCTCAAGTTGTTTTTTTTTTTCAATGAAAATATTTCTTTTTATTACAGATTCGTATTCTATAGAAAAAAATTAGAAAATTTTATTCCTGATAATTTTTCGCTGAATATTAACTGGTGCTATTTTAACTGGTGCAAAATAGTGTTCAAAGTACTTATTTTAAAAATTCTGACTAATGAAGGCAAGATTTGCAGACGATGTGTCCTTGGGAGGAACATTGGGGAATTTCTAAAAAATAATTTTATTTCATTACTGTCAATAGCACATGTATAACTTAAATATTGTTCAAAAATTATTTATATATGATTTTATATGAAATATATGAAAATATATGATTTATATATGAAATTATTTATATATACATATATTTTCTTTTGAAAACAAACGTATTTTCCGTGACTTAAGAGAGTTTGCATGAGACGAGCGCGTGACGCTGTCGACATAAGCATAGTTTGTTTGTATGATATATATTCATAAAATAGCTATTTAGTGTTTAGATAAATAATTGCTTTGAATAGTTGTTTTGATATTAGGTTGATGATCGAGCCTCAATCGTGTGACGTGGCGATTTTGCCGTCACAGAATTAGTTGCGAATAGTGAGGAAGGGCGAGGAGAGCCAGACTCGCGCCCCCTTCTTTCGCGGGAAGGGCGGCAGCGTAAAATTAGTCTCGCACGCAAAAAGCGTGCGAGATTGCGCGCCTTACATTTTCTTTCGACTGCGACAGGTTACCTAAGAACAAAAAACTGGCGACGGCGGACCTGGGAGCTATCGACGAGCAAGGCAGGATCCACCCTTCGCTACCACGAGCAAAGGGGCCCTCAGACGACTAACCGCGGATCGCGGGGAAAAGTCGGGCCTATAGAGGACTATATGAGTCCCGGGGGATGCCCTGGGACAACGAGAATTTCCGGCAGCCACCTATGCGATCGCGGAGACTACGGAGGCCGAGCACCAGTATCCGTCGCGGAGATCCAGAAAATTGGCCGTTGTTACGCGGGCCAGGTGAAGCGCCCACGCTTGAGCCGGGCGTTCTAAAAGGACCAATAGGACCTAGCGACAATCGGCGGCGAGGATCGCGACCGAGAGAGCTCTACGCTCGTGGAAAGCTCGTCACTGTACGACGTAGCGCCAGCGAGGCGAGTCTGGCGAGCGGAATCGAAAAGTGTGTAGAGAGCGAGCGAGCGAGCGGAACATCCAGTGGCGAGGTCGACGAAACGATCGAGGGTGCGAGCACGGCACGGGACATTGGTGAGCAGACCACAGCCCTGTTAAACCTTCAGCCTGAGTAAGAGTTCGGGATCGGAAGCGGTTGCCGTCTCTCCCTGACGGCGTCCGAAGAATTTGCTTGTCGCGTCTCGAATCGTTAGGGCACGATTGCCGCCGCGAGGCGAAAGCCGTCGGGTCTCGCGGAATGGCGACCGTTCTTCCTGCGTTGCCTGCCTCCCATTTACCGCGTCTTGCGGCCGCACAGTCCAGCGAGCAAATGTTGTAAATTGTTATAACCGTCGAGTAATTAAATCTTATGGATCGTGGGTGTTCGAGATCGAAGGAAATATCGCGTTAAGTCGGTCCTGACTATCATCGGAGAGCAAGTTGCCGTCGAGTCGTTGCGTTCGAGACTTATCACGTCTTCGCGAAGCGGATGACTAGAAATCGGCTCTTGCGTCGAGGCGTGCCGTTCCTCTGGCGATTGCGTTGTGTTAATATTAAAGAGACGACATGTCCGAGTTAGCCTTGCATCGCGAGAAGTCTCGCGAGGTAGACAGATTCTCGACTACGGATCCGGCTGCCGAGCGATTCCGCGATCCTCGAGACTCGGAATCATGCGCCGTTCTTCTAGTTAAATAGATTATTGATTGTTAACCGTGCCTGTTCTAAATTATTTCTTCCTCTCTGGTTCTTCCTCCCCCCTTCACGCGTCGCACGGAGGAGATTCGCGTCTTTGACTCTAAGAACCCCGCCACTCTACTTACTTATCACTTCGGGAACTGCCGGCAAATTCGGCCGTCACCGCCTTCGCGGGGACGAGGTTGTCCGCGTTCTCCTCGCCTCAAGAATACGGTCACAATCGACACATGTTCTCTTTTAATCTCGAGCGTTAACAGTGCACGTATTTTTATTAGGTTATGCGATAGCGAACTATCAAAAATAATTATCTTTATAATTAATTAAAAAAAAAATATTTGAAAGCAGTTAATTATGGATTGTTTTAAATCGGATAAGTGTGCATTTGTTTAAAACAGTGTAATTATAATCGTATTCATTTTAACATAGTTAAAGCCCTTTGACAAAAGTAATTCATTAATTCTAAAACCAATATTAACATAAGCAAAATGGATTTGTTATATTTCAAGATATATTCCGGTATTTCTTTTTTCAATATACAGAGAAATATTAACTTTTTAATACTAATAAATACATATATATATATATATATATATATATATATATATATATATATATATAATAAATATTATGATACTATTACAATAAACGTAGTTGCGGAATTGCCAGTGCCAAGAAAAAAGACAAAACTACTTTGAAAAAAAATGTTGCAAATGCTTCTTCCAGTTGAACCCACTGCTGTTTATGAAAATGAAGAAAATGTTTCTTCGGACGAAACAGAAGTATTTTCTGATGAAGAATAAATGTCATCATCTTCTAACTAAATCAAATTTTGTTTAGTAATTTTATGTATATTGATAATGGTTTAATAACAAATAATTTTATGTTGATAACGTGTTGATAACAAATAATTTTATGTATGTTTATAACGGGTTAATAGCAACTAATTTTATGTATGTTGATAACAGATTGATAACAATCTGTTATCGAATAATTAAACGATGAAAAACATTAATATTTTTGTTCCTATAGTCTTAAAAATTCTTAAAAAGTTTTAAAAATCGTTTCTATAATCTTAAAATATCCTAATTAATAAATATGCACGTTTTAAATCAATTAAATAAAGGAAATAATTTTGGCCAGCTAGATCGGGCAAATATCCCACTGTGAGATGGTGCGTTCGTCGTACTCTGTCGAGCGTATTCAGCGCCTGCCGTCTGAATCATTCTTCGGTTACAGGAAACGGTGTGTTCATCGCAATAAATATTATTTTGTTTTTAATTTTTGCAGGAATAGACTGCTTTTATAATATAACAAAAATAAAATAATGTGCTACATAAAATTTATAAAAATTTTTTTGTTATATATATTTAATATTTTATGAAAACATTTTTTAACAATGATAATGAATTAAATGAATTAAAATTTTTTACTAAATGATAAACTAGTTTTAATAAATTATCAAAACAAATTTGTCATTGTATGATGATACTATGTATTTTGGATCATTTTGTTGAGGAACCAAAAATAAACCAGCAAATTAATTCTGACGATCTAACCCAAATATCTTCAGATTCGTATCTGGAAAAAAACATTTTATCGAACCATACAAATTTTTACATACTGCAGTAAAATCGTGCTTTCCGTATAATTTGCCTCGGTATTCGTATTTCGGTAATATAACTTTTCGGGCAAATTGTATACTATTAATATTTCGGCAAAGTTGTATTTTGGCCGATTGTTTCGGTATTCAAATTTCAATATTAATTTTCATTAATTGAAATTCAATATTGATTTTTCGGACAATGATCCCTGTTTCAAAATTTCGGTTTTTCGAGACAATGTATGTCTACCGCAAAATTGCTGTAATAACTTTGCGTAATCTTTGATTTGGGAAAATATCTTCGCTTGAGTGTATCTTCTTCGCTAATGTGTTAAAAAACTCAATTTCAGTCAATCATGTATCGATTTCTATGAAATATCTCTTTCTTTTTACGATTGAAGATTCAGTCGAGGAAAACAAGTTGAGGAATGCATATCATGCGTCCTCAAATAGAAAGGTGATTGTATTTTCAATTCCGTGTATATGGACAACGGGCAACTCAGATAATTTATGTCGTTTTTTATGTATATAATTTATGTAGTTATATAAATTATAGTTTTTATTTTTATCTTATTTTTTATCTCAATCTCGAAGGAATTGCTGACACTGAAGGAGCTCAGTATACCTATTCTATAACTTTTAGCGGCGGTGTCATTATCGTTAGTTACATACACTACCGTTATAAGTTACAGAATAGGCTTACATTAGAAACCGTTGCGCTGACGGGATGCATCGGCCATAGTGAACAGAACGGAATCCTACATTCAGAAAAAAAAATTGAGTAAAACAAATCAAATCTCTGGGTTGAACAAATTTGGTTGCATTAACTGCACACAATCAGGTCAATTTAAATAAAAATTAAGTCTGTTTAAGTTTCATTAAAATTGTGAATAAAAAAGAATAGCAATGTTAGACGCAAGTATCGAATATTAGGTATATATGCAAAAGTATTTTTTTCTCAATGCTCTCGACTAATTGTTTCAAATTCAGACTTCTTCTCACCATTACGAGTATTGGTAAGGTTGGTATTAAACTTTACGAAACATCACGTGATTATGATTTAATTGTGGATATAACCTCAAAAATAACAGTAGTGAAAATGAGCGACGAAAAGTTGTATATTTGATTCTGTATTTGGTACGAGTTTGAGCAGAGCAAAAACACTTAAAATATGCGAAACAATTTGTTCTGTTCTTGAGGAGAATGTTGTGTCCCACCCCAATTAGCATGAGAATATCGGGGAAATTCCATGAGAATGTCACTGGTGTGACAATGCCTATCCCTTTTCATATAACATTCTATCGTAACGTTGCTACAATGTTATGTATTGCAATGTTTTTGAGAGCGGACATTTTAACATTGCCGCAATTTTGCAGAAACATTCGCAATCTCCATGCAACGTTGTAATAATATTTGCGCAATGTTCTTGCAACATTTTTGTGCTGTATGGATTGCAATTAGAAAGAGAAAACCTAACCTTTAAAAAAGTCTAACCTTTGAGAAAGTCTAACCTAAAGAGAAAGAGTAACCTTTGTGATATTTCGGAACATCCTCGTTTTAGTGCATCCGACTTCGCTTTGCTTTACGAGCTACAATAAGCCTAACTAATATTACGAATCAAAGCATTCGTCAGTTTTGACGGTATGCGTACTCTTTATTTGTAAATTTTTTATTTTCGTTTTTTAACTCAGGCGCGTCTAATTTCTCTTCGAGGTAATTATGTCGAAGCGGACCAAGGATTTTCCGTGATTTGCGCCGGACCCATTCTGAATCGTGGTTGTCCATGCCTGTTTGATAAACGATATACCTTATGAGCTTGCGCGCACTAGTTCTTCTTGTTCTCTCTTAAAAGATGACGCATTTCTTACAATATCCATTCCTTAAGTCGCATTTCGAAATAAATAAAACAATATGTAAATGTGACAATACGATTTACGTAAAAATAATGCTTGTTTTATTTTACTTTCCACTTAATTCTGAGGTCCCGAGCAAAGAAATCGATTATCTCTCGCGCACACTCTGTCGTGTAGGTTTTATAAGGCGTGTCTAACCCAAAATTCCATAATAAATGATGCACAGATAGAATCTATTAAAACTGAGTAAAAGGACGCCTACCACTTTTCAAATCATCAAATTTCGAGAAATTAATGAAAGAAAATTAGCAAACCAGTGTACACGATGCTGTAACCAAAAATTCCATAATAGATGATGCATAGATAACTTATTGAAACTGAATAAAAGGACGCCTACTACTTTTCAAATCAAATTTCTAGAAATTAATGAAAGAAAATTAGCAAACCAGTGTACACGATGCTGTAAAATAAACGTTGTAATCGTGATTTCATTGAAAATAGAGCATCGACTACCTCCTAGCAACATTCGGTCATCGACTAGAGGTGGAGTAACGCTACGAATGGTGTATAATCGATTTTAGACATATCGCGAGCATTTCGTGCGCGTGTCGCTAAGAAATAATCGCAAGTCTCAGCCATATTCGATGAGAACATGTCTACAAAGCTCATCCTACAGCGAATATTGTTTCTCGAATTTTCCTTCATTATTTCCTTGAAATTTTAAATATAAATATAATGGTGCCGTCGCTTTTGTTCTTCCCTCCTTTTCCTTTTTCGCTTTTGTTAATATTCGAAGCAGCAGTGCTGCTCACTGTCTTTCGTGAGCTGAAAAACGATTAGAAGTGGTTCGCGTATCACGCGTAAAAGTATGATATGGCGGTTCAGCTGCGATAGAATAGAACGACCGTCATTTACTGTCGTATACATGCATAGGCTTTGTATATTTGGTTTGATATAATGCATCTGATATAATGTATTTCTTATTAAGCTAAAATGTTATTATGCTTTATCTCTTAATATATCTCTAATCAATAAGCAAATACTTTTTTGTAAATCGCGTGAATTGCTCGAGTGCCCTGACTCCGATGACACGATAAGCGAATATTACGCCGCAGCGAATATTATACAGCGAGCGATTGAAGTATGCAACAAATAAAAAGTTGAAGAGATAAAACACTTTGCCGCGCGTGTGTAGAAAATTTATATTCAAGATCCTGTAACTTCTATTTTTCCAATATTTTATTCTAAAATTTGACATGAGTTTACATTTTAATAAAAATTTTGACAACAAGAAACAAAATAATAACAACAGCCGTTTCCGTGAAACCTCTCTTTTTTCCTAGTGATAACTGCCTGATAATTGTTTGTCAAAACTTAAACAGAAATAAAAGAAAATATATTTTAATGTATAACGCTTTCGTACCTATTTCATAATATATTCTTATGCAAACACAAATTCGGATTACGCGACACTCTATCGTCTACTAAGCGTAGCTCCCGAGAATTGGCCGAAATGGGCAACTAATTCCGAGCTCTGGCGTAGTGTATTTATCATTGTAAGAAATAAATTGTTGAACAGTGCGGTCAATTTTCCGTTGTATTTATTTTACTTTATACAATTATTTCAAACAAATAAGAATACACTCGTTGTTAATCGTAGTCTGCTCCAATCTGCACCTATACAGGATGTTCCAGACTTTCCTCCGCATTTTTTGGGAACATAGAAAAGATTGAGATAAATATAAAAGCCCTATATCAATTTGCATTATTTGCAATAATATTCAGGAAATTAATCATAAAATATTAAGGAAAAGCGCACGCTGAATAGTATAGGAAGGAGTACTCGAGTTGTAGCACGGCCCAGTAATATAGCGCACTGCGATTGGAAGAACAACGCGCCAATGCCTGTGCTGATATCGCTGCTCTCCAATGTTTCGCCTCGGCGTGGTACGGTTCGGCTTGAGCGTAGGGATATAAACACAGGCAGTGGTATGTTGTTCTTCCAATCACCGCGCGCCGACATTCGCGCGCTATATTACTGGGCTGCACTATAACTTGAGCACACTCCTTTTTCTACCATTCAGCGCGCACTTTTCCTTAATTTTTTATAATTAATTTCTCGATCGTGAATATCGCAAATCAGTATAGGACTTTTATGTTCTCCTCAACCCGTTCTATCTCCCCAAAAAATGCGGAGAAGAGTTTGGAGTTGAGGTGAGCAAGAAAGTCCTATATCGTTTTGCAATATTTGCAATAGTTTTTAAGAAATTAATTTTAGAAAATTGCGTGAAGAAAGGAGGAGCATTCGAGCCGCTGAAGTTGCTCGAGGTCTAGCGCGATTCAATTGGTCAAGAAACGGTTGGCGACGTGCAGCGAGGGGAGGAACAACGCGCCATTGCCTGTGCTTGTATTGCTGCGCTTCTGTCTCGTCGCACCGCGCCGAGGCAAGATGTAGGAGTGCAGCGATACCATAGACTTACAGCCATTCACACAACACCGAATCGGTCTTTTTACCGAATCGGTTTTCTTGCCGTCTTCTGTAGTAACACATCTATTTTAATGTGCGTGTTCACACGATGCTGCCGTCGACCGTACACGGTAAAATAACCGATTCGGTGATTTTTGATATTCGGTTTTGTTAACGAAAACCGTATGTTGCGATTCGGTAACAAAACCGAATTGGGCGCATATATCGTAGTGGAAACGTTTAGACAGTTCAGTTGTTTAAGGTAGTTAAAGTTTGGTTAAAAACAGTGAAGATACAGATCTTCTTGAAACTTGAAGTAAAACTAATTTAGATATTAATACATATGTGTGTTAAATATGGGTTCGATTAACCGTATAGTTTCCGAGAAATTATCGCTTATAGTTTACTCTTTTTCTCGATATCTCACATAGTGCTGACGTACAAAAACTATTTGAGCAAAAATGTATCTAGTAGAGCAGATTTTAAGACTAGTAGCTAGAGAGGAATGACTAGATAAGTTTTCTAGCCAGTCACTAGCTCGTAACTGGTTAAATATTCCTACTCAGTCTTTTGAATGTCAGGACTGTCTAGTGACTGTACCAATTACACAGATAGTAGCTAGATGAAAAAAATTACACAGAAACGAGATAGAAAATTATCGGTAAATCCTGAGTAGAGATTGGATATCAGAACTGTTTAGTAACTATACCTATTACATAGACAGTGGTTAGACGAATAAGATTATATTAGGTGGTAAACTTAGTTCCTGCGGTTTTTTTTGTTTAAAAAACTCATTTATTTCGACATCAAAAGCAAAAAATACATTAATCGAAGTATTTTCCCTCGCTAGCTATACATTTTTCCCATCTTTCGGGCAACGCGTAGATTCCGCGACGATAGAACGATTGGTCTTTTGATGCAATCCATTCGTCGATCCATTTTCGCACATCCTCGTAATTTCTGAAGTGTGTATCCACCAAGCCGTGCTGCATCGACCGGAACAAGTAATAGTCCGAAGGAGCTAAGTCTGGTGAATACGCTGGGTGCGGGAGAACTTCCCACTCGAGCTGCATCAGTGTTTCTTTGACGGCTTTGGCAACGTGTGGTCGAGCGTTGTCGTGCAAAAGCATGACTTTACGTCGATTGCTGGCTACTGCTGGCCTTTTTTCCAACAATGCTTCATTCAGACGGTTTAATTGTGATTGATATCGATCCCCCGTGATACTTTCGTTCGGTCTGAGTAGCTCATAATAAACGACGCCGTGCATATCCCACCAAATGCAAAGCATTGCTTTGTGGCCATGAATATTTCTCTTTGGTGTGGATGTCGATGGTTGGCCAGGGTCTACCCATGATTTTCTTCGTTTAGGATTATCGAAGTATATCCATTTTTCATCGCCAGTCACTATGCGCCACAAAAAACTCTTCTTTTTCTGCCTGGCGAGCAGAGAAATAGAGATGTTTAAGCGATTCGCAATGGCATTTGCGGTTAATTCGTGTGGTACCCATTTTCCCTCCTTTTGAATTTTTCCCATTGCATGTAGACGTTTGGAAACAGCCATCGGAGTAACATTTAATGCTGCAGACAATTCTTGGAGCGTTTGAGTAGAGTTTTCGTCCAATAATGCCTGCAAATCGGTGTCTTCAAACTTTTTCGGTTGGCCTGAGCGTTCTTTATCATTGACATCAAAATCACCACTCTTAAATCGCTGAAACCATACTTGGCATGTTCTTTCCGATGGAGCATAATTGCCATAAGCTTCGAAAAGCAATTTATGAGCTGCAGCTGCAGTTTTTTTCAAGTCAAAGTAATGAAGCAGCACATGTCGAAAAAACAACTTATCACGTTCCATATTTAATCAAAAGAAAAAATAGCACTGCTCGCTTAAATGAATCTCTTCGCACTGAATTTTATTGACAAATGTCTAACCTCTAAAATGCAGCCAGTTTCAGATGTCAAAATAAATTACACCTACAACTAACGTCATCTAACCATGAGCCGCAGGAACTAAGTTTACCACCTAATACAGTAACGAGGTAGAAAATTATCGGTAACTCCTGAATAGAAATTAGACGTCTAGTAGCGATGTATAGTAAATCCTGAATGGAAATTGAATATCAGAACTCTCTATCCATCAGATAGTATATTTGTGTATAGATAATGACGATGTAATACACAAATTTACTGTCTAGTGGATAGACAGTTTCGAGATCTAATTTCTATTCTGGATTTATTTTCAGTACATTGCTACTAGACAGTTACTAGACAGCGTTTGATATTCAATTTCTATTCAGGATTTATCGAATCTTCTATCTCGTCACTGTGTAATTTTTTTCGTCTATCCATTAGATAAAACGGCGTTGAGTAAATATGTAGCTAGTATAAAACGTTCACTACCGACTATAGTAGTGTAGTCTAGCAGGTAAAATGCAAGACTCAAGAGCCAGAGGTCTCAGGTTTCAAAGGTTTCAAGTCTCAGGTTTCAAGTCCCGAAGGATAAAATGAATTTTTCCAATAGAAATATGTAATGAAATATAATAATATGTAATGTAATAATATGTAATGTGAATGGAAATAATATGTAATGAAGAAGAATGACAGGAAACCAAACTCCATTAGATCACCTCTTTTAAAGAGAGAGAGAGAGAGAGAGAGAGAGAGAGAGAGAAAATAAATAAAAAATCTAATAAAAAAAAAAACTATTTAGCCACTAGACATCCGTGATACAGAAATTCTGAGATAAGAAAACTGTCTAAGGATTATAAGGTTCTGATATAGAGAAAAAGAGAAATCATCGGAAAGAAATAATTTTTTCATTTTTCCTATTTAGTCAATGTCTAGTGCAGGCTACATATTTATTTTTTACAAATTATTTTTTTGTATTTAGTTAATTTTTCTGGTACAGCTACTAGGAGAAGTGAGCGTTACATTCCTAGCTAGTATCTAGCTAGTACTATTAGCTAGTAGCGATGTAAGATCCAACTTTTCTGTGTCATTACTAGACAATCACTACATTCAATTTTTGTACGGGTTGTTAACACTGATAAGTCGTTGTTAAGTCAAGTGTCCGTCCTATAGTTTAACAATATATATATATATATATATATATATATATATATATATATATATATATATAT
>NW_022639453.1:3140776-3170630 GCF_010583005.1 Odontomachus brunneus
TTTGATTGCTTCCGCTTCTCTTCGAAGTTGTTCGCCCGGTTGCGCGGTCGCGCAAGATGTGGCGGTTACAGAAGCATTGTAACGCTTTGCTACAATGTGCTGCCGCGTCACATGTATTTCAAGAGCTCCCGGCTTTTAGTAAAGTAACTTTTATGTACCTTATCAAAGTATCGGTAATATTTTTTTACTTACAGTTATAGTAAACATAAGCATTCAAAACATAATCATTTTTACCTCTACATCTCGTTTTGTCAGAGTTCCAAAATGTTTTGTTTAAACGCGTAGGTATCATGGTCCTTTTCATGGTAATTGATCGCAAGTTCAGCAATGTTCGTCGGTATAGTTGGTATCTCCTCTATCGATGGCTGTGGTATCATTCACGTCCAGTCGAAAATGAAGCGGTAGCTAACTTACTAGAAATTGATAATGGCCCACTTGGAACGTTCAGGAAGAATTCAAGTGGATCATAATCAGCTTCCAGCAAATTACGCGATTATTTTATTTTCAACTGAATATAAAATAATTATATAAATTCATATAACATATTATATTTCATATAAAATATTATATATATTTAATATAAATATAAAATATTTCATATAAAAAAAAAATATATATATATATATATATATATATATATATATATATATATATATATATATATATATATAGCATTCATCAAATGAATTATATGCTATACCAGAGTGTTTGGTAAACATATTTAAGCATCATTGTAATGTTACTTAGCAATGCGCTCATCAAATAATTTGATATTATTGACTAAATATCTTGTTATACGATTATTCACCATACCGTTTGGTAAACCTAAATAAAATTCTGGTTAGTATCATCAGACATTTCCCTCAATGCATATATCGCAAAAGAGTATAGAACTTTTTTGCTTACTTCAATCCGTTCTATATTCTGCGCTCGATAATTGGTAAGCTAAGAGAAAATCAATATTGTAACAGAACGAATTTTTATGTATTTAATCGTAGCAGTATTCGGTGTTATATTATCGCGAGTAATCAGCGGATAAAGAAATTAATTACACAATTGTAGTATGGAAAGAGCTGTAAAGTGCATGATATTTTGTGTGGCGTAAGAATTTTGTACAGTTCATATTTTTAGGGCGAATGTCGTGACATCTAGGGAAGATTGTAAGCAGACATTGCAAATTTCTATAATTCCGACGGATGATACGCAACGACGACATCAAACGTAAAGATTACAAATAAAAACGACCCAACAAGGACAGCGTGAAAACGTCTGGCACGCTTTGTTGTAATTGAATAACAACAAATGATATAAATTCTCAATACTCAAACGTGATATTTCAACGTTATTTACACTTCTTTATCTGAGAAAAGGAATATCATCTTCATTAATTGCAATTTTACTACGCTCAGTTGAAAATAAAATAATCGCGTAACTTGCTGGAAGCTGATTATGATCCACTTGGATTCTTCCTGAACGTTTCAAGTGGGCCATTATCAATTTCTAGTAAGTTATCTACCGCTTTATTTTCGACTGGACGTGAATGATACTACAGCCATCGATAGAGGAGATACCAACTATACCGACGAACATTGCTGAACTTGCGATCAATTACCATGAAAAGGACCATGATATCTACGCGTTCAAACAAAACATTTTGGAATTCTGATAAAACTCTGATGTAGAGGTAAAAATGATTATGTTTTGAATGCTTATGTTTACTATAACTGTAAGTAAAAAAATATTACCGATACTTTGATAAGGTACATAAAAGTTACTTTACTAAAAGCCGGGAGCTCTTGAAATACATGTGACGCGGCAGCACATTGTAGCAAAGCGTTACAATGCTTCTGTAACCGCCACATCTTGCGCGACCGCGCAACCGGGCGAACAACTTCGAAGAGAAGCGGAAGCAATCAAAACGCAACAGTTATGAGATAAAAACTATAAATATCTATATAATAAATATGACGTCTTAAAGATGGCTTAAAATTTTTCAGACGTCTTATGTCCCGATTTAAGACGTTTTACATTATTTTAAGATGTCTTTAAGATGTTATTTTAAAACATCTTAACGACGTCTTGTTTAAGACTACTTTAAGACTTCTATATACAGAGTGTCCCAGACCTTCCTCCGCATTTTTTGTGGGAGCGTAAAAGCGCGGCTCAGTGATATAACGTGGTGACATCAGCGCGCAACAAGTGGAAGAACAACACGCCACTGCGCTTTTACCTCTGGTCTTGGAGCGCTGCAGCTCGAGCGCTTCTTCCTCTATTATTCAGCGCGTGTTTTTCCTTTATAATTAATTTCTGGGCTATTACTGCGAATATCGATATAGGACTTTTATATTTACCTTAACCTCCCAGATAGTACAGAGAATTGTAAAAGAATTCAGTCGTATGTCACCAATTCTGAGTTTATTTTTAGATACAAAAAGAATTCTGTTCACTGAACTGAACTCTGAAGAATTCTTTTTACATCTGAAAATAAACTTAGAATTGGTGACATACGACTGAATTTTTTTTTAATTCTTTTTGAATTCTCTGTGTTATCTGGGCTGTTCTACGTTCTTATAAAAAATGCGGAGGAGAGTCTGGGATATTCTGTATACGATCGAATAAGAAAAGTCACCACATAGTCGTGTCCAATGGTAGCCAAAATATCGCGGATATTATTGCATTGCTTCGAACGCACGCTATCAATCCAGCATAATTATTTGTTCGTCCTGAAGAATATCATTGAAAAGCGCTATCGTAATCGATGGTATTGCATAAGGAATAGTTTGTAGGCGACGAGCCTAACGTAAACTGTTCTCTTTCTGTTTATTTCATTTACCGGCCAGCGACATATGTACTGTGTGCATTGATATGCGTTACGTGTTGGTCATGCCTAGGGTAGCCGTAAAATCGCAAGATGATCGAGGGTTGTCTCATTTTTCGTACGTGCACGCACAGGCATGGAGAACAAAAAGATCGCGAGTCTTTCGAGAACAAGCGAGCAAGGAACAGTCTCGAGCTAGTTTTTGGAGAATACAAATCGTCAGAACTGTACAGCGAAGAATAAATAACTTAAATACTCAGTACCGATTCGCCCATAAGTTATAATGAACTCCGACTAAATTTTACCTAAATTAAAATTGACTAAATTATTACTCTACAGTAGAATTATTACTCTCGACAAATTTTCATTCTCCAAACCCGCCCAACTCTAAACTTAAAAAACTCTAACTTAAAAAAACTAGGGAGCTATTGGGACAAAGAGTGGAAGAATCTCATACTTCGCACTCAACAAATTTGAATTTCATTGTCGATTTTCGCGGAGACTCGGCTCCAGCTCGGCGGATAATTTTATTTGAGAACTCGGTTATGGGTATTTACTGGATAATCTTCTTTTTCCAAGTAAAATAAATAAAATAATTAAAATATATATTCAGTTTTCAACCGCATAAAGAAGGAAGGAATTCAAAATTAGACAAGGATTATATAGTATCAAAAAAGAATCATACTAATTCTCAGATTACAAATTAGTAATTTATATAAAAATATAATATACGAGCCCAATTTAATCATATAGTTCAATGAAATTTGAAAAGTTTTGCTTTTCTCTTTATAATAGTAGAATATTTATTTAGAAGAAAATTCTATCAGTACATCATTTCATCAGTTATGATATAGTACACAATTGAAAGTAACACAGGAAACAAAAAGCAGCCAACAAGCTATTTATGGAACTTGAACCTTGCTGCGGATTAATGAAAAGCCACAGTAGGCAGGATATTCAGAGGTGGGAGTTCCATATGAAAAATATTATTTGGAGTTATATCTCGAATCAAATTCAAACAAAAAGATTCATAACGATCTCACCCAAATACTCAAAGCTAGCTCACTCTCTCTCTTTCCCTCTCTGAGTAAGAAAGAACTAACTTTACTAACTGGATATTGCTATTTGTTTAAGATTGGTAAGGTGGACAACAGAACCTGAACTGAACCAATCGTCTCTGTAATGAAGCAAAAGAGACAGCGAAACTCTGCCACTGTCCTGCTGTCTGTCACAGAAAGCTAAGAACCTTTTACCACACGACTACAACTGACGGATATAGTTAGAGAATTAAATTCTAAACAATAAGATTTATCAAAAACCTGTTCATTAAATAAGTTAGGGAGTAGTCACAATAGGCCTTGTAGACCGCAGTGAGCCTAGGGCAGCCTGTAGGGTGCCTATGGATTTCTCTCTTATTATTATTATTATAATGATAAAGACCGCACATTCGGAATACGTTCTAGAAGCTATATCTATTGTCGGTCGACTTCGAGGGCGCAGAGAAAGGGAAGTATTAAGAAACGCATCTGCTTTGATTGCAAAGAAGTCATATAAATTCACGAAATAATACGTTTGATTCGTTTGTAATTAACGTGCCGACCGCATCATAAACATCGAAATGTAATTGCCTACTCCATGTTATTTTAAATCAGACTCAATAATATGAGTCAATAATCGTTTGTTCATCTTTAGTGACAATTTCGAGATAATAGGTTCGAGGCAGGCGGTATGTTAAGAACGTAGGAAGCAAACCAAGTAAGTAATACGCGAATGTCTTTTGTTGTCGGTTCTCGGTTGCGACGTCGAGCATCAGCTCGACACATGCTCCGCAAAGAAGAAGAAACAAAAACCGTGAATCGCGGTCGTTAAGTTTCCACTAAAGTTCTATACGCGAGGCTTGTCTAAAGACCGTCGGGGAGCTTCACTCTCTTCCATCGGAGCCGGTTAGTTGTACGCACGCGATTTTCAATGCGGTCCGGAAATTCCAGTTCGAAATATTAAGTTCCGTTCTGGATTATCTCAATTTTATTGTCGATACCGGCCGTGTCATTCGGACGTGTTATAGTTGCAAATGGTGAGGAGCTTGCGGTGCGTGCACGCGGATTTCAACGAGCCGTATGTTTCTCACGTGTCCGCGAACGACTCGTGCTTGGCCGCTGCACAGGGACAAATAGGAATTTACTGTTCAAAAATCGCTACAAATCACAATTTTTTAGCTATTGGGATGAATTTTTTTTTTAATTAAACATTAATTAATATAGAAAAAACTGTCAAGCTCGATTTAAAAAAAATTCTAAATGTTGCAATATTGTTAAGAATTTGTAAAAAAATATCAAGTTTTACGAACCGCTTTTCCAATTGGAAAACTTTCCATCTTTTCGCTGCACAGTACAGTGTACTAAGATTTTCAGCATCGCTGATTACGAATCTGATATAAAATTAAAATTTGGCAGTTGATAATTGCCAATCTCCTGTCAACATAAACAAAATTACTATGCTCCTTATGTGCCATTAATTTCTCACTATTAATTAAATCTATTCAGGAGCTTTCTATTATTTCGGTTGAAAATTACTATGTTTTAACCCTTTAAAGGTTATATTTTATAATTCATGGAACATTATAATAACATTTTTTTTAATGAAATATTGTAAAAAACACTCTAAATAGCGTATTTATAAGGTTTCAACTGCCCGATCCTGAGTGGTCCTTAAGTTGGCTCAGTATTATTGGTATCAATAATACTTAAAGGGTTAATATAATACAGTAGCGTAGTCAGTGGAGGGCTGAGGGGGCTGCAGCCCTTTTCTCCGAAATTAATTTTTTGGGTTGCGTTAAGTGTGAGAAAAATTTTTTCGAATAACCTTTTTTTTGCTCGTCAAAAATAAAAAGTACAACCTCCCTGAAACCTTTTTCTGGCTACGCTACTGATATATATACCTAATATATATGTTGCAATAGGGTGTACAAAGTCGTTCAATAAATAATGAAGTCAGTATTAAGATCTGGTATTTAACAACTGTCAATCCCATAGCCGATATGAAAAAAATATCTCTGTAACACGAAATGTATTACAGTATATTACGTTTAGGTTGTTGAATGTATTATATATTAAGTTTAGATTGTTGAATACGAACTTAATGTCAAAATCAGGGTTTGGCACTTGAGAACTGCCAACATCATGAAAGCGGAAATACAAAATATTTAAATCCAAAACCTATAAATAGAAATCTCATAAAGTTATAGACGCAAACCAATGAACCTTAGAGCTCTAAATCCAAAACCCCTAAATCCTCTCGTAAAATCCCCAAAATGATAAACCCAAAATCAATAAACTTGTAAATCAGAAAACCATAAACGAAAACCCATAAAATCAATTGTCTTGAACATAAAAGAGACCCAAGACACATAAACTTGGTATCTCCGAAACCCAAAACCTATAAACCAAAGATGCATACAATTACAAAGTCGAACCAATAAATTCAAAACCAAAAAGTCGTAAATCCGAAATCTGTGAGATCCGAATACATAAAAGTATAAGTCGAAACTAATAAACCCAGAATCAATAAACTTAAAACAAAGAACCCTTAAACCCGAAACACATAAACTTGGATCTCTTAAACCTAAGCCAATAAAAACCGAAATCAAGTAATCATAAGCCCGAAATCCGTAAATTCAAAGCCTCGTAAACCCAACATCCATAAACAAAATACCCATAAGGTCATTAATTCAAAACCATATGATAAACCAAAAAAAATCATGAATTCTGAACTCTTAAACACAAGATACATAAGTCGAAAACCAAAAAGCCAAATCAATGAACCCCAAATGGATATAGTCGTAAACCCAAAATCTAGAAATGCAATATTCATGAACCCTTTAAGTATCACTGGTACCAATAGGGACCATTTAGGATCGGGCAGTTAAAACCTTATAAATGCTATTTAGAGTGTTTTTTATAATATTTCATTAAAAAAAGTTACTAGAATGTTCCATAAATTTTGCGCCTTAAAGGATTAAAACATAATGATTTTGTTTATGTGGACAGGAGATTGGCAGTTGTCAATTGCCAAATTCTGATTTTTATATCAGATTCGTAATCAGCGATGCTGAAAACCCTAGTACACTGTACTGTGCAGCGAAAAGATGGAAAGTTTTTCAATTGGAAAAGTGGTTCGCAAAACTTGATATTTTTTTACAAATTCTTATCAATATTGCAATATTTATAAGAATTTTTTAAAAATTCGGGCTCGACAGTTTTTTCTACATTGATTAATTTTTAATTAAAAAAAATTATTAAAAAAAATTAAATTAAAAACGTTTAATTAAAAAAATCCCGATAGCTATAAAATTGTGGTCTGTAGCGACTTTTGAACAGTAAATTTCTATTTGTTCCCACTGTGCGCTGTGCTCGTTATGTGGTTGAGCTGCGTTTAAGGTCCAAATCCTTCTCACGACAAGGTCGGACCATCAATTCGTAATGAGTTAGATCTCCGTGTTTTTACGTTAGTGACAGAGATCAAGATTTAAGATTAAGATTTAAAATTTAAGATCAAGATTTACTCATAACGAAATCGATTCAAGCGTTATGCATTTCACTGCGCTCGAATATCGGTGGAACCAGAGGTCACCCCTGATTGGTTCATTCGATCTCGTATTCAACCGGTGTGTTAAAGACTGAATTTAGTGATTGTATAAACTGAGTGAACTGTGCTATCGTGTCAGAGTAAAATATAATTATCCGGTATAAATTGTATTCAGATGCTTTTCTCATTCTTCTTTCCTTTTTCTTCCTTTCGTTCATTATCTTCATCGTTCCCGTTAGACTCAGGATCAGTAAACTTAAAACAAAGAATCCTTAAACCCGAAACACATAAACTCGGATCTCCTAAACCTAAATCAATAAAACCGAAATCAAGTAATCATAAGTCCTAAATCCGTAAATTCAAACTCGTAAACCTAACATCCATAAACAAAACACTCACAAGGTCATTAATTCAAAACCATATAATCAAAATCGATAAAATCATAAATTCGAAACTCTTAAACACAAGACCCATAAGTCAAAAACCAAAAAGCCATATCAATGAACCTCAAATGGGGAGATTGGTTGGCAAGAGATTGGCAGTTGTCAACTGTCAAATCCTTAAGTGTAAACACACGGTATTAGCGGCTACACAAAATTTTACAAGATTTTCGTCTTACCAGCTTGGTCCACATGCCTCGCTTCTCCTGGATCTTGATCCCGTTTGCACATTCCTCACTCGCGTGACTGGTCGGTTTGCCAGGACAGCGTACAATACGATTGGCTAGGCAAAACCTTCCCGAATACGGATCTTTGAACGAGAATTGATACAGCCTCCTATAAGCCCTTCGATGCCGTCGTATCAATCAAAAACACCATCGCAATCGAACCGTGAGTCATTTATCAATTTTGATACAATTTTGATACTCGCGCGGAAGCGAGTTGGATACTTTTATTCCGCGGTAACGGAATAAGCACTTGTGATCTGGAAGTCGCGGCTATTATGGCCACGACTATTATGGCTATCTGCATACAGAACGCAGTAACGCTTGCCGCGCGGCGAAAGTTGCTTAAGGAAATAATGCGGTAGCCAATCAATGTGCTGTTTTTCCGTAAGAGCTAGAAGGTTATTATGGAATATTGATTGGCTGTCGCACCAACTTCCACCGCGCGGCAAGCGTTGCCGCGTTCTGTGTGCAGGAACCATTAATGTGTAAGCTCCCACGCGTTATATCACGTGCGGAATAGCCATTCCCGCTTCTCGGCCTCCCTCGTTTGGCGTAACCAGGGAACAGATCCCCACACTCCGACCAGCCGCTGTGTACCTTCCCTCCATCTGTCCCGGCTTCGCTCTCCACTCCATCGGTGAGACGCTATAAATTAACAAAACACGGAACGGTTCCCCCACCGCGCGAACTGCCGATTACGGAACGCACACAAATACAAAAATGGAATATGTGCCGACCGCCTCCTCACGTAGCGACCGACCCCGCGCGATCCCTCTCCCTTCCTCCAGGCTTTGCCTTGTCATCGGCCAAATCCAGCATATCACGATGTAAAACAAAGTACACAAAAATTGATTTATTTGAAAAGTTTGGGCATGCTTAGGATTTTAATTGTATTATATATATTTTTTAATTTATTTGATTAATTAATTTATTTTATTTTACTTTATAATATTTTCCCAAAAGTAACTGTGATGTACTATTTAATAACATAACAGTTTAATTTGATCTAAATTTGTAGCATAATGAATGTAGATAAATGTCTTAATTAGTGACCAAATAATCTCATCGTAAAAATAAAGAAGTATATAAATTTATTAATGAAAGTAATAGGAGTAATTACATTATTCGAATATTACAAATCAGTACAAAATCAAGAATGCGTTACTAGCTTATTACTGACTTAAACATGGCAATTTATTGGCTAACACATATATATGTACTATTTAATACTTATACTATTTAATCTAGAGGAAAAAGTATGATATTAAAATGTTTGTTTAAGAGTCAAGCAATTAACTTGGGAAATCTTCCAACAAATGCAACGATCGGACTCCACATAATTGGAGGCTATCCCCCGCGCTCGCAGCTCGCAGATCACGCTGTCTCATTTGACGAGACAACGGTTATCATGCCAACTATTCCGCTTCGAAAACAATGTTTCACGAATCAGGTGACAATACGTGGAATTAAAAAATGTTATTGGTACACAATTTATGTCCCAAACACACGATAATTACCATAGCTTGATCATTCTATTGATTCGTGACCAATCAACGCGTGCCGTACATACAGTAATATTAAGTTATATTTACTTCTGGAAATCGTGACGGAATTTAGTTGCGAGTTATTTTTTTGAAAAGTTGCAACGCATATAAATCAGGCTCATGCCTCTCTCATTCTCGGCTTTCGTTCGTAAATTCTGTCGCCACTCGTTATGTATGTTTGCTGATGCCGTCGAGCTTCCTCCGCGAGCATAAGTTCAAAATATTCATATGTTAGATTTACGAGTTTGAATTTACGGATTTAGGACTTATGATTACTTGATTTCGGTTCAAAATATTGTCGCGGAGCGCGATTTCTTAGTTCTCTCTCAGACGCTGTTTCACGACAGTATGCAACTTTTACATTCAATAAATTTTCTTTGTAATTAGTATTTGTTCTTCTTCCTCTATGGAAGAGCTAACGATCGCATTTGTATTCGCACTTGTACATTGCCCCACGGCAAAATCTCCGTCGTTCGCGAGCCAAACGTGCATCAGAAGAGCCTTACGAATAACGCTCGGCAAGATATTCGTTACGCGCTAGCAACGCCGTAGTAACGAAATCGCACAAAGAGGATTTTCGATGAATGCGATTTTTGTGGTCGGTTGAGCTACCCTCGTTCAGAATCGCTTTCGCCGTGTGGTTACACGGCAAGTATACCACCATTAATAACTTATATGATCTGAAGTAAGCGGTATCAATATTGAGTTAAATTTTTCCCCATCCTTCCAGCGACTTCTTCCAAAGAATCTTGTGATATGTGCACAGCGCTGGATGAACACTCGATTGCTCGGCACAATCAACCCGAAACAATGCTATTTTTTGACTTTACAATAAACAAGATTTACCAACTACAGTTCTTTTTAGGAATATGACGTCATTTTTTTTCAATATGTCATTTTATGCCATATTTAATTTGAATTGTTACTATTCGTGTTTTGAACGTGTTCTAGAAGATATCTTGGAATATTCGCAAGACGTAAAATATGTTGGAATATTCGCGTATCGCTTTGTTCACGCTTCGGTCATATGAAATTAGCACGGCTGATTAGGATCTTCACATAACGCGATCTCATTCGCTAAAACCTCGGTAAACGACGGCAGCTTGTCCCAGCTTGATCATCCTATCAATTCGCGGCTAATTAACGCGTGTGGAATATAAGCAATATTAAGTTACGTATACCCCTGGAAATCGTGATGGAATTTAGTTGCATATTATTTTTTTGAAGAGTTGCAATGCATGTAAATCAGATTTCTACCTCTCTCATTCTGGATCCTCGTTCGCGAATTTTGTCGCCATTCGTTACGCATGTCTGCCGATGCCGTCGGGCTTTCTCCACGAGCTCAAAATACTATACGGAGGCACGTAAAACAAGCGAGCGAATTGAAAAACAGCACTTGAAATTCATGACAACGCGTAAAGTTACTAAACTCGATAACAAACATCTTTGGTCTCTGAAGGTTTTAAAACTCGTTCGCTGTCCACGTCCACGCTCAGTTTTGTTTAATCTCACAGTCGCAGCCAAACACTTTTGTGCGCGCCTTCGTTTCGGTTAATCACGCGCGTATCATCGTTAACTACTGATTTTATTAATCTCGCGAGCGTGTTTGCACGTCGTGGATTTTGTGCGAGGATGGCTCCCTTAATTTGTTAAAATCAAACAATTTTCGTGCCGTATTCGTAGATCGTCGGCCGTTTCGCGCTCGTGGCTAGATCTCCGTCGCGCAAGGGCGTTCCGTCGGACGTTCCTTAAGATCTCCGCCGTCAAACTCCAGCTAGTATCCAACGCGCAGAAGCAAGACCTTCGCTCGTCCGAAGGCTGGCCGAAGATCGTAGGCGCGCTTTCCTTCATCACGGATCTCTGTTGTCGTTTACCGAGGTTCCGACCAGTGATAGAAACTTTGCTCCGCGAGCAGCACGCATCAGCACGGGAGGGGATACCTTTGCACTCACACGACCATGTCCATGAGCCTCACGGACACGATCGCGTGAGTGCGTGCGTATCCCCTTCTGTGTTGATGCGTGTTGCTCGCGGGGCAAAGTTTCTATCACTGGTTCCGACAAATGAGATCGTGTGACGCATCGCGCGACGGGACGAGACATGAGGGAAAGCGTGCGTGAACATTCGGTAACCAGTTTATGAATTAAATTGTGACGATACTCACCGCTTCAGCACGTGCTGGACAAAATAGCTAGATACTACGAATCGATCGACGTTCAGGCGAGCGAATATCTTGCTCTTGCACGTTAGATGATGTAGTTTCGCGACGGAAATCTTGAATCGCGTCCGACGAAACACGTCGCAGATCTTGCGCGCGAACGATGGAGATCTTGCCGCGAAACAGCTACTCAATCACGAACGCGATACGGGCGTCAGCTCACAGGCACGATACGAAACAAACAATTAACTTCTTAACAAATGAGAATCGTTTTCGCACATAAGAACGCGTGCGCGCAAAACGAGTTTAGCCGACGGTACGCATATTTTCGTTCCTCCCTCACTCGTCAGGAACTTCACCAAGTCTCGTAATAATTCGTCTTACCGTCAACGTGGGCACTTCTGGCGATCGGGTGCTCGCAGAGCGAGCGATTTATACCCCGAACATTATTAATATTTTAATAACGGAAAAAAGGAGATTGGTGAATTAAAGTGCGCGAAATCTCATTGAAACTAAAAGGCGATTGTTTCTTAGCGAAACACACACACACACCACACACCACACACACGACACGTTCGATATACATCGAAAACTAATCGTTACTGCACTACTCGCACATCGACGGGTCTCGTTCAGAATGGTTACTATTGCGCGCTTTCGCGAAGCTTCCACCGCGCGCTTTCGCGAAGCTTCCACCACGCGGTTTCGTGGAGCTTCCACTGCGCGTTGTCGCCAGGTAACCACTGAGCGCTGTTGCGGAGCTTCTACCGCGTGCTGGCGTTGTCTCCTGGCGACGCATGCTCATAGAATAGGTCTCGCACAGTGGGTTAGAAGTTGAAGGCGCTAGATTATTATCACTATGCATATGGTATAGAAACAACGTATTTATTATTTTAGTATACGCCCACAAAAGGCGTAAACAAAGAGATTATTTTGGATACATCCTCCAACGCGTACACTTCATTCGTGTCGAGTGCATAGATACGCGCGTTCTCGCCTCGCCGCGCGCGATATCGTGTAGTCCGTGCGATTTAGGACGCGGCAGAAACATCTTGTTTAAATAAAGTCTTACTCCGCTTTCAACTGTTAATCGATGTTTATTTATATCAAAGGGTTGGAACCATTGGAAACAGTTTCAGACATTTTTGATGAGATATTGTTTGTCCCAAAAAATCGCGCGCTCTCTGATTTGTCAATTTTTTTTATCCATATCTCGAAATATTTGCATGGTTATTTGCAGGATGCCAGGCTAAAGATTTCATGCTCAGGCTGATATGGTCTGCTTTTACATATATAATTGTATATGTCTTGCGTCAAATATCCTGTAAATGTCAATTAACTACGAAAATTACGTATTTTATATTACTTTCTCTGATTATAAAATATTTTTTATCTTTCTTTCAACTTTGACATAATCTTTTCAATTGTTTCAAGCTAAAGCATAATTGCATGAATTTAACAAATAGGCATGTGATATTAACCGTATGACGTGATGAATTTTCGTCACCTCTCACGCCACTCTAAGCGCCTGACTATGGAGATGGGGATGATACAGGGAGCTCGCACCTCTTTGCTTTGAAAGGGCAAGGAAACGGCCGAGTGAGCGAACTTTTTGGCGCCGTGCGCTCTGATTAAATTAGCAAATTTACAAATTTATAAATTTTTCGAATTTTACAATATTCTCATCGTGAAATATTCTGTTATTAGAACTTATAAGTGATCTTATCATTGAAGCGAAGTATATCTGGAGGTTTTTAGACCTGCTCTACATAATAATATACACTGTTTTGAATATCCGTCCGGTTTCCGAGTAGCTGGGTAATCTAATTTAATCATGAGAGATTATAAGATTTGAAAAATTATCATATACATTAAATATACATCAGAAAAGAAAAAAGAAAAAATCCATCAGATTTTATCATGCTAATGCCGAGTGCATGTGATCAGTGTTTATAATTTTAGCTGTATCTCGAAAACAAAAAATTACACCAAAATAAAACAAAATGCATTTTAAATTTAAAATTGATAATTTTGCGTAGCCTTTACAAAATTTATATAAAAAATTTGCTGCTGATGTGTGCCATAAGGCTATGAGAACTCTCAAAATCCACATTTCTGGCCTTCTTGACGACACTTTTTTCAAAGTTCTTACTTGATAGGCAAATTTGGATGATAAGTTCATGTTCAGCAGACAAAAATATATTAGAGATGACTTCACACTCTGGCAAAAAAATCTTTGCAGGTCAGTTTTATTTGCTGTTATTTTGAATTTGACAAAAATTTTGTTTTTATTTATTTTGAAACTCATCATTAACACCATCAAATCGCTTCTTATATTCATTTTCATTTATTATCGAGAAACTTTTATTTTTCGTCTTTTGAGGACTACGCTAAGTTACCTGAGCAAAAATTGAATTTAGGGATTGTCTAGTGATGACACAGAAAAGTTGGATCTTATATCGTTACTAGCTAGGAATGTAACGTTCACTTCTTCTAGTGGCTGTACCAGAAAAATTATTTAGTAGCTAGATATAAAAAAATAACTTGTAACTATAATTGGTATAAGTACTAGACAGTTCTGATATCCAATTTCTATTCAGGATTTACCGATGATTTTCTATCTGGTTATTGTGTAATCCTTTTCATCTAGCCACTATCTATGTAATTGGTTTAGTTACTAGATAGTCCTGACATTCAAAAAACTGAGTAGGAATGTTTAGCCAGTCACGAGCTAGTGACTGGCTAGAAAACTTATCTAGTCATTACTATCTAGCTACTAGTCTTGAAATCTGCTCTACTAGATACGTTTTGGCTCGGATAATGTTTAAGCAAGAATTGCGTACGCTTATAAGTTAAATTGTAACAGAATATCACGGTGATTCACAAGAGAGGGATCCGGGGTCGTAGGGCAAAGTTAGCGAGCGAAGGCAGAGGAGTGTAATAGGATCCCATCTTGGAGTGGGAGGAGGGGACGAGAGTATAAACAATTCTTCTTATACTCCCGCTTGTTCTTGATTGCTGACGCTAATCTCGACGTTGTTGCTACCTTTTGAAATGTGGAGAAAGTAAGAGTTAATGAGCAACGAAAACTCTTCGAGACTGAGCACCCTTGATTCGTTATGATATATTGATCAAGATTGTCGAGTTCCAACTATTCTCGAAACAAATAGCTCAAACCATATAGCTTTGTAATGCAGGGTCTGTAAATAAAACAATTTCGCGTTCTTTCGCTTATACGAATAATTCTTTAGTTTTTCAGAGATGATATATGGTTCTGAAAAATAAGTGTACGTGCGGCGAAAATCAAACCCACACAATACAACATTTAAAATCGATACATAAGATGTTTTAAAGATGCCTAGTGACGTCTTATATTTCGATGCTTAAGAAACGTCACTAAATGCCTTTTAGACAACTTGTAACAATCCGTCCAATCACGCGTCAACGAACCGCAAACCGAAAAGCTAATGGATCGCTACTAAATAATTGATTTGCGATGTAAACACCGCCGACCGACCGCGACAAGCAATAACACCGAAGCACACCGAAATCGGTATAAAAGACGGCGCAAAAACCTTGAAAAGAAGCAGTCTTCCGGGGCATTCCGCTGAACAGAGGCTCTGATAGCAGAAGCTTCTCTCAAACACCGCTGCCTAGAGACCGCATCCTAGATCCTTCTCGATACCGCTCCGCCGACTCGTTGGATACGTAGAGTCGACATCCTCGAAGACTTGTTGGAAACGTAAAGTCTACATCCCTGTTACCGCTTCGTTGGATACGTAGAGTCGACTTCCTCGATACCGCTCCGCCGACTCGTTGAATTCATAGAGTCGACATCCTCGTAGACTCGTTGGATATGTAGAGTCTACATCCTGGCTACCGCTCCGTCGACTCGTTGGATACGTAAAGTCGACATCCTCGATACCGCTCCATCGACCCGTAGGACCGTCGACCGACCTACGCGTTACCTCCGAGACACCGCTCGACCACCTGACGAACTCCGACTCGTCGGGAGTCGCAGCTGCGCAACTCAACAGTATAAAGCGTATACCCGCGCTCGAGGGGCCGTCAAATCGAAGTCGCGTTTGGTGCGACTTATCCACCGCCTACCGAGGCAGGGCATCGCAGTGTCCTGAGACCACGATACTGCACCCGCTAGATAAGCGCGGCAACGCCAAACCGTGACAGCTCGAACACTGCACAGCATCGCGCATTTAGAGCATTCAATCTCTCGCCGAATAACGGATCTCGCCGCGACAAGATTTAGGCTGCGTTCGTTTTGGCGCTTATAGTACGTGTAAGCATCATTTGTCCTTGTTTAGTAGAATTTGATAGAAACAAGGATGAAATGAAGTGGTAAGCGCCAAAACGAACGCAGCCTTAAAGACCCGAACATAAACATCTCGCCGCGAGCGCGAGACAATCGACGCGTCACAACACCGACCGCGTCCCACGTCAGCGGCCCCAGCGTTTCCGAACCGTCAGCAGCAAACATCAACAAACTCGCATGGCGAGCACAAAAACTCGACCATTAAACCAACGGCGTCGAGATATCCTGTAAATATGCATTGTACATAGCCATTTGAGTTAGAATAGATATCATATTATTACCTATACCACTGTCTCCACATTTATTACATCTGCCACGAATCCGGGCCGCACTGACTCGCAGCATATCCCGCACCGAACGCAAATAGCGTTACAAACTTACGTCCCGATTTTAGACATTGAGTTGTATGGGGAAGCTTTTCAGCGACAGCCGAAAGTATTCGCCATAGTATACTTCTGTTGATGTACGATTCCTAATGATAATTCTTACGCAGTTCATGTTTATTCCTTCTACGTTTCGTCTAACATAAAAACCGGGATTTGGTTTTCTGTTCAATCTCGAACTTTATATTCTCGGGAATTTTAGTAGCGATTCAGTGCAAACTCTGGACACATCTAAGATACGTGTGCGTGGATTTGGTACCTGCTAGAAGGTCGAGACAGTTTTTAATAACAAAAATCTGAAATATCGAACTACACTTGGATGTGAAGATATAGATATATTTAATACAAATGTAACAATAGAATTCATGAGGCCGCGCCTTTCGCAAATTGCATCTGAATATGCCAGGACGAGCCGTCGGTCTAACTGTCGTCCTGTGCGCATATCATAACATTATACATAGGGTATTGCATAAAATCCTGTACAGTTCTTTGCGGCAATTCCACTTGTACTGCATTTTTAAGTGCACGAATACGACCTGTCATAACTAATGCCGAATATATTCATATGCTTGTATATGGTAAACGTCTCTAACGCCAATGCTTATCCTCCTGATGATTTCTTATCACAGCCCTTTCTCACAAGTTCGTGTGTAAACTCAGTAAACTCTCGCACGATTCTCTCGGGTCTGCCAGCTGTTCGCATTTATTCGCAAGTTTAAGGCATACCAATGTCAGTTATCTCTACTTTCCACACTACTAAACCTATTGTCTAAGGTCATCTACATATAAATTCCTTACATTTGTAAATCTTGAAATTAGGCGGAAACGAAGGAAAGTTTGTACACCTCTGAAGTGTTCGGAATTATTTTCATATTCGAGGCGATTTTCAGCTACGTCTACTACTTTCCTTCGCCGCTGGAAGGGCCAAGCAACTGATGGTCGCAACTCTCCGCCTTAACACTACTGATATTATGAAGCGTATGTATGTACTTACTGTGACGTGGCAATTTCGCCAGTCACCGGAAGCCCACTGATTTTGGTCGAGGAGGTGAAAGGCGTCGGGCTCGTGCCTCCTTCCTCCGTGGGAAGGACGGCTGCGTAGAGTCGTCTCGCACGCTTTTTGCGTGCGAGACCTCGCGGTTGTATCTTCTTTCTGCTTTTTGTATAAGCGACAGATACTAGGCAACGAACGAGGAGAGGACTGACGGGCAAGCTGGAGAGAGCAGCGTCAGCAGGGAACGAGGCCGTGGACGGGCAAAGCAGGGGCGGGATCCACCCTACGCCAAGGAAATCGAGGGGCCCCGTGCGGAATCCCGAGAGCCGCGGACGCGCTGAGCCCTGGAGAATGATCTTCAGGGGACGTCTCAGAGACCGAACAACTTCCAGGAGCTGCCGCCGGCCGCGGACACGGGATCAGTTGGTTACCGCCCGAGAGTCAAGGCTCCCCCGCACCTAAGAAATCAGGATTTCCGGACACGGGCCCGCAAGGTAGCGCGGCCGAGCGAGGATCTCGCAGGACTCCCAGGACCAATGAGAAGTAACGGCAATCGGCAGCGAGGCTTGCGAGCCGGAAAGCTCGGCTCGCGCTAGAAGCTCGCTACTGTGCGGTGCGACGCGAGCACGAACGGTCGAAGCGAGCGAACGAGCGAGGAGGCCAAGAAGCCGGAGGGACGAGCGAGGCCGACAAGGGAGAACTTGGTGAGCGGGTCAAAGCCACGTTCACGCGATAAACCATGTATAATTCGGTTCCCGGAAAGGATGTCGTCGCATCTCGACGGCACTCGAACAAGTAACTGGTCGCACTTATAGCTCGGTACCGCGAGTATCATATTAAGAAGAGACGGGAGAGATCGGCTCTCGTCCCATAACTGCCGTTTTTCTCGCGTTGCCGTGCCCGCTGAATACCGTGCCACACAGTCAAACCATCGCGTGTAGATATTGTAATTTCTGTCGTTATTTGATAAAGGTGAGTGCGTGTTTTCGCCGAATGTTAGCGTTACGTATGTCGGAAATTGTGTCGTGAAATGTATCGTCGTGAGCGTGATTGCGTGAAGTTCGTTAAATAGGGTTTGAGTGAATAATTGCAAGCGATTCGCAGCCAGGAATGTCGCGTTGCGCGTTATAGGCTCACGTGTGAGAGTTCAGTTCTAATCGATTTCCGTGGCATTCGTTACGAATACTTAGGACTGGGAATCGCTCGGTTGGCGTCCAACTTTTGCGGAATATTCGGTCTAAGGCTGCGCGTCCGCGATGGAGAGAGAGCCTCGTCGACCATCCTCGCGAGGAGGCGAATCCTTGCTGAACGCTCGGCTCCCGGGAGCCCCGATGCGAGTGCGCGTATGTCGGCTCGACCGACCGCTTTATTACGCCGGCTTTAATAAACTCTATTGTTAATGTTTAATTGTGAATTCTTATTTCGTCCTCAACCACTCTCATCTCCTCTCACGCGCTGAATCAGTCGCGAGTAAAAGAACCACGCCACTCTACCAATCCGGAACACTGAGCAGCCGGCAGAGTTGGCCGTCGCCGCTTCGCGGAGACAAAGTTTTGCCCGTCCTCCTCGCGTATATAATACGCGCGAAGGAAGAGCGGTCACACTACCAAAAATGCGTTTAGAGAGCGTGCTGATTAGCGCTACGTGTCATTCAATCTTGTTGTACAGGGTGTTGCGTCAACATACAGATCAGTACGACGGGTCACCGTTAGGCGCTATTTTGGGCGTCCATGGCGACTAAGATTGATGACGGTGGTTCTAATCAGAAGTCGTATCGATCGTCAGCTAAGGTCCTAGATTCTGCAAGCTAGCTTCTAGTTGGCTACAAGCTCGTCATTGCGCGGAGATCTAGCGAGCGAGACTCCGGCGAGACTAAGGCGAAATCGAGAAAACCACTCAGCGACGAGGAGAATGTTAAGGTGAAGAGGTAATTCCTCTTTGAAAGCACTTATCTTTAGTGTGATGAAGAATGTACTACCGGGAATTGCGCATTTTGGAAAGGTCGAGCTCTCACGTAATTCAAGGCGCGTAGCATGAGCGCGTCGCTTCCCGACGGCCGTTTAAATTCCATGAAGTTTTAAGTGAAGGCTTCGGTAAAGCTGAGTACTTGTTATATATTCTCGTAACGTACCATAGTAACGTAATAGTGTGTAGACGAGACGCGTTACAAGTGCGACGGACCTGTTCAGTATCATGTCGATATTCCGTCATCAATGAAAAGTTATGGAGCGGAGCATGTCTGGACGGGAACTTTCCATATTACGACCGCGTCGTTATTTTTCGTGTTATTTCACATTTAAAGAGTGTGTCGTGAGTCTTGTGTCCGTGTTGTCTATTATAACCTATTTTGCATTCTTATGGGATCGGGAAGACGTAATACAATTAACTGACTCTTATAAAAAAATGATATAGAATCCTAAGCATCCTTTACACTTTAATAAAATAAAAAAACAAAACAAAATGCATAGGAACAAGTGGTGAAAGAGATAAATAGACCACTAAAAGAATGTACGAAGAAGATGAAACATTTATTATCAACATTAAGACGAAAAAAATGAAAGTTAAAAAACATTAGAACAGAAAAATAGTGAGTATTATTAATTGAAATAACAATGCAACCACACACACGATGTGTTACGTGCCGGATTACGCTCGCCGGTTCGTGTTCGTAGGACACTGAATAATTATGGAAGCAGTGGTATAGATTTACTATTTAGTTGTCTGTTTAAAATGGTTGGTTATTTACATAGAGTAGGTACAAATAGTGTCGTCACGTGATATCACGTGGGTTGTGGGACGCGGTCGGTCTTGTTGTCGCATTTCTTTCTTCACGCGCGAGATCGTCTGTTGTCGTTAGACTGGTCGCCGATTTAACCCTTTTAGTGCCGACCGAAAAAAATGTACCTACCCGAGCAAAAATTGAATCTAGTGATTACCTAGTAATAACACAGAAAAGTTAGGTCTTAGATCGTTACTAGGAATGTAACGCTCATTTCTCCTAGTGGCTGTACCAGAAAAATTATCTAGTAGCTAGATACAAAAGAATAACTTGTAACTATAATTGATACAGTTACTAGGCAATTCTAACATCCAGTTTCTACTCAGGATTTACTGATAATTTTCTATCTCGTTATTATGTAATCTATTTCATTTGTCTACTATCTATGCGATTAGTATAGTTACTAGATAATCCTGACATTCAAAAGACTGAGTAGCAATATTTTGCTAGTCACAAGCTAGTGACTGGCTAGAAAACTTATCTAGTCATTATTATCTAGCTACTAGACTTGAAATCTGCTCTACTAGATACATTTTTGCTCGGGTAAACGTAAAATACCGTAATAGATCAAATTGATGTAGTTTGATAAAGTTTGAGAAAAAAAGTATAAAAATAAAAGCAAGAATGATATTTAAAAAGGAATATATTACGAAATAAAGGGAGAATAAATTAATGACAAATGTATTGGGTTGTCGTAAAAGTCATGACGCATTTTTGCAACAGATGACGCTAGTTCATTTTTGGAAGTACTAGAGTCATTCGCATTTATATTATTGCTGTGTCATTTGACAGCTGACAGTTCTAGCTTCATTCTAAAAAAAAATTGAGCAATTTGGTTGAGTTTTGGAGATTTTATAACAAGTTGAAAATGAAAAACCAAACTGTGCATTTTCGCCATATATTACTGTTTTATTTCCGTAAAGGGAAAAACGCGTGTCAAACTTGTGAAAAGTTGTGTAAAGTTTACAATGACAATGCTATACAAGAACATCAGTGCCAACGATGGTTCACGAAATTGCTGGTGATTTTGATTTCAAGGACGCTCCTCGGTCAAGGAGACCTATCGAGGTTGATGACGACAAAATAAGGCATTGATCGAAACAAACTCACGTTACACGACACGAGAGATTGCAGAAACATTGAACATCCATCATTCAAGTTCACGACTACCTGAAGAAGCTGGGATACGTAAGCAAGCTCGATATTTGGGTTCCTCATGAACTCAAAGAAGTTCATTTGACAGCACGTATAAACATCTGCGATATGCTCATTAAAAGTGAGGAAAACGATTCTTTTTTGAAGCGATTGATAACTGGAAATAAGAAATGGATTGTTTACAACAATGTGGTGTGCAAACGGTCTTGGTCCCGACATGATGATTTGCCTCAAACGACATTGAAAGCAAACATTCATCAGAGGAAGGTTATGCTCTCAGTGTGGTGGGATTTTAAAGGTGTTGTGTCTTTTGAGCTCCTATCAAGGAACCAAACAATCAATTCTAATATGTACTGTCGGCAATTGGACAGTTTGAACGAATCCATCATCCAGAAACGTCCAGAGCTTGTTAATCGTAAAGGAATTGTGTTCCATCACGACAACGCGAGACCTCACACAAGTTTGATCACCCGTCAAAAATTATTGGAGCTTGGATAGGATGTGTTGCTACACCCACCATACTCGCCTGACCTTGCGCCGTCAGACTTCCACTTGTTTCGCTCTCTTCAAAACTCCTTGCATGGTATAACATTCAATTCAGATGAGGCTGTAAATCAGCACCTTGTTCAATTTTTCGCCGATAAAGACAGATCCTTCTATGAACGAGGAATTATGAAGCTCACTGAAAGATGGCAAAAGGTTATCGAACAAAACGGGCAATATATCATTGATTGATCTTTGTTCTTTATATAAATAAATAACCTTTGAAAAACATAGAAAAAATACGTGACTTTTCCGACAACCCAATATTTCAATATTGTGTTGCTAACAATATATCATTGTTCGGCACTATAAGTGTTAAATGCCGGTGCCGGCTAGTTTAAATGCCTATTGCGTTAGGTGGTTAATTTCAGTGGTGCTTACAGCGAATTTTGCAAGCGGCGGATCGCGCGTAGCGATGTCTCTTGACCAGTCGGCTGACACTTTTTGATAGATGTGTCGTTGCAGTAGTCTGAGACTGGATGTGCGGAAGCGGTATGCTTCTCTGTGCGTAAGCCGAGTATGCCTCGGTCACTCGGCGGCGGCGGCGGCGGCGGCGGCGAATATGTTTAGCGTTGCGCCGATGCTCGCATTTGCATCACGTATTCGTGATCCCGGATTCTGCGGAATTGAGGTCGCGTCTCTGCACCTCGGTAACGGAAGAGTCCTGATCGTGCGCGCGGGATCGAGGATTCGGAGTATGTGCGTCGGTGCGCCTCGAAAACGGAGTAATCCTGACCTAGTACGCGTGATCTAGGAGTCGTATCATATAGGGTTTTACAATCGGCCCAGTACTGGGCCAATACTGATTGTCGAAGTTCCAATATTGGCGCAGTACTGGAAAAACTATTAGCGCAGTACTGGTGCCAATACTGGACAATAACTTTGATCCAGTACTGGCAAATGGTACTAGCTCAACCGTTGTTAGATGTGTTGTTGCGCAGTTTTCAAAGCTGGAATTGTATTCCATACACATTTACCGATTATACAGGGTGTTTCACTTTAAGTGATATGGTCGATTATCTTGCGAATCGATGATTTTATTGAAAAAATTTTCCAACGAAAGTTGCATGACTTGAAGGTGGACACATAATGAAAATGTGGACTTGAGTGATCTTGTCAAAATCAGATCAAGGCCATTAATGTTTTTTTAAACGAAAACCCCTATTTTTTATTACATATTCTTGTAGCTTATCGCAAGCGCTTTCCAAAACACTATAATAAAGTTACGTTTCATTGAATACTTTCCGAGTTATGGAGTTTGAAAGTTATAGTACTGCCGGCGCGCCGGCGTTATCCACGTACGCATGCGCTTGTAAGCAGGATTCTTACGCGCGCGCATCTCCGCGATTTATTCGCACTGCTTGACATACGTTCACGCGCAGGGAATTGAGTCCAATCCTTCCCAATTGAACGATTCAACTTTTCTCTTTTTTTTCGTATAGCTTTTCCTTTTTATTTTTTTTACCTAAGTGGGCGATCCCAAGAATCATTGGGAGTTGATTCGTTTGAGCCGTGCATTACGAGAAAAACCAACGGCCGAAATACGAGCAAAGACATGACAAAGTTATTCTTCTGCATGATAACGCTCGGCCTCATGTCGCAAAAGTCGTAAAAAATTATTTGGAAACGCTCAAGTGGGATATTTTACCGCACCCGCCGTATTCGCCGGACATTACTCCTTTTGATTACTGGTTGTTCCAACGGATGCAGCACGATTTGGCAGGTCATCGGTTCACTTCTTTTGCAGAAATCGAAAATTGGCTCCTAACTTGAATCGCCTCAAAAGACGAGACATTTTTTCCAGATGGAATTCGAAAATTGCCTGAGAGGTGGGAAAAAGTAGTAGCCAGCGATGGACAATACTTTGATTAATCTGTTCATTCATTTTGTTCTGAAATAAATGCATTTTTGACCACAAAAAACGGACCGAACTAATTTGTACTCCCAATAATATATACAGTTAGAAATATTTATATATATAAATATAATAAAGAAATATATAAATAAAATATATAATATAAAAAAATATATAATAAGAAATATATAATTATTTATAAGTAAAATAAATTTTGATAATATATTTAGAATAGATAAAATTTAGAATATACGACTACGGGTTTTTAGGATACATACAAAGCTGTATTAACTAAGCTGTATTAACTAAGCTGTATTAACTGATTTACTAAGAAAAATGAGTGCAATTATCACTAATTAGGATGCTGTCATTAATTGGAATATTCATCTTATAAATTTCTTGAAAAGAAGGAGATAAATAGTTTCTTCTCGGTTAACTTGAGATTCACTTTAGAAAGTCAATGAAGTTAAACGTCGTCGATGTTGCCAAAAATATTTTAATTTTTCAGAAATTAGAGAGCGTATGAGAAATGTAAAATTGCAATTTTTCTAAAGATGGTATATAAAGAAAGCAAATAAAAAGTCAAAAAAAGGTTATGCCGTGGGAAGAAAAATGAAGAAATCGTATTTTTATATCCTGCAGACTTTGCGTACATTTTTTCTATTGTTAAACTATAGGACGGACACTTGACTTAACAACAGCTTCTCAGTGTTAACGACCCGAGCAAAAATTGAATCTAGTGATTGAGTCTAGTAATGACACAAAAAAGTTTGGTCTTATATTGCTACTAGCTAGGAATATAACGCTCACTCTCCTAGTGGCTACACCAGAAAAATTATCTAGTAGCTAGATACAAGAAAATAACTTGTAACTATCAATGGTACAGTTACTAGTCAATTCTGATGTCCAAGTTCTATTCAGGATTTACCGATGATTTTCTATCTCGTTACTGTGTAATCTTTTTCATCTAGCCACTATCTATGTAATTGGTATAGTTATTAGATAGTCCTGACATTCAAAAGACTGAGTAGGAATATTTTGCCAGTCACGAGCTAGTGACTAATACGTGAGTGACCAAAAAGTTTGAAATATGTAAGAGCAATAAGCAACAGTAAATACGGCTTACACAATCATGACACATTCATATCACATTTCATAAATAGATAATTGAAAAATATCTGTGAAACATATTTTTATACATATTGAAACATATGTTGCACAGCGCGTTGTCACTAAATACTGATAAAAACGAAAAAGGCTACGAGTATCCGGAACTCCTTGCGTCATGAACCTTCAAACACAGTTCCTACGCATCTGTCACTTTGCTCTAATTCTTAAATTTGGATCATAGTACTGGAATATTGAACGTTACGTAACCTTATCCGATTCTACTATCCGAATGGAATATAATAATTGGAAAATGCTCATAACATAAAATTTTTTTCTCTACTTAAAATGCTCGTATTATTAAACAGTATTCAACAGCTTAATGTTCAATATTATTAAACAGCATTCAACCGTCGCTATATTCATTCTGTATAATACGCTCTATATGTATGCTTGAGTGTATGCATATGATACGCTCGTATAATACTCAAAAGTGAGATTGTACTGCATCAGAAATCTCATGGTCACTTCATATCAGCTTCAAAGAAACGAGCTATTCCGCTAATGGCACGCTCCTTCTTTATAATCTTCGTCGGCATACATCGGAAATTTCCACGCCATTATAGCTCGCCAAAAATATTTGGATTCTTCCCTCCCCCTATATTCTAAAATTCATCTTTTATTCGCCCTACTTAACTAATACAATATCGTGTATAATCATAGCTATGTGTGAGTGAAGAAAGCCCGCTTTCCCTATCATTCACACACTCACCTATGCTGCCTACCATCCATTCTGCCATTTTTCCGGTTTAACTAGTCTAACTCGTCTCACTTTTTTAGTCAAAACTTAGAGCGCACCGTTTTAGAAATCCTTATTTCTCGAGCGCTTGTCTCGCTTTTCGATTCGCAGTATACAGGATGGTCTACTTAAATCGAACATCTTAAACATTTCACTTATTTTTGATGATACCGAAAAATGATTCAGATGAAAGTGAAAAGGTGTCGAGAGGGACACATTTTGGTCACGTTGTTTTTTTCTAGATGGAGGCGCTAAAAAGATATGTCACCTTCACTTTTTTAAATGGAATTATGATTTTTTATAAATATGATTCCTTTATTTATTTTATGTATAGAAATACTAAGAAGTATAATTGTCGAAAAATCAATAGTTTACAAGATATTTTATACTTCATTCTGACAAAAAATTTAGTTAAGAAAATGTTCAAAAAATGATGTCTTCCGACTTTAGTACATTTTTTCCGACTTCAATATATTTAAATCCCATCGACTTTTTGTTTGGGGAACGTTTGTTTGAAAAACATTGTTTTCGATGATATCTCAACTACACAAGAGAACATGAAAGAACGTATTTTGGGAGCATGTGCGAGTATAAATTCAGAAAATGATAAAAAATGTAAGAATATTATTTATGTATCGTATCTGAAAATGTATTGAAGTCGGACATTATTTTGAATATCTCCTTGACTAAATTTTTTGTCAGAATAAAGTATAAAATATTTCGTAAACTATTGATTTTTCAACAATTATACTTCTTAGTATTTTTATACATAAAATAAATAGAGGAATCATATTTATAAAAAAAAAATCATAATTCCATTTAAAAAAGTGAAGATGACCTTTATATTTTTTTAGCGTCTCCACCTAGAAAAAAAGCAACATGACCAAAATGTGTTTCCCTCGACATCCTTTTACTTTCATCTGAAACATTTTTCCGTATCATTAAAAATAAGTGAAATATTTAAAGTGTTCGATTTAAGTGGACCACCCTGTATATGACCGCGCTCCGCCTCACCCATTCACTCACTCTTTCCTACTTCGACTTCATGTTTCTTTGTTCTCCTTCCACTCAGACACATCTCCCCATTTGCATACTCACATTTTACGGCCATCATGGACCAAACCATCTGCTTGCACTCCATTCACCAATCAAAATATTCTCTATACATAACCCTTTCTCTTTCTCTCCCTCTCTCTTTCTTTTGCAACGCGGAAAGAGACAACCGCTAAAGAAACAAAAGAGATTGGCAATCGTAGCTGGTGTCAGTGCGTTTGGTCGTACGTTTACATAATTTTTAATAATTTTAAATAATTTTAAATAATTTTAAATATATCGGAATACGCTTGAGGATAGTCACTGTAGCTTTTTAAATTTTCGATCTTTTAGCAGGAAGATATGTTTCATTTTTTCGTAGGCTAACAATATTGTTCACCATAAAAAAAAGAACGTTATACAAGCTTACGCAATTCAAACTACCGATCCGATATTTTCAGAATTGCTGAATTTATCGCACGGATTAGCCGATTTATTGTTTCAACCGAAGCGTGACCCAACATACATGCATATCTGGAATTTTATAAGTTCGGTGATGAAGAGTGGGAAGTCGATATTTTGCAGTGAGTTCCACGATTTGTCACCATTTTTTTTCAAAGTTAAAATATCATTGGCTCGTAAAAGCAAAGCGAATATATTGACGTGAAAACGCTATGAAATATCCGATTTTAATTATCAATAATAATAATAATAATTCGTGCTTTTCACGCTGTTTCATTGCAGCTTTAATCGGCAGCAGGGGTGGAAACACGTGCACAAAGAATAATTATACGATGAGTGGTAAGCCATGTAACACACGTGCGCTCATCAATACAAAGGGAATTAATTCTTGATTTAACAAGGAAGGCGGGCTCGAACGCGAGAAGGATTGCGGTATTTTTTAAACTGAGCAATTGAACACTATCTTTGCGTCGAGCGTGATGTATAATTTAGCACCTTTTTTTTTTAGCACCTTTGGTTGCGGAGAGACACCGTTGTGTGAACACGGCGGATACACGGCGGATATATCCACCTCTCTAGGACGCAAAAAGTGCGGTCTGTAAATAGAAAATATTGCTTATTACGCGCGGCTTCTACATTTCAATTTTATTTTAAAATTAATGATGAGATAATAAAAGGCTGGGAGATAATAAAAGGCACTGTTTTTTTTATAACGAATGTCACGACATGGTTAAATACAGTTTCTCAAATTTGTATCAGTGCTGATACTGTGTGTCGTGGTGTAAACGATCCGATATTAAAATCACGAGATGTAAGACTTGTATGTAATATTTTATGCAAATATTATATATTTTATATATTTTACGGCTTTGTATGCATGCGAAGCGAACGTCCGACGGTCAATTACCGGTTTTGCAAGGATTACGAGTGTCTGGTTCAGTCGCACACGTATGTATCGCAAATATGGTCCCTCTCATTGTAGGAAACGCCGCTGGCGCAAATTTTGAATCATTTCTGTTACAAGCGGCCGCTTTGACGTGACCACTTCGACACAGCCGCTTCGACGTGGCATCGAATCGATCAAAGAGGCTCGTGCGGCATACGTGGCGGACACCGTCGATGCGTGGAAGAGTGAGAGAGGTAATGAGAGATACATGGGCAAACGCGCTGAAAGAGTTGGGTTGGTTTCGTGTTTCACGAGACACAATAAGCTGATATGTTCTGTGACGTGGCAGCCGTGGAGGCGCCCGTCTCAAGAACCCCGTATTTTCTGGAGTAGACTGCGACATGAGATAAACAACGATTACAGATTGTAACATTGTAAAGCGTTTGAGTATCGTGAATCTCGCAAACTACGCGACTTATCCAGACGTGCCACATATAGGACGCAGTCCGCGTAACTATAATGTGTGCCGCGCAGCGCACTGTAGTTACGCGGACTGCGTCCTACATGTGGCACGTCTGAACTATCTGATAAAAGCCGCGAAAGTCCTTGTGAGGAAAACTTGGTTTACTCTACTTTTGTGCAAAACATATATGTCTCTTGAATTTGCAAGAAATTGTCATTCGTTGGTGACGAGCGAAAGTGAATTCTCGCGCGCAATCGCTGATTCGAAATCATTGACGGTGCGTCGGAAATGCGGATAAAATCGGGGGAAGTGGGGAGGGAATGAGAGCAAAATTTTTTTTGTGTGTGCACGCGGAGCGAGGCGTCTCCGCGCGATAACGAAGGTGCGCGGACTGTGTTGGATCGCGGACAGTGCGACGGTTCGCGGAGCAGTATCGTGTGCCGTCGGGTCGCGAGGATCGCGGTTCGCGACGCGAGTGGCGGCGAGCGTTCGCGTGCGGATCGTGAAGCGTTCGCGCCTCCGTCGAGATGCCGAAGACCGAGCTTGACGCACAGTGGGACAGAATCCCGAAAACGTGGCTAAAATATGAAGTCGTTGTCCGATTTTTGTAAAAATTGGTATATAAATGTTTTCGACGTCGCTGATTACGAATCTGAAGTGCAAATTTCAAAAAACAAAATGGCGTATCCAATATGGCCGAAGTAAATGAAAAAAAATGTGTTACTTAGGCTAAAATTTATACCCTGCTTTCTTAATAATTGTTAATTACAAATGCGAAATAAAAAATAAAGAAAATAAATACTGAGAATGTAATAAAAATTATAATATTTAAACAGAAACTCGTTATAAATAATATTACGCTTTTTCTTATAATAAAAGATCTAAGAACTTAATAAAAGAAATGAAATAAAAGTAAAAAAGTAAGATATTTATTAAAATATAATTTGACAACGCATATATAGTGAAACAATATAAATATAGTCCAATAATAAAATTAAAAATAATTAGATTTAATTAATAATTATTCAGAGTCTGTTGAATCATCAGTATCTATGTCAGATGATTTTATTGTAGAAATGTTGAAGCTTTCATCAGTTATCTCAATAGTTGGCGGAATTATTAATTGCACTGCTTCTGATGACAACGATTTTAATTTTTTGGTAGGTAATTTTCGTAAGCTTGAAATAAATGGATCTGATGCCACTAACAGCCGTAAAAAAACATCTTCCATAGTTTTTGTACGAGTACATTTTCGTGAGAAGTCTTCTCGAAACATTTTAATATATTTGTTGCAA
>NW_022639453.1:3170640-3174596 GCF_010583005.1 Odontomachus brunneus
TGAGGCCATCGCGCGCGGCTTGGTCGCGACGGGCACCATCGCCGCGTTGAGGTCGCGACTGACGCGCTACAAGCGCGCGGGACGTCGCGACCCGGTGCCGCCGTCACCCGCGGTGGACGCGTCGCCCTCGGAGGTTGACCTCCAAGAGGAGGAGGTCCCCGAGGGCGCGGTCGGCGGTGTAACAAAGGGGCCTACCCTACCGGGTCGAGGAGCGCTCGACCATACCGTATCGGGCTCCGAGGAATCGGGGCCACTACCGTTCAAAGTTGAGGCCCCCACGAGACCGCCGATCACCGTTCCGCCGACGGCGCGTGTGTTACTACCGTCCCCATTATCGTTGCCGCGCGAAGGGTTACCGACGGCCTTCGAGCCTCAGGCGGCCTTTAGGCCGTCTGCGCCCGAGTTCCGACCGCGCGCGGGAGAGCGACCGTTATCGGCCAGCGACGCATATAACACCATGCGTCGCTGGAATCTTAGCTTCTCGGGGGCGCGCGGGTGCGACGTCGAGACCTTCCTCACGCGGATTGAGGAAGGTCGCGAGTTAGTGCCCATCGCGGACGGGGACCTGCTGAAGTGTCTCCCGTTTTTCTTGACCGGTATCGCTCTACAGTGGTACCGGGTGAAGAAGTCGCGATGGGCCACGTGGCGCGACTTCGAGGCGGCGGCGCGCGTCCGGTTCGGCGACCCGGACAACCAATTCGCCCTGCGTGACGAGATCACGCGCCGCACGCAGGGCGAGCGGTAACCGGTCGCCGACTATCTAACGTGTCTACTAGGACTGCTCGGCCGGCTCGATCCACCATGGAGCCTGGTCGAGCAGTTAAATTACGCGCACCGAAATATGTTGCCGCGCCTCCAAGTCGCCGTCCACCGCGACGACTTCCTCGAGTTTGACGCTCTCGAAAGGCTCGCGACGAGGGTAGAGCGTAGCTACCTCGCCGCGAGTCAATACCGCGCGCCGCCGCCACCCGAACAGTCAACGTTTCCCGACTTCGCGTATCGGCCGCCACCGCGCTCGTCACGGCCGTCAACGACGATGACGGCCGAGACGCACATAGCTCTTAGTGAACGGGACTCGAAGGTCGCGAGCGAGGGTGGGCGTCCGCGCTCCGACGGCGCGGCACGTCGTCCCGCGAGGACGACTCCGCCGACTCCCGCAAGGGCGACCCGACCATCGGCCGCCCAAGCGGGGGGAGCGGGAGCGGGGGAGAGGAGTGAGGCTCCGCGGGAAACCGCGGAGGCCTCCACCTCACAACCCACGTCGCGGCGCAGGCCAGCGAAATGCTGGAACTGCGACGCGACGGGGCACTTCTCGCGCGATTGTCGCGAACCCCCGCGCGTCCACTGCTACCGCTGTGGACGTAATCAACAGACGGTGCGGACGTGCCCCTCGTGCGCGGAAAACGGGAGAAGAGGACGATAGGTCGGGTCCCTGCGTCCTCTCCCGTTTCCGAGACCCGTGATGTAGAACAGAGGATTAGCGGATCGTATGGGATGCGTCAACTTAGTGAGCGTGCGTCCCTCAAATTTATCGAATTTTTTGTGGGCGAGAACTGCCTCCTCGGATTGGTTGATACCGGTTCGGATAGAACCATTTTTGGTGAAGAAGGTATCGACCTAATCCGAGAGCTAGGGTTACCGATCTCGCAGGATTTCGATTCCCGAGTTCGCTTGGCGAACGGGAATATCGTATCGATGAGTGAATCGACGAATATCGCTATCGCGTTGCAGGGACGAACGCGCACGCTTACCGTCGGCTTGATGCCGAGTCTCGCAGTCTCGGTTGTTATCGGGATGGACTTTCTCGCCGCCTTTGGTGTAATAATAGATTTTTCGCGAGGCGAGTGGTCCTTTGCGAGTGACGCAACAATCCGCTATCCGTTCTGCAACGAGCGCGGACAGGAAAACCGGTGCTACGGGGTCTCGGAATTATCGCGAATAGAAGATGAAAAATGAAGGAAATTTTTAGTGAATATCGTACCGACCGCTGTCGAAAGTCCCGGCGTCACGTCGCTTACCGAACATCGTATCGACGTTGGGACTCATTCGCCGATTCGACAGCGATGTTATTTAGTGTCGCCAAAAGTGCAAGAGGCGATCCGTGGCGAAGTAGATCAGATGTTAGAGAACGGAATAATAGAGCCGTCGAAAAGCGAGTGGTCTAATCCGATCGTGATGGTTAAGAAACCGAGCGGCAAGTACCGTTTTTGTATCGACTTTCGCAAAGTAAACAACGTCTCGAAGAAGGACGCGTATCCGTTACCGAATATGACTGGCATTCTCGACAAGTTACGTTCGGCTCGTTATATTTCGACTATCGATTTGAGCCAAGCTTACTTTCAGATACCGTTAGCGAAAGAAAGTCGAGAAATTACCGCGTTTTCCGTACCGGGAAAAGGGCACTACCATTTCACGCGAATGCCGTACGGGTTATCGGGGACTCCAGCAACTTTTCAACGATTGCTCGATAAATTAATCGGTCCCGAAATGGAGCCTCACGCGTTCGTTTATCTCGACGATATTGTGGTAGTGACCTCAACGTTCGAACAACATCTCGAATGGCTGTCGCGTGTCTTTGCGAAAATAAACTCTGCCGGTTTAACGATAAACGTGGAGAAGAGTGAATTCTGCCGCTCGGAAGTAAAATATCTCGGATTTTTGGTGCATAAAGACGGTTTGAAAGTCGACGACGAGAAGGTACAGCCTCTTCTCGAGTACCCGGCGCCTGTCAATCTAAAACAGCTTCGTCGCTTTTTAGGTATGGCGTCATGGTATCGTCGCTTTTTGCCGAATTTCGCGACAATTAGTGAACCACTCACACGCTTGCTACGGAAAGGCAAGCGCTGGGAGTGGGATAGCGAGCAACAGACTGCGTTTGAAAAGATCCGAGCGGATTTGACCACTGCGCCGATTTTATCGTGCCCGAATTTTGAGTTGCCGTTCGTGCTACAAACCGACGCGAGTACCGTGGGCTTAGGAGCGGTGTTGACGCAGACGATCGACAAGGTCGAACGTGTTATTGCGTACGCCAGCCGAACGCTCACGGATGCCGAAAAGAAATATAGCACGACGGAGCTCGAATGTTTAGCTGTTGTCTGGGCAATTAAGAAATTTCGTCCGTATCTCGAGGGCTACCGATTTACCGTTATTACCGATCATAGCAGTTTGCGATGGTTGCATAATTTAAGCAACCCCACGGGTCGTCTAGCACGCTGGGCGTTAGAGTTGTTAGAGTACGATTATGAAATCGTACATAGGAAGGGAGCGCTACATCACGTTCCCGACGCGCTATCGAGGATGTACGAGGGGGATTCCGAGACCCCCTTGGCGGCCGTCGCGATAGCGAGCGATAACGTTACCGATATCGACGCGGTAATTAGTGAAACTACTGACGAGTGGTATCGAAAGCGGTTTAGTGACGTCGCGAAAGAGCCGAAACGATTTCCGACGTGGCGAATTGTCGACGAGCGTTTATATTTTCTGAGGCCGACAAAAATAATTAGTGATTTGGTGGAGGATCTCGATCGGTGTAAATGGGTGCTTCCGCGCGAGCTGCGGAGGGAAGCACTCCAGGAATCCCACGATTATCCTCAAGCGGGCCATCTAGGTGTCGACAAGACTTCTCATCGTCTTGCCGTCGCCTATTACTGGCCCAACATGTTTCGTGATATCGTTGGCTATGTCAGAAAGTGTGATGTCTGTCAGCGGACTAAGGTGGACCAGCACGCCCTTGCAGGTCTTATGGGGCGAAGGACTATCGAAGTACCGTGGACGGTAGTCGCTGCCGATATTATGGGCCCGTTGCCGCGGAGCAAGGCCGGCTACTCTTACCTCTTGGTGATTCAAGATTTATTTTCGAAATGGGTAGAGTGCCGTGCCTTGCGTGCCGCGAACGGAAAGCTCATACGGGCAGCTATCGATGATCTCGTAATATCGCGCTGGGGGACACCGAAGGT
>NW_022639453.1:3174606-3177207 GCF_010583005.1 Odontomachus brunneus
GGCTATCGAGGATCTAGTAATATCGCGCTGAGGGACACCGAAGGTCCTGCTGACAGATAATGGTATCAAGTTCGTCAATAAGACAATTGAAGATTTCGCGAAAGAGCGTGGAATACGCCACTCTACCGTACCGCCGTATCACCCGCAGGCCAACCCGGTCGAGCGGGTGAATCGAATTTTGAAAACGATGATCGTGGCGTTCCTCGATTGAGATCATCGCGAATGGGACGCGCACATTACCGATTTTCGTTTCGCGTACAATACCGCACATCACTCGTCATTAGGTACGTCGCCCGCATTTTTGAATCTCGGCCGCGAACTCGAACCGTCGCACACACTGCGGAAGTATCGTACCGAAACACTGGATATCGAACAACAAGATCCGGCTCGATGGTCAGAGCGGATGAGAGAATTATCGAAGTTGCATGTGTGGATTAGCGAAAATTTAGAGGCCGCGTACCAACGGCAGTCCGCACACTACAACTTACGGAGACGCCCCGCGAATTACCGTATCGGGGACTTGGTGTTGCGACGGCAACATGTCTTGTCGTCAGCAGCTCACAACACGGCCGCAAAGTTGGCCCCGAAATTTCAGGGGCCATATAAAATCTCGAAGATGAGATCGGCGGTCGTGTGTGAGCTAGCATGCTTGGACGGGAAGGTGGTGGGGAAAGTGCACGTCAAGGAACTAAAGCCTTACGTGCAACCCACCTCCTTATAGACACCACAAACCGGGCCCTACCGCCAACCATGGCCGACAGGGAGTTAGGGGACACTACCGTTTTTTGTTTCTTTTTTTTTTACCGTTTTCTTTCGTTTTTTTTCCTCGGCCTACCGACTAATTGTAGGAATAAAGAAGGGCGTAAGAAAAGGAAAAGAGTCTCCATTTAGTGACCTTCCCCGACGATCCTACTCCTGGAGGGCGAACACCACGCGAAATTATCGTTCTCGCAGAATATCGACGAGGGAAGTCGTGCCCCTCAAGATCGCCGTGCCGCGAGACGAGACGTAAGCAATCGGAAAATGTCGCGAACAGCTCGCGGAAGTTACCGCGAGCACGCGCCGCGAAAACATTAAATTTTGTGAGCAGATGGGCGGTCATGGCGAGCCCATGGCTGAGACGACCGGGGCGGTCTTCCCCGGGGAGGGGGGAGTTGTGACGTGGCAGCCGTGGAGGCGCCCGTCTCAAGAACCCCGTACCGATTAGTGTAAATGTTTATCGCGTGCCGTGTCGCTAACGGTTTTTCGAGACCTTGCCGAGTATCGCGTTCCGTCGGATTGTTTGTTGTGAAAATTTAGAACAAAGCGAAGAAGCGATTTTTGCGAGCGGAGCAGATGCGAAGGTCAGCGCGTCCCGAATTTTGTGCCCCTCGACGCCCCTTGCCGGCCACCAGGACGAGGAGCGGAGGACATCGAGGGAGGATGCAGAGGACGACAACCAGCGAAGCCCTTGCTCAGGTGAATCGCACTCTCGTACTTTGGTGATGCCAAATTATTATCGCAAATTATCGGACGCTCAGCAATAGAGAATATTCTATTGCTGAGAAATTATCGTAGTTATAATACAGTATCGCGTTTAGACGGATCAGCTGTATTTACTTTTAGCGAAGCAGCCGTCACGAGAAACCCGGCAGGAAAAAACGGGAGAGCCGTGAGAGACAACAAGCGAACTCCCGATGACAACAGTGTCTCGAGACGAAAAGTGTCTCGAGACCAGAATACCGAAATCTGCCGATTCCCGACTACCGACCACCCCAGGACGAGAGGGGCAGCGACGAGGGAGAATCCACGAGGATACATGATCCTCCCAGAGCCGATCAGCTGTTAGCCTTACCGCGACCATTGCCGCGATCAGACATATCGAAAACTACCGAGACCAGTATCGCGCGTGAAAGAGAGAGAGATCCGAGAGAGAGAGCGGAGAGAGAGAGAGCGTGCGGAGAGAGAGAGAGAGGAGAGAGAGAACGAGATAATGCGGGACGAGAGGGAGTGGACAGCGGCAGAGAGAGAGAGGAGAGAGAGTGAGAGAGCGAGCGCCGAGAGAGGGAGAGGAGAGAGATTGAGAGAGCGAGCGCCGAGAGAGGGAGAGGAGAGAGATCGAGAGAGCGAGCGCCGGGAGAGAGGACTGCCACCGCTGCCGTCACCGCTGACGCCGCCGCCGACGCAAGGGCTGTCGCCGAAAAGTGTAAGACCAACCACCTGCTCCGAATTTAATTCTAGGATTAAACGAACCTGTAAGGTGAAGTTCAATCTGAATTATGCTTCGGGTCTCGTCCGGATGGAATAACTATGTAGTAGTCTCCCTGCCTGCATTATCAACAGAGTTTACCAATCTTCCACTAGAAAAGAAAAGCCCGGCGCGCGCTGGCGCCACGCGCGTCTTGCTGCGTTACGCACGCGCGCCGTGTCATTAATTCAAAGTTTTGAGGCAAATCGCCTGTCTAAGATTGTGGGAGGGAAAAAGAAAAGAGAAGAAGGAGTGTCTATAAAACTTGGGTGGGAAGTCCATCCGGACGAGACCCGAAGCATAATTCAGATTGAACTTCACCTTACAGGTTCGTTTAATCCTAGAATTATACTATCGGGTCTCGTCCGGATGGA
>NW_022639453.1:3177217-3177373 GCF_010583005.1 Odontomachus brunneus
TTATCGTTCTCGCAGAATATCGACGAGGGAAGTCGTGCCCCTCAAGATCGCCGTGCCGCGAGACGAGACGTAAGCAATCGGAAAATGTCGCGAACAGCTCGCGGAAGTTACCGCGAGCACGCGCCGCGAAAACATTAAATTTTGTGAGCAGATGGG
>NW_022639453.1:3177383-3178300 GCF_010583005.1 Odontomachus brunneus
TCCATGTAGAAGGTGGGGTTATAAGAACACAAACTTATAATCAAATGCTTATGGTATATACTGATAAATGTAAGTGCGTTATATATAACAGAGGATTAAATAGAACGCAATAAAGTTTATAAACGAGAAGGAGCTATGCGCATCGTTAGAGAAGAACGAAAACAGTAAAACGGCTAAAAGAAAACGATATTGAAACAAATTTATGATGATAGAACGGAGTTGCTGAAGGCAGCGGGGTCTACTATAGGGCGGTTGTAAAATTGCGCAAAGACACGAGAGTCTCCGGACCAACCCGCTGCGTGTTTAATAATCTCGACCGCAACGCCATTCTTAGCCGCAAGAGAGGTAGACGCATGTCGGGTACTATGAGCGGAGAACAGTTCGGTTTGTACCCCATATGATTCGAGGGCTAGACGAAGCCAACGACTCATCGTCTGAACCGTAATGGCTCTGTGGGGCTTGACAAATGTAAGAAACAAAAAATCGCAGCCAGGTACCCGGAGCTCCTTGGTAATATTAAGGTAATACTCGAGTAAGGAGAAGATACATAATTCCGGTCGATGATGAAACCGAGAAAAGGTAAGCAACGGTTGCATCCGACCAGGGCCCGACGTCTTGAGCCAATCGGGAACACGAATAAGAACTGTATTGTCCGAGAGCGAAATTTGTGAAACGCGGATAGCCGTAAGTGTTTGTACGCGTTGGCCGGAACCTAGAGCCAACAGGAGAACTAGTTTCTGGGTTATAGTTTTAAGCGATAGACCCGTGTACGGGAAAACATTAGCTAAACGAGCGATAACAGGTGCTGGGTCCCAAATAAAATTATACCGAGGAGCCTGAGGTTTGAGCACACTGGCACCTTTACAGAAACGTTTTACTAATGGGTGATTACCAATCGAACTAGTCGAAATGAGAGA
>NW_022639453.1:3178310-3181316 GCF_010583005.1 Odontomachus brunneus
ACACACTGGCACCTTTACAGAAAACTTTTACTAATGGGTGATTACCAATCGAACTAGTTGAAATGAGAGAAATCGCGGAGCGCATAGTATTAAGCGTGGAATACGAGCCGATGTGTCGTAATTAGCGTGATAAGAACCCAAGGACATGATCCACAGTCGGAGAAAAAGGAGAGACGCTCTGAGTCTGACAGAAATCCCACCAGCTTCGTAGTGGACGAGCATATTGACGTATCGTGGCTGGAGAAAGTGAGGCAAGGATGACGTCTAAAGCTGATGACGGAACTGCCTGTGATTCGAAAGCCTCCCTGATAACTTCCCTGCCGCCAGGGAAAGGCTGCGCCACTCTGGATGTGAGTTCCTAAAGGGAGAAGAAAGCAAATAGTGAGACGGTGAAAGGATGATAGGATCCGAGACGAGAAGACGACAAAACATGGGGAACCACGGCTGTGAAGGCCACCAGGGTACGATCAAAACACCTCGAGCTCCATCATCTATGATCTTACGCAAAGCACGGGCAATGAGTATAAAAGGGGGGAATGCATAAAAATAGAACTGATTCCAAGATAAGGTGAACGCATCTATTGCCCAAGATCCGGGGTCAGGAAGCCAAGAGACATAAACCTCGTGTTTGGTATTAAAGGCCGAGGCGAAAAGGTCAATGTCAAAAGGTCCATAGGTTTGGTCAATGAGGTAAAAGGCCGAAGTTGATAAGGACCATTCGGTGTCGGGTATCGACACCCGGGATTCGGCATCTGCAATGACATTATCAAGAGAAGCAATATAAGAGGCAAATAAATGAATCCGACGCTTTTCACACCACTGCCAAATGTCACGAACGATATTGGATAAAAGAGGGCATTGAATTGAACCGAACTTATTAATGTAGGAAATAGCAGTGGTGTTATCCACTCGAAGGAGGATGTCACAATCAAGAGAGTGAGCTGCAAAGCATTGTAAAGCATAAAAAACTGCCTTTAGCTCCAGGACATTAATATGAAGCGTTTTTTCAGCCTCATTCCACCAACCGTGAGTTCGTTGATTCGCACAGGAGGCTCCCCAGCCGGTGAGGGAAGCATCAGAGAAGATTTCACAGGAATAAGAAGTAGACCTGATAAAATGAAGCTGATCAGCATCTGAAAAAATGCGAAGCCACCAGTCAAAATCTTCTTTAAGAAACGTAGGAATAAACATGCGGTTATCATAATCCATGGGGTGTTGTCTGAGAGCGAGAAATTTTTCCCGCTCAAAACGTTTGGTATATAGCAGTCCATACGGTACTGCAGGGCAGACAGACACGAGGGAACCAATCATACTCGCAAATTCTCGGATAGAGCACTGAGATTTTTCTGACATAGACTGCACCCGATTTAGCAGGCTCCGTCTCCTGTCAGGTGGGATAGCCATGGACTGCTGGATAGAATCAAAGATAAACCCGAGATATCGGCAATGCGATGAAGGTCTTAATTGAGATTTAGCGTAATTAATCACAAACCCGAGCGACGAGAGGAGTTGGAGGGATGCTACAACATTACGCTGACATTCCTCCTCAGATTCACGAAAAGAGGGATGTATGGGGACCAAGAGATACGCGTCCTCAAGGTCGATCGAAGCCATCCTGCAGTCCGGAGTCATGAGGCGAATCACAGTGCGCCAATCCTCCAGTTTAAAGTGTGGTGGAGAGATATGTGCATTCAAGTCTCGCAGATTCAGAATAAAGCGCATTCCTCCGGATGACTTCGGAACTAGGAAAAAGGAGGATAAAAATTGATCCTCAGAAGGTGTAGCTACCACTAGAGCACCTTTCTGACATAAACGTTGAATCTCGGCATCGCAATGATCCGCCTCTGAAGACGAAAAGGATGGTTCTCGCAGAAAGGGACGAGGAGGAGGTGACGTAGAAAGGGGAATAATATAACCTGAAATGGCTTGTAATACCTGAGAATCTGATGTTATAGTCCTCCATTGGTCAGCGAACATAGAAAGCCGTCCTGCGGTGGTAGTTGAGTCTACCGACGGGGGCCTGCACGGGAGCGGGACGACGAGCGTCGAGTGCGGTTCAGCTGATGCGCGCCCCTCCTCGACGGATGAACCGACGAGTTCCGAGGAAGAGGGGGTCGCACGTTTCCCTGCTTTCGGGGTATTTTCTCCCGTTGTTGATTTGCTTGTTGTCTGAGCTGCGGAGCCGATGACCGCGGCTGAGAAAGGGACGGCGGAGGAGGTTTCCTAGCCGTCTTTCGAGCCATCCGTTCGATAGATTGCGCAGCGTTGACATCTTCCGCAAAATTACTACCGAAAAGGCAGTCATCAATAGGCGCTGAATCCGATGCAGATTTTCCCAGAAAATTCAAGGATGGAACGATGAATGCACGCCGAGTCTGAGATAGGCGGAAATGATGATCCGCTAGGAGGCGAATACCATCTGCAATTTTGGTGAGGGCGGTCTTCCCTTCGGGTGAAGTCTGAATCCAATCAAGTTTGGATAGCTCCGAAACACCGGAGCCAAAGGCGTTCAATGACGCGCCTACCTGAGCCTGGGAGGACAGTTGATGTTTATCACGAGCGACGACAGTCGCGCTGAGATTCGGGACAATCTCTTTATTCACTCGTGGAGGGGTTAGGAATGCTAGGTCATCCTTCGGTTCATACTGCGCAAGGAGGTGATTGCGTAGATCCTCTTTTAGGCCGGAACGAACCTCATAACGAGTGGTCTCCAGTATGACAGGTAACCACGAAGATACCGTTGGGGGTTGAGCAGGTTGTCCAAACAGCTCCAAGGCCAACCTTGAAGCAAGTGGAGGTTCCTCAGAATCGCTTCTCTCGAAATGCGTAGTAACCACAGGGGTGGTGAATGTCACAGCGCTAGGGTGAATAGGCGCAGAAGTCGTTGGGTCGCTGCCCCGAAAGGTATCATTCGTCTGTTCTACGACGGAAAAAGTGTCGGGGACGGAGGCCTCGCCGGGCTCGTCCACAGAGGTCGTCAAGCCCTCGGGCGAGAGGAGACTCGCC
>NW_022639453.1:3181326-3181726 GCF_010583005.1 Odontomachus brunneus
CTTCGTCTGTTCTACGACGGGAAAGGTGTCGGGGACGGAGGCCTCGCCGGGCTCGTCCACAGAGGTCGTCAAGCCCTCGGGCGAGAGGAGACTCGCCGGTCTTGTTGGTTCCGCCGACACCTCGCTGGGTGTCGGGGCCTCATGACGCCTCATATAATTGAGAAACTCGTGCATGGTACGGAGCAAGCGCTCGCGAGACGAGGCACGAGGACGAGAAGATTCTCTCGAAGATTCTCTCGAAGATCGTAAGGGTGAGTAGCGAGAGAGGTTAGATTGCGATCGTGATTGTCTGTGAGAAGATCTCTCGCGAGATCTCTCCCGATGTCGACGCTTACCCCTTTTCAGGTGCGGGGAACGGGTCCTCTTGTGACGGGGCATGCTGGAAAGTTGCACTTAAAAG
>NW_022639453.1:3181736-3184475 GCF_010583005.1 Odontomachus brunneus
GGCGAGAGAGGTTAGAATGTGATCGTGATCGTCTGTGAGAAGATCTCTCGCGAGATCTCTCCCGATGTCGACGCTTACCCCTTTTCAGGTGCGGGGAACGGGTCCTCTTGTGACGGGGCATGCTGGAAAGTTGCACTTAAAAGAAAAAATGACAACGAAAAAAAACTCTGTCGACTCTGCATAGAACAGAAAAAACAATGACACGGCGCGCGTGCGTAACGCAGCAAGACGCGCGTGGCGCCAGCGCGCGCCGGGCTTTTCTTTTCTAGTGGAAGACTGGTAAACTCTGTTGATAATGCAGGCAGGGAGACTACTACATAGTTATTCCATCCGGACGAGACCCGATAGTATAATTGTACCGCGTATCGTATCGTCGTGTCTCGTCCGCGGAGTGGTCGCGCGGATAAAGAAGGCTCGCCCGAGGAAAGCGTCCTCGGGTTTCGTGTACCGTCTCGCGAATTATATCGTCTCGCGTACATTAACTATCGGGACGTGCGAGAGTCCCCAAATAAACGTCTCTTTATTACCGTTATCGAGAGTAGTGATTTCGCCTCCTAGTCCATCCCGTCTCCGACTTTAATTTAACACGAGCTACCGGTCCCGACGGTTCCGGGACGCGCATCTTTTGTGACAAGTATTTGTTCTCGCGTTTATCGAGGTGGTGCGGCCTTTCCGTACCTGGCGCCCAACTCTCGCGGAAATCTTTGTGGCGTGTCCGGGAGCCGACGGCAATTTGCAGACGCGGCGAACAGGCGACTGTTTGCCGTCGCTCGCGAGAAGTTCCGTTCGCGAGTATCGTCGCAGTTCAAAGCAAAGCGAGTGACAGAATGTACGGCTCAACTCTTTGTATTGTCCAACAAATACGCGAATCGTATAAAAAAGAGAAAAATATATATGGCTGCGATATCCTTGTTGCGGTCTACAGGAATTCGTATTCCGAAAAAGTCTGCTGCTAACTGAATAATAGCTTGTTGAATTTACGACGAATTGAGTGAAATTAAATCTATGTTTTGCGCATTATGCCAGTGTGTTTGACGAGTTATTCAAACATTTTATCGCGATAGAGTCTGAAATAATTTTAAACATCACGAAAGCATCACACTATTAACAGTAGGCGGTATGTGAAATATGCAGATCGTGTTAATTACATGCCGATGCAATTGTCAATATTAATGAAGATTTCCAGACATCGGATAAAGATATCTTCTCACACTTTTTCGATATTATCAGAAATCAATAGTACGTTAGCCGTTACCTGAAATGTCAGATATTACGAGCTTGAGAATATGATAATGGAAACAGTTCCTATACAGAATGTCCCACCATTCTCAAACTTTGCGAGAACGCAAAACGGATTGAGGTAAGAAAGTTCCATACTGTTTTGTTGTGCGATATTCGCCATAGTTTTCGAGAAATTAATTTTAGAAAATTGCATGAAGAAAGGAGAAGCGCTCGAGCGACTTCAGTCGCTCGAGATCTAACGCGTTTCAATTAATCCAGAAACGATTGGCGGAACGCGGTGAGGGGAAAGACAAGCACGGGCAGCGGCGCTTGTCTTTCCCTTCGCTGCGCTCCGCCAACCGTTTTTTAATTAATTGAACCGCGCTAGATCTCGAGCGACTCGAGCGCTCCTCTCTTTCTCACCTGATTTTCTAAAACTAATTTTTTGCTCATCTTAATCCGTTCTGCGCTCTTGCAAAGTTTGAGAATGGTGATCTAGGATACCCTGTACATATAAACATGTCATGCCGGAGATGTCATGACATCAAAGAACTCGGTATTTGATTTTCAAAGTGAAATAGTGTGCCTTATCGCAACGTGAATATCCTTTGACTGATGTGCACAATTTTTACTGCACAGTTTTTAGAGTTTAGTGAAGTTAGTCCCTCTTTTTTTAAATTATGATTTTGAATGTTATTCCAGATTATATATTATAACTTTGTATCACATTTTTTCAAAGCGATATTATTTTAACCCAAATGATTCTCTGATAGAAGAAAAAAAAATATTATTTTAGCTGTCTTTTTTTTTTAAAACCAAACTTTTTTTATCGTTTTAAATTGTCAGAGGAAAGTTTTGATATATGTTGATTATTTCGATCCGATAATCAGGATAAATGCGGCTAAAAAAATATGTAAATGTGTATACAAAGTATGTAAAATTATATGTAATTAAGACAACTTTATGGGAAAACATTAAATTCCTAAAAGATTATTTTCATGTCTATAGTAGGCTGACGATTTTAATATCTTACCATGGCACGTGCTTTATGTCAAAGGATTCGAAGAATTTACAGAGGTAGTAGAGAAACGCTCATGCAATTAATTACGTTTCGGAAACTTACAACCACCACAACCACAACAGAATATCATATAGAGACTCTCGGCAAATTATCGTAAAGCTACCTCATTAAAATCCTTAACCCTTTGCGGCATAGTGTCACTCCTGAGTGACACCTTTTTCTGTACACTTTTTTACATTTTTGAAACACTATTTAATTAGTTTTAATGACAAAAAGCATATAAAATGTATTAGAGAACATCCCTTCATAGAAATAAAAAAGAAAACAAATGTTATTGTTAATTAATTGAACGTTATAAATAAATTAATTTAAAAATAACGATTTTTTTTAAAATAAATGTAATTCTGAGTAATTAACAGTATAAAATAATCTGAAGATGATATCTAGAGAGTTTTTGGGGTCGCTGATTACGAATCCGGTGTCAGTTTTTAAAAATT
>NW_022639453.1:3184485-3189966 GCF_010583005.1 Odontomachus brunneus
GACACAGTGCGGGTAATGTCAGTCAGGTAATCGTACATTACGAATTTGATCTCAGATTGCAAAAATTCAAAATGGCGGATTCAAAATGGCCGACCTAAAAGTGAAAAATTACCCGATCTTGATGAAACTGAGTACTCAGGGGTTTTCGGGGTCGCTGATTACGAATCTGATCTCAGACTTATAAATTCAAAATTCAGAATACATAAAGTACCCAGTTTTATCTCGATCAAGTAAATTTTCACATTTCCGTCGGCCATCTTGGATCCGCTATTTTGAATTTTCAAAATCTGATTTCAGATTTGTAATCAGCGACCTCGAAAACCCCCGAGAACTCAGTATGATCAAGTTTGGGTAATTTTTCGCTTTTCGGACGGCCATCTTGGATCCGCCATTTTGAATTTTCAAAATCTGACTTCAGATTCGTAATCAGCGACCCCGAAAACCCCCGGGTAACAATTTTCAGCTGTTTTCCGTGTAAAGAAAAATGTATGCCGCAAAGGGTTAAATGATTGAAGTATATACGCTGCGGCAGAATCTGGAAAGAACTAGCACAAAGAGAAAATAAAAATGTGGTAATGTCGTAACGGGTTTCAATATCAAGGATATCTACTAAACAATGCGGTTTGCCTGCGAAGAAAATCGCGTAAGCGTTAATGGAGAGATCTCGGTTCGCTGGGCTACTGTTGCATACATGACATGTACGCTATCAGTGTGCGTGAATTTGCAAGAAATCATTATTTGTTAATTACCAAGCAGCCGATCTCGCAGTATCAAAACTTTACCAGTGCACTCAACCCCTGATTTAAAAACGCCGGGGATCAAGCAGGAAATCCGTGGATGAAAACGCACAATAAACCAGCCGCCAGTTAGGAGGGGACGGCAAGCACGTGCCGCCTCTACCCACCGATGAATACGTTAATAAAACCGTCATGAGTGTATGCTTATCGACGAGAAAGGGGCGTCTGTCTGTTCATTTAAGCGTAAACGAGGGGCAGGATCGTGAAGTTATAGCGGAGTACGAGAAATGTACGTTATTTATGCTTTTCGACAGAAATGACGGTAAAATTTTGGAAAGAATGAAGTGTCTAAGAGATAAGTCAAATACGCTTGCTTAATTTGAACAGAATGAAATGGTAGGGTATATGCAAAATTATACAATTTCACTCGCTTCGCGGGTCAACGTGCGACGGAAAATTTTCCACGCGCCGCTAAATTGAGTTTTGTACTCAATAAGGTTGTTAGCTGGCTTGAGTCGTAAAAGAGGTACAGTCGAGAACGGGACAAATCAAACTCTTTTTTTCATTCAATGAAATTGTGTAGCGCTCCGGGTTGTCATAATTGTCTGCAATTGCCGACGAATTTACGCAGTGATTAGTTTTCATGTTGTTGACGAATTATTGCGCAAATTCGTCAGCAATTGCTCGTAATTATAATAACTCGAAGCGCTGCAATTTCATTGGAAAAAAAGCAATTAAACCGTTTCGCTCTCACACGCTATACTACCTGATATGCTATATATTTTCGTCTTTATATTACAACGTGACGATACATATCGACGATCTGTAAGATGTTGACTCGATCAATCTTTGCAAACTTAAAACGCCCTATTGTGATTCAAATATGGCGTCAAACAAATTTTCAAGTTACTAATTCTCCTAGTCATAAACCCAACAAATGGAATCTGTGTAGAGAGGTCTTTCGGCGTTATTTGGACTTTTTTCCGAAAGATGAAAAACCGCCTGCGGTAATTACGAGCCTGTTATAACAACGAGATCGCGGACATTGATAGACTGACAATATCAGCAATGATACCGCCTATATTTATGAAATTAATTACAGTGGTAATGACGACGACGACTCTGGGGCGTTCAAATATGTCGGGAGTGTGAAAGAACCTAATGCAAGTAAAAATGACTGAATACCGAAAATATGCCTTTGCCACTATTGTGAAGAAGAAAATTTTATCCATAAGGTACCGGCCAAAACAGGAAACTGTTGAAATATGTGCAACGTTATGACATTTTCTGGAGTAGACTGCGACATGAGATAAACAACGATTACAGATTGTAACATTGTAAAGCGTTTGAGTATCGTGAATCTCGCAAACTACGCGACTTATCCAGACGTGCCACATATAGGACGCAGTCCGCGTAACTATAATGTGTGCCGCGCAGCGCACTGTAGTTACGCGGACTGCGTCCTAGATGTGGCACGTCTGAACTATCTGATAAAAGTCGCGAAAGTCCTTGTGAGGAAAGCTTGGTTTGCTTTACTTTTGTGCAAAACATATATGTCTCTTGAATTTGCAAGAAATTGTCATTCGTTGGTGACGAGCGAAAGTGAATTCTCGCGCGCAATCGCTGATTCGAAATCATTGACGGTGCGTCGGAAATGCGGATAAAATCGGGGGAAGTGGGGAGGGAATGAGAGCAGGGTCGGCAAGCCGACAGCGAGAAAGGACGATGACCGTTGCGCTGTTCATATCTATCGACAAATACATTAATAAAACCCTCGCGAGCGTGTTTCTGCCCGCCAGAAAGAGCCACTTGTTTGATTAAGCGAGGCAACGGGGATAAAAATGCTGGATTGCCCAGCCATTGGTAGAGATGGACAAAAAATATGCGTTGTAAACGTTCTCCGATACAAGTGATAAAATTTTGGCATGATTGTGTTTACTAGAGAATGGGGAGGCATTTGCCTAATTGAAAAATATTGAAATGACGGCAGATATATGACATATTAATTTTAATTTTACGTTCTCTCTCATTTTATGAGATAATCCGCGGCGGAAAGTTTTTTTTATGCGCCGCTTGACTTTTTTTTCGAAAAATCATTATTTGAGAAAAAAAAGAAGAATAATAGCACGCCGCTTCCTTTTATGAAATCTCAGAAACAAATCTATGTGTCAACATTTGCAAATGCGCCTCTAATACACTCAAACATAACGCTCATAACATAACGCTCACCTATTGGAAACAAATCCGTGTAACCGCGATGCGTCGCGTTCCGGATCACGCTCGTCGGTTTGGGTTCGTAGGAGGCGGAATAATTTAGAAACAGTGGATTCCAAAATAAACTTAATTGTGTATTTAAAATTAGCTGCTGCGATACATTAAATCAGATGTTCGATGTCGACACCGTTGGTTTTCGTCGATTATATATAAGCTGTCAGAGGTTTTGTTTAGGCGATGGCTCGCGAGATGCTCTGCGCCGTGCGCGGAACGCGATTGGTGTTGTTGTCGCGTCGTGAATCCGTTTGTTGACACCTGTATGAAGTTAGCCCCCCACTTTTCAAATTTAATAATTTTGATAGTTGTGCTAATTTGTGCTAGGTTTGTGCTACATTGTGCTCGAATTATAAATTTTTAATACGAAAAATGAGCAAGAAAAATGGAAAAAACCGTTTTTTTGGTAGCTCCCCACTTTTCGATTTTCGAAAATTTGTTTATTGTGTGGTAGGTTAGGTTGTGCTAAGTTGTGCTAACATTGTGCTAAAGTAATATCTTCGAAAAATAATCACGAAAGGAATAAGATGAAAAAACGATTTTAGGCAAATAGAATAAAAGTAAGATTTATACTCGTATAAGTCAACCAAACGATATACAATTATATATCTGAGTTGTGCTAGGCTAACACAAGTTTCAGTTTCGTCAGCACAAGAATCTAAAGAGCACTTTACTCTTGACTGCGGCCCTTCGCGCTCGCAGTCTGTCATTAATCACCACTTCTAGACTTTGTATTGACTTAGAATTGCATATCTGAGTTGTGCTAGGCTAACACAAGTTTCAGTTTCGTCAGCACAAGAATCTAAAGAGCACTTTACTCTTGACTGCGGCCCTTCGCGCTCGCAGTCTGTCATTAATCACCACTTCTAGACTTTGTATTGACTTAGAATTGCATATCTGAGTTGTGCTAGGCTAACACAAGTTTCAGTTTCGTCAGCACAAGAATCTAAAGAGCACTTTACTCTTGACTGCGGCCCTTCGCGCTCGCAATTTATGCCATTAATTACTATTTCTAGACTTTGCATCGACTCAGAATTGCATATCTGAGTTGTCCTAGGCTAGCACAACTCAGATATATAATTGTATATCGTTTGGTTGACTTATAAAGTTGAGTGTAAATCTTACTTTTCTTCTTTTTTGCCTAAAATCGTTTTTTTCGTTTTATTTTTTTCGTGATTATTTTTCGAAGATACTACTTTAGCACAATGTTAGTACAACTTAGCACAACCTAACACTATAAAAAAAATTTCGAAAATAAAAAAATGGAGGGCTACCAAAAAACGGTTTTTTCCATTTTTCTTGTTCATTTTTCGTATTAAAAATTTATAATTCGAGCACAATGTAGCACAAATCTAGCACAAATCAACACAACTGTCAAAATTATTAAATTCGAAAAGTGGGGGGCTAACTTCATACAGGCTCTGTTGACGTTCTCTGTTTCTCGCCTCTTTAATTCCGGTTGTCAATTATCTTTATCTGCTGCTATTCGATGCAGCACGGTATAGGCAGTATTTCTGCGGTATTGCAGCGGAGCTGCGTTCGGTGTATCGCCTCGGTGGCGGTACCTCGGATATAATATACCGGAGATTACTTCTAATATATCGGAGATTCGGTGCGTGTCAACGTATGCTGTTGCTGTGGTCCGTCTTTGTACGCGGAACCTTAGTTAGCTTTGTTGCCTTAGTAATCTAATGAGGCCGACTCGTTCTCGCGAAATCGCGGACGTGCCTATACGTCGCGGTAACGGAATGATTCCGATCTCGTTTTCTGAGCTCGGTTTCTAGTAATGCGGAGGCCGACTCGCGTCCTTGCGAGTTGACGGCGGTATGATCCTGACGCGGATCCTTATGACGCGGTGTCGAAGCTGCGCTGTAACGGAGCGAGGCTTCGATTATACGGAGACGAGTTCGCACACTGCGACTCGATAGCGGTATGATCTCGCTCGCGCTAAGGCGAAGGCGAGATCCGGTTAGCAGTGTGAAGGTCGCGTTAAGCGCCCTTCCGGCGGATAGATTCCAGGCCCTTCGGTGGCCGTGGAATCTTGCGGATGACGATATTTAGATCAGTGTCGGCGTCACGTATCCGTGAGCCAACGGCGGAGTGACTCCTGTCGCGTATCCGCAAGCGGAAGTCTGCAATGATTGTTAGATTGAACGAACTTACCAGTGAAGTTCGATCCTAATTATGCCCTTTGTCTCGTCCGGATGGAAGCACTATGTAGTAGTCCCCTGTTCACGTCCTGACAACAGTTTTCAAAAAACCGCCAAAGAAAAAAAAAGCCAGCGCAAGCGTTCCAGCGTCGCCTACGCCGCCGTGCGTCATGTGAGCACGCTGCGTCTTCATGATTCAAATCTTTGAGGATAATCGCTGTTTCTAGGGGGGGAGAATAAGTCTGGGAGGGGAGTCCATCTGGACGAGACAAAGGGCATAATTAGGATCGAACTTCACTGGTAAGTTCGTTCAATCTAACAATTAT
>NW_022639453.1:3189976-3196280 GCF_010583005.1 Odontomachus brunneus
TGAGATATTAGGGATATTGCTGACCTCATAGTATTTAAGCTCGAGTAAGAGGAAATATTAGTTAATTCCTGAGAAAGAAAATCCAGTGCTTGAGACACAGTTGGAGAATGGAAGGATATGCGACTGTGCTGACAAAACCTCCACCAAGACCGGAGAGGTTTTGAGTATTGCTTGATAGTTGCTGTTGACAAGGAGGCTAATAGTGCTGGTATTGCTGATGATGGAATTAAACGGGCCTCAAAAGCTCTCCTGATAACTTCCCGACCCCCAGGGAAAGGGTCTTCCAGGCTGGGTGACGTTCTCTGAAAGGAGACGAGAGGAGAGAATGACTGGGAGACAATATAATCGGTTCTGATAAGAGAAGACGACGAAACAGTGGGAACCAGGCCTGGGAGGGCCACCAGGGCACCACCAGAATGCCCACTGCTCCGTCGTCCACTATTTTCCTCAATACTCGTGGTAATAAGATGAAAGGTGGAAATGCGTAAAAATATATGTCCCTCCAGGACAAGGTGAACGCATCTATTGCGATAGATCCTGGATCCGGAAACCAAGAAACATATAAGTCGCATTTCTTATTGATTAAAGATGCGAACAAGTCTATCTCAAACGGCCCGAAAAGTTTTGTTATACGACAAAACGCCTCGTCCGACAGTGACCACTCAGTGTCTGGGTCCGCAATACGAGATTCAGTATCGGCAATTAAATTCTCTACCGAGGAAATATAAGAGGCAAAAATGAAAATATCTCTATCCTCACACCAACGCCAAATTTGTCTCGAGATTGCAGTGAGATGGGGGTATCGTATCGATCCGAATTTGTTGATGTATGCTATAGCAGTAGTGTTATCGATACGGAGTAGAATGTCGCAATTATGAAGGTCCGCTGCAAAGCAGCGGAGGGCATTGAAGGCCGCCTTAAGCTCTAATAAATTTATATGAAGAATTTTGTCATTAGTCGACCACCAACCATGTGTGCGTAGGTCTCCGCAAGAAGCGCCCCAACCGTTCAAAGAGGCATCCGAGAAAATTTCGCGAACAAATTTACCAGATCGAATCTTATTAGTCTGATTAGGATTCGAAAATATTTTAAGCCACCATGTTAAGTCTGCTTGGAGGTTAGGAGGAATCGTCATAGTTGCTGAATAATCTTCATTAGAATTACTCAAAGCTAAGACCTTTTCCCTCTCAAAGTTCTTCGTGTAGAGTAGACCATATTGAACTGCTGGACATACAGAGATGAGTGAGCCAATGAAGCTGGCAAACTCTCTTATAGAACATTTCTCTTTGCGAATTATATTCCTAGTTAACTGTAATAATTTATTCCGGCGTTGGTATGGGATAGAAATAGATTGTTCTACTGAGTTGAAAATAAAACCTAGGTATTTGCATGTAATTGACGGATGTAAACTAGATTTAGAAAAATTAATTATGAATCCCAGAGACTGAAGAAAATTAACAGAAGTAGTAACGTTAGCTTGGCATTCCTCGAAAGATGAGCCCAACAGGAGAAAGTCATCCAGATAAATAATGGATTGAAAACCTCTTCCGCTAAGGTAAGTAACTATCGGTCTCATGATCTTTGTAAAAATAAAAGGAGCCGTACAGAGACCAAAAGGCAAGGCTGTGAATTGGTAAGTCTTGTTACGCCATTGGAATCGAAGGAATTTCTTATGTTGCTCGAAAATTAGAACCAGAAAATAAGCTTCCTCGAGGTCGAGAGAAGTCATATAGGTTCCAGGCAACATAAGACGGATAACCATCCGCCAATCTTCTAGTTTGAAGTGTGGCGGATGGACATATTTATTTAGTTTCCGTAGGTTTAAGATAAAGCGTTTACCACCCGAAGATTTATCTACAAAAAAGAATGGCGATAAGAATTGATCTTTACATGGATCTACTGCCTCAATAGCTCCTTTGAGCTGCAAACGTTCTACTTCTGTATCACAATAAAGAGAAGTGGACTCTGAGAATTTCGGCTCCCTCAAAAAAGCTCTCACTGGAGGCCCAGAAACAAAGGGGATGTGATAACCCTGAATTGCATCTAATACCATAGTATCAGTTGTAATCTCTAGCCATTGCTCGAGAAATTCGTTTAGGCGACCAGCGGTTCTTACATTGCTCAGTGATTGCGCCGAAATCGGGACCGAGACTGGGAGCGGGGGCGGCTCTTGCGCTGAGAAGCTCCTGCCTGGCGAGCCGACACTAGTCGAACAGGAGCTCTTCGGTTTCCCGACTGTGGATTGGACTTGTAGGATGGATTAGACTGTGAGGCTGTCTGCTGACGGACGGGTTGTAAGGTCCTTTTCCCTATTGTGCTGTCCTTTTCCCTATTGTCCTTTTCCCTATTGGTGCTGTTAACCTTGATAATTCACGGCCAGTCCTTTCGCAAGCCTGTGCTGCCTTAAGGGTTTCCGCGAAATTCTGTCCAAATAAAAAATCGTCAATCGGAGCCATCTCTGCTGCATTCTTACCGAGGATGTTCAAGGAAGGCTTAGTGAAGGCTCTTCTGGTCAGTGAAAGGCGATACTGGAGGTCGGAGAGTAAGTGAATCCCTTCTGCGAAGAACTTCAGAACCGACTTTGCTTCGTCGTCTAAGCTTTGCAAAACAGTCGGTTTTAATAAAACAGATATGCCCGAGCCAAAAGCATTAAGACAGGCACACAGTTGTGTTTGCAAGAGCAACTGATACTCATCCCTCTTAATAATGGAGGGAGTTAGAGCAGGAACGAGTTCCTTATTAAGCTTTGGTGGCGCTAGCGTCGCAAGATCTCCCTTTATTTCGTACCTAGACAATAAGCTAGAACGAACGTCGGCATTTAGCCCACTTCTGGACTCCGTCTGGATGGAATTTAGAACGGTAGCATTCCAGATGGGAGATGTGGAAGGTGGTTCAGCACTCCCAAACAAATCGCTGACCATCGCCTCTGGTACAGAGCCAGGATCCTGAAGATTCTGAACCTCATGAGTAAGCGGGTCGGCAAAGAACACACTACTAGCAGGCTGAAGGTCATCGTTTTCGATCTCAACATCTGGTAGTGAAGCTAGAAGAAGTTAAAGCAGAAGAACACGTCGGTTATGTCCTCTCTTTGCCAGGAATAAGCCAATCAACTGGGTCGACAAGAGGACATACCTGGTACAGAGCCCCGGTCCGCCTGTGCGACCGTCTGTTCTTCAGAGCTTTGCTCTAAGGCAAGTGGCGTAGCCACAGAAATCGCCGCTTGAGACTCTTCTGAGTCCGAAAAAACCTCCGCCGGCCGCCTAACCTCTTGAGTCTGATTTTGCGGTTGTAGGTTATGTCCGACGTCTCGATCTGAAATAAGCCTATGAATCCGCTCCAGGATATCTCTAAGGCTTTCTCGAGATTCCGATCGGCGAGAGGAAACATCTCTTGGCGCAACTCTCCTATCCGAAGAGCGGATACGCGATGTTTCTCTCGAACGCGAACGAACACGCGATTTTCCTTTTCGAGAGTGGTATCTATGAGAAGATTTATCTTCTCTCGCATGCCTCACTGAAGAGCTCTTCTTGTGTTTCGGCATAGCTCACAGAACTAGCAAACCACAACTAAAAAACGGTACACTATAGAAGTTCCGGCACGAACGTGTTGTCTGGACTAACGAACAGAAAACAATGAAGACGCAGCGTGCTCACGTGACGCACGGCGGCGTAGGCGACGCTGGAACGCTTGCGCTGGCTTTTTTTTTCTTTGGCGGTTTTTTGAAAACTGTTGTCAGGACGTGAACAGGGGACTACTACATAGTGCTTCCATCCGGACGAGACATATTGGGCATAATTGGTATATACAATCGTATCGGCGTCACGTATCCGTGAGCCGATGGCGGAGCGATTCCTGTCGCGTATCCGCGAACGAAAGCCTGCCAGTAGCGCGATTCTTTAACTCGTTATTGGAGTTAATGACAGTTTTGTTATCGTTACGCAGCTTTTCTACGATATACAAAAGCTGCGCAACGATAACGAAACTGTCGTTAACTCCAATAACGAGTTACAGAATCCCAGTACAGGAGCAGTCTAGTTAAACAGTATCGGTGTCACGTATTTGTGCCCCAACGGCGGAGTGATTCCTGTCGCGTATCCGCGAGCAACAATCTGCCGGGAACAATGTCGACGTCACGTATCCGTAAGTCGACGGCGGAGTGACTTTTGTCGCGTATTCACGAGCAGAAATCCACCAGGAACCGGTGGTCGAGAAGATGGTGCGGTAATCTTCCTCGATTTCGGAGGTTCGGATCGTATTCTGATCTCTCGGAAGAGCGGATGATCGGAATCTGTCTTTCGAGAGAGTGGATCAGAATCTGTTCTCGATCAAGAATTCGCGGTGCTTTATATTTGCGAATCACGCTTGATTCGCTGTTTACCGCGGATGTTCGGTGGTCTCGTTGTTTCCGTTCTGGAGGACGCAGTGTCCTCTTGCGTTTCGCGGTCGCGTTGTTGTTATGCGGTTTTTAGTAACGCCATGCATTTTGGAGCGTTACATCCGTTTACTCTGACAAAGCGATAATCCTGTAGTGGTGCTATTGTAGCGTGTAAACGATTTCCGATTGATAATGAGTCAATTAGCAAATGAGCAAATAGTGAGAAGCAACCCGTCGAAAGGAATAACGCACACGTGCGACAGTCTGCCTTTAAGTTAATTAACATTCAGTAAAATATGTTTACACAATTACACAAGTTAATTAACATTCAGTAAAGTATTATTACAACATACAATGTTTATTACAATACAATTACAACATACAGTTCTCATAGGCTTGAAGTCAACCCTCGATACGGAACTATAGATCTAATATATTTAAGCCAGAACTCGACATGCGTTACACATTTCTGTCGATTTTTTATTTTGCTTCAGCACTATTCTTCTTATCTCTCATCGTACAGTGTACAAATTACGATATATTATGGGTGCATTCCGATATTCATTGCTAGTATTGAAAATTTATAATTCATGTTACATATATTATGAATTTTCATTACTAACAGTGAATATTGGAACGCAACCTATATTTGCAGTAGTTTTCTTATTGCAAATAATCTATTGGAAATAAATGCTTACAAGTCATACGTCCCTGAGTCTCGAGCGGCTCGAGGGTTGCGCGCGGGACGATAAAATAAGGGGAATAGCGCTAGACGGAGCAAGTTGAAAATTGGTCGAAATATGCAACACGTGTCGAGCTCGGACTCAAGTGATTTCAATTATGTGAGATTTCCCGGAAGCTTATACACTTTAACTAGCGGATTCCTAGTGGGTTTTTAGTGAAGAGCTCTATAGGCCAGAGAGAAGTCCGATCGAAAATGACTATTCGCCTTTTTGCAAAAAAAAAATTGTTCTGCCCAGTGATATTGATGCCGCCGACTGTTTCTGATTAGTTATATGTTAAAAACAAAAAATCGTTAAGAAACGAGGCAAAATGCATTTTGCGCATGTCTTGGCCACTACACATATAAACACAGATGTTCTTGTCTAGAAATGATTATTGTCATTCTGAGCAAATAGGTCCGAGTAGGTCAGAGACCGGTTTTATTGTTTCAGAATTATTCGCGTTGAAATGCACGACAAACATAGGTCGCGTACCGACATATCTGAAAATCGACACACATCACGCGATAACGTCTAGCACGACAAAGGACCCCGCACAAAACCTATGGAAAATGATTTTCGGTCAAATTGGCTGAAATTTCACTATGTTATAGTTTTCGCCATGCTGATAAAAAGTTATCATTGCACCAAGTTCCAAAAGTCAATATTTCCCAAGATATAAAGGATCAAAGTAGTAAAATATGGTCATCCGCAGTAGTAAGACGTATGTTATAAGTGATACATTGATATTTATTCACGAAATAAATAAAAATCGATTTTTACATATATATATGTAATAAATATTTAGTTCCGCAATATATATGTATATGTATGTACAGGGTGGGGCAAAAGTATCGGACCGATGAAATATCTCGAAAAGTATAAGTTTTACAAAAAACTGTTTCAAATCTTAAAAAGATCTATTGTATTTATTGATTTTAGCAGATTGATCTTGGGTGGCGTTGCAAAAGTAAAAAATCAGTTGTTTTCACGGCTACTCACAATCAGTTGTTTTCACGGCTACTCACAATCAGTTGTTTTCACAGCTACTCACAATCAGTTGTTTTCACGGTTACTCACAATCAATTGTTTTCACAGCTACTCAAAATCAGTTGCTTTCACAGCTACTCACAATCAGTTGTTTTCACGGCTATTCAAAATCAGTTGTTTTCACAGCTACTCACAATCAGTTGTTTTCACGGCTACT
>NW_022639453.1:3196480-3196718 GCF_010583005.1 Odontomachus brunneus
ACCTTGGCAACGCCACCCAAGATCAATCTGCTAAAATCAGTAAATACAATAGATCTTTTTAAGATCTGAAACAGTTTTTTGTAAAACTTATATTTTTCGAGATATTTCACCGGTCCGATACTTTTGCCACACCCTGTATATACATATACATATATATTGTGGAACTAAATATTTTTACATATATATATATATATATATATATATATATATATATATATATATATATATATATATATAT
>NW_022639453.1:3196728-3215361 GCF_010583005.1 Odontomachus brunneus
ATGTTAAAATCGATTTTTATTTATTTCGTGAATAAATATCAATGTATCACTTATACTTATAACATACGTCTTACTACTGCGGATGACCATATTTTACTATTTTGACCCTTTATATCTTGGGAAATATTGACTTTTGGGACTTGGTGCAATGATAACTTTTTATCAGCATGGCGAAAACTATAACATAGTGAAATTTCAGCCAATTTTACCGAAAACCATTTTCCATAGGTTTTGTGCGGAGTCCTTTATCCGGACAATGTTTCCGGATCTGCGTCTTTTCCTTGCAGTTTATTACATAGTAATGCCTTTGCATATCATCGAGGTGATAAGCATCCACTAAGTCCGTGAGTTGTCGCTCCCAACCGTTGTAATCTCTGCCGCTTCCCTCATAGTTGCCAATCAAGTCCCTGATATCACGCCAATGGGGCCGCCCCGCCGCAGACTTCATTGGACGCGCAGACAATGCATGCAAAAACTCTAGCTCTCTCCTCAATACCTCCACATCCACCATTCAGCCAGCTCTTTCTCTCTACGGAGCAAATTCAGCTCGCGCCCCGACACCGCCGAGTCCGTCTCAGCCGGCTCCATCACCGCCGCATTACTCGCTTCACTGTTTTGTTCACGAGGTCCATCTAGAGGTGGGTTCAATTCTTCATAAGTGACACCCGCTTCCAATAATCGAGCAATCAGCTCTTGTTTCAGGCCCGTCGTCGTGAGACCAAACTCGCGTAACTTCTCTTTAAGTTCCAAAACTGTGAGCGTACTCATTATTTCGGCCGTTCGCAGTTGCCCGTAAAGCCTCGTAAAATTTCTCGAACTAATCGGCTAATGCTAACGTAAAATTTTAAACGCCCGAGCCTCTAAACCACGTAAACCTACAGCAATTATTTTAATCTTGATCTTGGCCAATCACGATCCACACATGTGTTACACATAACATAAACGAATTTGTATCGACATAATCTAACATAATGTAACATAAACTAACATAATCTCGGAGTCCGTCCGCTGTAAAATATTCGATGACTACGTTGCAACCTCTCTCCTCGGCAGGTCACAATCCCTTTTCTGAATTAATTATAGGAGACAGGATCGAGGAAAGAGGAAAATGATACTAATACATTTCAAACAGTTACTCGGGCTAGGGCATTTCGGAGAAAACTCGTCCTCCGTCTTGTCTCCCGACTCTTTATTCTCGCTCAGTTACCCATAACAATCCAACACGCTTTAATACGTCATCATGTTAGCTCGCGCATGTCTTGGCCTCTACACAGATGTTCTTGTTTAGAGATGATTATTGTCATTCTGAGCAAATAGGTCCGAGTAGAACCGGTCAGAGACCGGTTTTATTGTTCCGGCATTATTCGCACTGAAATGTACGACAAAGGTCGCGTACCGACATATCTGAAAATCGATACACATCACGCGATAACGTCCAGCATAAGTTTATCTGGACAATGTTTCTAAAGGCCGATTGTTCCAACTTCTTGGTAAGCTACCTAACAGTTAAGTTGTATGACTGTCTTCGTTTTTTCTTCAAATTGGACAAAGATAGACACCTAATTTTGCTGTTAGCTTACCAAGAAGTTAGCTCTTGGTAGCTTACCAAGAAGTTGGAACAATCTGTCCTAAGAAAAACGTACTGCGATGTTATAACGCGGCCACGGATATTTCTTGCTCGCTTTTTTGTTTTATCGCTCTCCCGTGTTCCCGCTTTCTCGCTATTTCGCTTACTTGTTCTTTCGTTCCCTCGCTTCCTCGCTCTTTCGTTTACTTCACTTCCTTGTTTTTTTCGCACTCCTCGCACTTTCTCTCTTTCATATTCCCTCTTTCTCGCTCTTTCACTCTCCCGTTTTCCTGTTTTTCCGTTCTCTCGCTCTTTTTCTCTCGTTCTCTCTTTTTATATATCTTTGTTTTAAATTTTTAATTGTATTAGTCTTTAATTTCTCATTAATATCTTATTAAATTACACTAAATAACTTCGCATTCATTCAGTTGATAGTTACTCCTCTTTCTTTTTCTCTCTGAAATTGTCCAAAAACCCATTATGCCATAATACTCTTAACCAGCAAAACCGACATCTCAATTTCGTTTACAGTACGGTCAAGTCAAAGGACAAGTGAGGATTGGGAGAGGATTTAAGGAGATGTGAAACACGTAGATCCTGAAGTTGATGGGACAAAACCTTTTTACAGTCGCGAGCTACAGTCGGGTCTTATATTTAAGACAGTTTTAGGTTCCCTTTCAGATATTCCGCAGCTAATGAAATGATTTGTTCATCAGAAGATGAACTTAAGACGGTCTTAAATATAAGGAACTTGACATCCAATGTGAAGAATGTAATGTCTTTGCTTTCTTCTCGCCGGTAGCATCGCAGCTAATACACAGAGAGAACGATTTGGTTGAATCAAATAAACACATCTTTGGAATAGTCCAAACCAATTTTTTGATTGATTAAACAAAATTTTGCTTGACGCAACAAAAATATTTATTTGCGGCTTAGTTTCAAAGAAATATTTTTATTGTGTCAACCATAATTTGTTTGAACTATTAACGTTATTAAGAAACGTTTATTTGATTCAACAAATGTATCTCTGTATATCCATGTGATTTTGCCTTAATTTCAATATGATCCCAACTTCATTTCTTATTGATCCCTAAACTATCCTAAGTTTAGGCGTCTCAGTCTTATGTGAAATAACAACACGTTGTCTTCTCATCAAATCCCTAACTTGTATGTCTACATCTGCAAATGTATTTTCAATATGCAAAAATAATGTACTATTCGTTTAGATATAAAGCGATGCAGTCAAGTGTTGTAACGTTATAATGATTTCCGATGGATAACAAGTCAATCGATAATCATCTGGCGAGACGAATAATACATGCACACATACAACAAAACATTTGATTTGCAAAACCGATTAAGCTTTAAGTTTAATAAGATATATCTACACTGCAACAACTTTTTTCGATCCTATGTTCCGTCGGACTTCGCGAATACACGAAAGCTCGATGTTCGGGTTGCGAATCGCGCGCTTTGCGACCACATGATCGCTGGAACTGCCCACAAGGTTGTATCGGTTGATTTCAATTGCTCGGGATAGTCTCGCCACTCAGTCCGGATTTTTCGCAGAAAGCTTAATAAATAAAACGGAGATGTTTTGTTTGTTAGTGTTTCTCTCCCTATTTAAGATCGTTCTATATACAGTCTATATAGGGTGTTCCACACTCTCCTTCTCACATTAAGTAGGAATGTAGAACGGGTTGAGGTGAACATAAAGTTCCATACTGTTTTGCGATATTCGCAATAATAATCGAGATATTAATTAAAAAAGATTGATGAATGATCACGCGTGATACGCGGTAGATGAGCTGCAGTGATGTCGTCTGTCGTTGTATACTTATACATTAAGTCAAACTGAACAAAAAAGTTCTCTACCATTTCGTAAATGACCACATAGATTTTTAGATATTAATTAAAGGAAATTTGTGCATTATAGTACACAATCATATATGTAACAATTTTCTTTAAGGCTCTGCTATTTCTAGAGCAGTCATATTGGTTTGATGACGTCAGAAGCGAGAAATAACATACCGAAAATTAGTTGCGTTTTATTGCTTTATTTTTTACTTTTCCCTGAAGAATCAAATATTTTCCTAATCATAAAACCTATAAAACAGCAAATTCAGATATATGGCTGATATATCATGTAGCGTCGTAAAATAATTCTTGAAATAATGCTACATTTTTCGGCTGTCACGGTGATTTATGACAGCTGAGATCAGCATGTATAAACACATTTAACTTCTCGATTTTTACAATGTATCATCAGTATCACTGACAAGGAACATTCGCGAAGTTTGTGTCTCCGATTTCAATGAAACTTGACATATTTATAGAGTGGCCAAAAATAAGAGACCTATATTTTTTTATCGATAATGGCGCAAGTTTAAGGGTTAAGGTTAAACTACCCCTCAAAGTTTTATGGCCTTTTTACTATCTCTATAACTATTGAAGATAGAAAAAACGTTTTAGACAAAAGTTATGCGGTTTTTTATAAAAAATAAAATAGGCTAACAAATTTTTTTTCTATCTCCAATAGTTACAGAGATAGTAAAAGGGGCATGAAACTTTGAGGGGTAGTTTCACCCTTTAAACCTGAGCCATTGTCGATAAAAAAAATATGGGTCTCTTATTTTTGGCCATTTTATAAATATGTCAAGTTTCATCGAAATCGGAGACACATACTTCGCGAATGTTCCTTGTGAGTTTACTGCACATTTTACAGCTGTGAGAATCACGATAATATACACACTTCATAGAGAAACTGCAAAATAACGCGATAAAACGCAACTAATTTTTCGAGGTGTCGAGCGAGGCCTAGCATGAGCCTGGCCTAGTGTTAGCCAATTAGCTATGCTGACACGGTTATTTCGTGTTCTCGACACTGCTAGGCGCTACCGTCAATTCAGACTTTCTGCGGCGAGATAGCAGAGCTTTAATATCTAAAAATCTGTATGGTCATTTGCAAAATTATAGAGGACTTTTTTGTTCAGTTTAACTTAATGTATAAGTATACAACGGCAGACGGCGACATTGCAACTCATCTACCATATCGCGCGTGATCATTCACCAATTTTTTAAATTAATATCTCGACTATTATTGCGAATATCGCAATATAGGACTTTTATGTTCATTTCAACCCGTTCTGTATTCCTACTTAATGTGAGAAGGAAAAATATACAGGGACACCCTGTATATAAGATTTAGAAGCATGAATTTGCGATACTAGAGTAATGGCGTTGGGGCATGAGTCACTGATACGCCTCTAGCCAAATATTGAAGGAAAGAAGGAAGGAATTTGCGATACTGGTGTTGTGTTGTCGCGCGCGTTCTACTGGCTCGTTACTCTCGGCGCGTAGTGATAAAAACTTTACTCTGCGAGCAGCATGCATAACACAGAAGAGGATACGCATACACTCACGCGACCGTGTCCATGAGCCTCACGGACACGGTCGCGTGAGTGCGTGCGTATCCCCTTCTGTATTATGCGTGCTGCTCACGGAGCAAAGTTTCTATCATTGTCGGCGCGTGTCTGCCTGCGCGTGAGGCCACTGACGGTTGGCGGGGAGCGGCCAAGTGTTTGGCGGCTTTTTGGCCTGAATCAACGCACGTGTTTATATTGTATGCGCTGTTATTGTCGTGTATCTTATGTTCGCACTTTAAACGATTTTAAACGGCTTGCTGTAGCAATTGCTGGTTCTTAGCGGCGATTTAATTTCCTAACTTGTGGAAGAGATTGCGTTCGTCGTTTTACACTGCTACGGTTGGTACGAGTCCGAGGTTGTGTGTCTACGGTTTCTTAGAGCGCAACAAATCCCGGTAGTCTTCACAACGCGGAGAGCGGAATGATTGATGTTGAGTATTTGCGACTCGGTATTTGTTGATCGGAGTTGAATCGCGTATTGTTACATGCCACAACGCATTTCTGAACGCTTTTGTAAACATTTGATCGTTCCTGATAAATTTCCTTAAAACAATCTTGAAACCCGATTTCCTAAACAAATATAAATAATATTTTTCTTTCCAAATACTTATCCGATATTATTTCAATTGATACTCAAAAGACTTATGACTATTAATATCTTCGATAAATGGACGACACAATATTTTTCTCTTGATTGGGCTTCATCGAACAAGCGTCTCTTTCATGCTGATAGGGATACGCTTGCGAGAATTGTTATGATACGTATGGACATGAACACTATGCAATCTTTGTCCTTCTCCGTCAACAATCGATCCTGTATTTTTACGCGTGTTCGATAAAATTTTTATATCGGTGTTTTTTGAATCAGCGATTGTGCGCAAAGTTAATTTAATTCTCGATACGGCGGTACTGATCGCGTTTAATTAGTAAATGACAGAATTTTTGCTGATTGAAAAGATGCATTTTTATCGTGCATCAGACAAAAAATCGAGCCGTCTTCATCACTCAGTCAAAAGTGAAACGATCACGTTGCAGGAAGCAGATTATAGCGCATTTGAACGCTCTAGTGTACTATAATCAGCTTTCAGCAAGCTAGCAACCATTTTATTTTTGACTAGGCAGCCATTCAACCGAAAGTAAACGATCGAGTTGCGATCCAGCGTGTATCAGTCGTTTACAGACCGGTCGCCCTTATTATAATCTTTTTAATTGGGATTTATGCTTTTTGATTCACCATTGCGTCATTCATCGAAACAGTAGGAAACTGTGAATGTTACTGCTCCTGCATTCTCACGAGATTCGTCGTAGAAATTAGAAATTAGAAATTTTTTCATAGTGCGCGTACGACCTTGTAATTAAATCTTTTATCCAATACTTATTCGTGATAATATGTTGAGTACCGATGCGATTAAATAAATAAAGGCTCTTTATACCTCGTCGCGATCATGTTGAATTTATATAAAAAACGAGGAACGACATATACTAAGGAAAGTTATGTGCCATTTTTAAATAAAAATAAATGGACTTGAGACTGCTTGAACATACTTGTAAAATTGTCTCCTGATGGTTAATAAATAATCGTATAATAAATGGTAAAATGAGGCCTACAGATGAAACAGGCTCATTTCATCATTTTCCTCATTTTACCGTTTATTATACAACTATTTATTGATCATCGGGGAAAAGGGATACCTTTCAAATAATTTTACAAGTGTATTCAAATAATTTCAAATGCTCTTTCGTCTATATTCATCTATATTCAGAAATGGCACGCAACGCAATTTTCGTCAACATGTTATTCCTCGCTTCTAATTTCACAAATTCGACATAGTTGAGGTACAAGAAGCCTTAACTCTCTGCTTACACACTGGGTTACGGTAACCCAGGCCGATTTTTAAATGCCCGCCCCTGTAAAATATTAAGCAGTGGGGGCTAGGACTTGGGGGAGGGGGAAATGTTTGAGGTACCCTCTATTAATCCCTCATTCGGTGCGGTCAGAGCTCCTAAAGCAACCGAAGTGTTACTAGCAAAAGTGTGTGTGGATTCCAGTTGTGTATGACCGGTTGTGTGGATTACCGGTGTGTACGAAACATAACAAAAATTGGAAATTAAAAAATTTGAAGTGTAAGTAAAAGTGATTCAATTTGGTTGTTTAGTATAATTAATAATTTACAAATGAGGGAATGGATGGAATAACAGCATCAGTCGATTTTGAGTTGGCCTCTTGAATGATGTTACTGTCATGCAGAGGCCAATTAAAAATCGACTTATACCGTTATTCTATCCATTCCCTCATAATTATTCAAATAATACAAACGAAACATACATTCGAAAACGAATAATACATTCGAAACATAACAAAAATTGGAAATTAAAAAATTTGAAGTGTAAGTAAAAGTGATTCAATTTGGTTGTTTAGTATAATTAATAATTTACAAATGAGGGAATGGATGGAATAACAGCATCAGTCGATTTTGAGTTGGCCTCTTGAATGATGTTACTGTCATGCAGAGGCCAATTAAAAATCGACTTATACCGTTATTCTATCCATTCCCTCATAATTATTCAAATAATACAGTATTGCATACACAAACATACATTTATAGGGTATTCCGTTTTAACATTCAGACCAAAATATCTCGGAATATACAAAAAATATAGAAAAATATTTCAAACAAAAGTTATATGTGTTTCGATAGAAGACATAAAAAGGTTTCATTGGATTGACTTTGGGCGGCGCCATCAAGATCAGGTCAAAGTCAACTTTACTTTTTTAAATAAAAACATATATTTTTTATTACAGAATTTTATACTATGTAAAGAAACAAACAACTTTTGTTTGAAAACATTTTTTATTTGATCTCTATTTAATAAGATATTTACGGAAATATTTACAAAATTATTGGATTCAATAATTTTTTACACGAATATTAACTTTACCGAAAAATAGTAAAAGATAAAAATTATTTATTTTCTTCCTATAGAGCTTTGAGAATTTTTTCAAAAATTTTAATTAACTTTTATTTCTGCATTTTTGCATTTTTTAAAGTACTAAAAAGTTTATAAAAAATTCTGAAAAAATTCTCGGAGCTTTATGAGAAGAAAATAGATAATTTTTATATTTTGCTATTTTTCGGTAAAGTTAATAGAATTTAAGTAAAAAATTATTGAAACCAATAATTTTGTAAATATTTCCGTAAATATCTTATTAGAGATCGTATTAAAATTGTTCTCAAACAAAAGTTATTTGTTTCTTTACGTAACATAAAGTTCCGTAATGAAAAATATATATTTCTATTTAAAAAATAAAGTTGACCTCGATTTGACCTTGGCGGCGCCACTCAAAGTCAATCCAATGGTACTTTTTTATGTTTTCTATCGAACCATATAACTTTTGTTTGAAATATTTTTCTGTATTTTTTTTACATTCCGAGATATTTCGGTAAAGTTGATAGAATTCGAGTAAAAAATTATTGAACCCAATAATTTTGTAAATATTTCCGTAAATATCTTGGAAAATAGAGGTCGTATAAAAATTTTTTTCAAACAAAAATTGTCTGCGTCTTTACATAGAATAAAATTCCGTAATAAAAAAATACATGTTTCTACTTAAAAAAGCAAAGTTGACCTCGACCTGACCTTGGCAGGTCAAACCAATGATACCTTCTTATGTTCTCTATCAAACTACATAACTTTTCCTTGAAACATTCTTCTGTATTTTTTGTACATTTCAAGATATCTTGGTGTGAAAGTTAAAATAGGACACCCTGTGTATATATACTCAAATAATATATTATTTTATTTTGCAGATTATGACGCGAGTGAAACAATGCTGAATTGTTGCAGCTCAAAGTCTTATACGAAATAAGCAACCAAGAAAGCGAGGAAGAATTGAAAGCAGGTAATGTGAGCGAGACAGATGATGCCATCGAATCGGAGAGTTCGTATAACTCAGAGACCGACGCTGAGGAAGGGGACGAAGAAAAGAACGAAAAAGAGTCGGAGCTGTCGATAGCTATGGAGCCTGGAACCTCTGCCCAACCCCCTTGAAAACGTTCGAAAAGTAGATTTAAATGAACACTCCCAAACAGAGAGATAGAAAGTCAAATTCGTCGACTGCATGTTTCTTCTGCGAAAGGTGAAGCTATAAACGTAAGCACATCAATTGCCGCTTGGAACTTTTTATTTACTGATGAATTACTAAATATTATTGTTCGTCACACAAACGAAGAAATTGATAGGACCGTACAGAATATGAGAGACCAAAACGAAGGAATTCAATTAGACAATAGACATATAGATCTCATAGAATTAAAAGGTTTAATAGGCTTATTGTACTATGCGAAAGTTTGTAATATAAGTAAATTCAAACCATGGTGGTGGAGTATTTACAACGTCCCTCTATTTAGACTGACCATGAATCGATCCCGCTTCGTATTTTTGATAGAAAATTTACAATTTGATGACAAAAGCACGCACCCTAAACGGAAAGCAGTTAATCGTTTCATTTATATACGTGAAATTTGGAATTTGTTTATTGGAAACTGTACAAAAAATTATGATCCTGACTCAAAATGTACCATCGATGAGCAAGTGCTTTCTAGAAATATTTAAAAAATTCCGAAATCAAATCTTTCGAATAAATTTAATTTAAAAATTTTTTTGTTAAATGATGCTGTGACACATTATGTGTATAATGCGATACCTTATGTTGAAACTGTCGATAAGGAATCAAAATAAAGTATCCCATCTTATTATCTTAGAAAATTGTGCGAACCAATTTATAATACAGGAAGAAACATTACATGCAATAGCTGGTTTACGTCCGTTCCCATTTGCGACAGAATGCGAAAAGATTATGGTTTGACACTTGTAGGAATAATAAAAATAAAAAAACATGATATTCGAAAGTTATTAAGAAAAGCTTTTAAGGGTTATACTACGAAATTTGATTATGCTGATGGCAAGACTTTAGTTTCATTCGTTACAAAAAAGAAAAAAATTGTATTTTTATTGTCGTCATTCCACCAAACAGGAAAAATAGATTCTGCGTCAAGAAAGCCTGAAATAGTTTTATTTTATAAAAAAACTAAAGGAGGGACTAACAACTTTAACCAAAAGCTCAGAGAAAATTAATAGCGCAATAGGGCGGATTATTAACCCTCTGCCTACACACTATATTTTTCTCCCGATTACTACATACCTGGGTTACGCTAACTCACAAACTTTGTCGACTCATATCTCCGAGTGAATTCAATCAATTTCAACGTTCTTTTTCAACCAAAACACTCAGAATTATGATGATGCTGGTTAAGAAATCGAACATATTAAAAGAAAAAAAATTTTTTGAAAAGAATGAGAAAAATGAGAAAATTTTTACGAAAAGTAACTTTTTGTTTCAAACGCCTGTATTCTTTTGAAAAAAAAGATAAAATAGTAAAGTAGGTGATCAATGGAAATGAAATCAGTACTCTATCAGTACTCAACATTCAGAAAAACGAACCGATGGTCTTTGTGTATTTTTTACAGTATGTTAGATCAAGCAAGTGTAAATTGTTTTATTTTCTACATTTTGAATGAAAACAATCCAAAAATGAAAAGGATTAATTTCATTTATAGTTTGTGTCATGAGCTCGTCAAACCGTTGTTACTAATACGATTGACATTGTCAAATTTGAAAATATATTTGCGTATGGAAATTAATGAATATCTTAATTTGGAAGATCTATCAACAGATCAACATATGCGTGATTTTCTAGCAAAAAATAAAAAGGCGAAAGAAAAAAAGCTATGCAGCTTTTGCCCAGAGATGTTGTGTAGCAAAGCACAGTATAAATATTTAAAATGTAACATACCGATATGTTTTGACCACGTCGCAAAAATATGTTGGAAATGCATAAACATTAATAATGCTTAGTAGTATTTTGTAAAATTATGTAATACATTAAATAATTTTCTAATAAATAAATTTGTAAAAATTTATATTTTTCAAACCACGAAAACGAAAAGACGCAGGCATAAGAAAATGAGTGAAATAAAACCTGATAGCCACTTAATGCACAGAAAATATATTTGGTTTCTAAAGCTTCCTTGATAATTACAAACCGTTACGCGCAACCGCTTTCCAAAAATATCAAAACGAGGCAAACGTAAGCCCAAATAAAAGATCGCCGTTTTTTTTCTATCTCGGCTCTTATATTGTGATCGCTCGGGTTCCTTGGCGTTTCTTCATTGCCCGCATTTTCTAACTCGTTATATCCAAGCAGCTAATATCACGCATATAAACGAATAAGTTAGCCGCCCATTGTTCGACGTTTATCTAATCAACAATTTGAGTCTTTGTCTATATGTTTATTTTTCCTAATTCGTTCGTGATTATTCGACCGTGTATCTTTTTGTGATTTCTAACGGTTCGCCCGTCAACGCTTACAATTTTATCAAAATTAATAAATAAATGATTAAATAATTGTTTGAAACAATATTATGACTACTTTTATTTTGTAATTAATAAAAATTAATAATAATAAATTATTAAAATATTTTTAATCATTTATTTATATCGAAAAATGTGAGTATTTAACGTTAAGCCTCATTTCGGTAACATCGGAAGGCATTGGAAAATTTCACATTTTCATATCGCCAAATAAATATAGTTTTCGAACAGAGTAAAAAATCTGACCATAGATTCTTAAAGTTAAATTTTTCAGCTTTCCATTGATCACCTATTTTACTATTTTATCTTTTTTTTCAAAAGAATACAGGCGTTTGAAACAAAAAGTTACTTTTCGTAAAAATTTTCTCATTTTTTCTCATTCTTTTCAAAAAATTTTTTTTCTTTTAATATGTTCGATTTCTTAACCAGCATCATCATAATTCTGAGTGTTTTGGTTGAAAAAGAACGTTGAAATTGATTGAATTCACTCGGAGATATGAGTCGACAAAGTTTGTGAGTTAGCGTAACCCAGGTATGTAGTAATCGGGAGAAAAATATAGTGTGTAGGCAGAGGGTTAATAATCCGCCCTATTGCGCTATTAATTTTCTCTGAGCTTTCCAAATACCACATTTACGTACGATACATTGCAATGCGAATCACGAGGAAAATTGAGACAACATCGAAAATTCATGCAACGTACAATAAGTGCATGGGAGTACAAATAAGTTTCCGCCGTTTTTTATCAAAAATTGGGCATTTATTGTGAAAGAACGGTATCTTGTGTTTTGTTCAAAGTATTGTCCATCGCTAGCCACTACTTTTTCCCATCTTTCTGGCAGCATACCGCGGATACCGCGTCGGAAGAACGCTGCATCTTTTGAGACTATTCACGAATCGACCCAATTTTTGGTATCTTCATATGATGTGAAGTGCTGCTCAGACAGGCCATGCGTCATTGATCGAAACAAAGTGATAGTCAGAGGGAGAAATGTCTGGTGAATACGGCGGGTAGGGTAAAACTTCCCAATTGAGTGTTTCCAAGTAGGTTTTGACCCGCGCCGCAACATGTGGACGAGCATTATCATGCAGGAGAATAATTTTGTCGTGTCTGGAGTAGTGGGCGCGTTTTTCCTTGAGTGCTCGGCTCAATCTCATCAATTATGTTCGGTAGAGAGTTCCAGTAATGGTTTCGTTCGGTTTGAGCAACTCATAATACACGACATCAAGCTGATCCCACCAAATACACAATATGAGTTTTTTTCCATGAATATTCGGCTTGGCTGTCGATGTTGAAGCATGGCCACGTAGTCCCCATGATTTCCTCTTCTTTGGGTTATCGTAGTGGATCCATTTTTCATCACCACTGACTATACGATGCAAAAAACCCTTTCGTTTATGCCTGGCAAGCAGCATTTCACATGTGCAAAATCGGCGTTCAACGTTTCTCGGCTTCAGTTCAAATGGAACCCAATTTCCTTGCTTTTGAATGATTCCCAACGATTTAAAACGATGTGAAATTGCTTATTGAGTCACTCCTAATGTAAGTGCAAGTTCTTCTTGCGTTTGACACGAATCTTCCTCCAATAATGCTTCCAATTCCGCGTCTTCGTACACTTTCGGCCTTCCGCTACGTTCTTTGTCTTCGACGTCAAACTCACCGTTCTTAAACTTTTGAAACCACTCACGACAACTTCTCTCACTTAAAGCATCCTCACCATATGCTTCTACAAGCAATCGATGCGCCTCAGCTGCAAATTTCTTCAAATTAAAGAAGTAAATCAAAAGTTCCCGCAAATGACGCTTATTCGGCTCAAAACTCGACATTTTCGCACGAAAAAAATTATGTGATGCTGATACAAAATCGCTAATATTTCAAGGTTATGGTGTTGCCAGATATCCAACCTTACGATATGACGTTTTACATCTGACAATTTCAACCATAACTTACTAGTAGGACCATCTTTTGTCGAACGGTGGAGACTTATTTGTACTTCCAATATATTGACTCGTTATCGCGGTTGAATGAATTCAACAATAGCGACGCCTCATTCTGACCAACAAACGTATTGTAGTCACATTCGAATAAAACGATATTGAATATTTGCCATAGTCTAACCGGCGCCATCACTATGTACTATTGAAATGACCTCTTCTGCACTCCAGACATATTCAATATTTTATTTCTGTTATATTTTTCTCATAAGCTGTCCAAAATTAAAAAATTTAATATTCGATATTGCGCGGACATGCCTCGGACAAATCATCGCGCAATCGAGTTTTACTGCTATATATAAACCAAATCGAATAATTTCAAAATAAATTGTATTACAGTGGTCGTTCCCGAGCAGATGTGTTGCATTTAACTTTAAGTCTAAGAAGATTTTTTAGAGAGTTCTAGTCATTAGTTATGTCATATTTTTTTTCTAATTTCGTCCGAGTGCGCTGCACTCGGTTACTAAACGATGGTCACTCATTTTTTCAATTGAAATTGCAATTTCATTCTTGGTTGCACACTGCAATTTTATTTTTTCTTGAGAAACACTGCTGACACATTCACGTTGTAAACAGATATGACAGAAGTCGAAGTGACAATATAGAGTATGAAAATCAATTTAATTAATTGAATTATATAATTTAATTTATACACGATTATCCTCCCGTAATTACCAATTGGGAACCTTGAAGCTTAAGGCTTAAATACGTTTTTTTATTTGGAATATTGCGTTATAAATCTTTCGCAATTTATTAGTGATATAGAATAATATTAATGGCAATAATAACAATAACTTGGAAAGAAAATGCGATATGATAAATACTCGTGACGCAAAATATCATGTTCGCGACACCGAAATAAAGTGCAATGAGAAAGAATCAGAGTTGTAAATAATTAAGCACTTATGTAATTAAATTGCTGTCGAATTACTAATTACTTTTTACGATTGCAATTGAAGTCAAATTTAGATACAAATACTTTTGAGAACTTTAATTGGAGTCAAAATTAAATGTAAATACTTCTTGGAATTATGATTAAATTGGAAGTTAATTATACAAAACTTCGAAAAGTAATTATTATTTATATGTTTCTCAATTACAAATTTCACACTTTGTTCGTGAATGCTCCTGCGAATCCACGCTTTTAACGCCGGTTCACTGGGAACAGTGCGGAAGGTCGATAGACTAAGGAGCGTGACACGTCGTTATGCCATTTAGTTGTCCGTGAACTTTATTGGTTCTGATTTACAGAATACTTTGTAATAACTGCAGCCCGATCTTTTATTAGACAACGTTTTCTCACGATGCACGATAGAGTAATTTCGGAATAGGTACCGTCTGACTTCGAATTGCGAACTCGAACTTCCACCGTCAGCAGCATAGAAAAAGATTCACACACATTTGTCTCCTGCGCCCGTGTTGGAACTAATAAGAATAAATTGACTAAATATGTAAGTAATAAACAGCTGTTGACATTCCAACATAGACGAAAGAGTCACAATGTGTGAGACCTTGTATTACTCCTTTACTTCTAACGAATTTCGCATAGCAAATAAATAGATACGGAGATACGCGATAGACGTGTGAACGCTTGAGCTCTGTATCGAGCAGCCCGTGATTTGTTGTTCTCAAATATTAGCTCGCTACATGACACGATTTCTTATGAAACTAAATATGGTACAACAATTAAACAGAGCAAAAACAATGAAGAGAAACGAATTTGTAGATAAAGAAACGTAATCTTGGACACACTTTGAAAGAACAGGTGAATGCAAGCGCGACACACATAGAACACGCAAAACAAAAAATAAGCAATAAGAAAAGAAAATTTACATTATATGTAAGCGCAACACGAGTCTCCAGAAAAAAGCACATGAAACGGAAAAAATTCGCGAAAACGAAAAATTTTGTTGATGTTTCTTGTATTGAAGATTTAGTAGGTATTTAATGATTTCGACTGTTTCTGTCTTTGTCTTTTGTCCGAGCGAACTTTTGAACAAAATAAGTAGATATGCTAACAGAAATCTGAAAGTTACAGTTTATCTAAAATGATTATAAATATAAGTAATAACAATTCTTGTGAATTTCCGAGTTAAATTTTTTTGTAAAAAGTTCTATGTATTAACAATGTTGCATCATTTCTTTTTTTTATTATTTCCTCGCAGCGCACCCAACATAGTACAAAATAATACGCTGGTTAAAACACCTGGGAGTTCTGGTTTATATAAAATAGTTATCGTGTAATCCTCAGCGTACTTAAGTGCTTTTGTAAAGAGGTCAAGATACAAAATGTTATACATCTTTTTAAAAATTTATTTCTTTTAAGTACTATGAATTTTTAAATAGAATAGGTGTATATGCTGCCCGAAATCAGGGATTTCTGGTTTACCAAAAATAGTTATCTTATAATACTCAGCATATTTAAACATTTTCTAGAGTTCTGGGCATTAACAATATTGTAACATTTTCTTGAAATTGGACACATTTTGAAAGAACAAATGAAACGGAATGCAAGTGCGACACACATAGAACACGCAAAACAAAAAGTAAGCGATAAGAAAAGAAAATTTATATTATATGTAAGCGCAACACGAGTCTCCAGAAAAAAGCACATGAAACGGAAAAAAAACATTTTCTATTAATATAAAATTAGTCCACATAATGTTTGCGAGAAAGTTTATATTATAATTTTTCATGCATACCATTTTAATTAGTTTCAATAGAGGCTGTCTCGCTTGTCCGCTAATAAATACGAAACGTTATCGCCATCCGTGTCGGAGAACATGTCAACAAACATAACGTGTAATTTTCATTCTCCTCTAACAATATTTGGACAATTCTATATTTTCTCCCTCACACACACACACACACACACATTGCTCTGCTTAATTGAATAAACATCTCTTTTCTATCGATACGTAGCGATACGCTCATAAAGACTTTATTAATATATTCGATATAATATAGTGCGCGTGTGTTGCCACCGATAATTGCCGCACATGCGAAATTGACTTTGCGTTTCCAGTTACATTTTCTCCAACGAATTAATGTTTATCCATCAGTCATTACGAACATTCCCGACATGGTTAATAAACTGACTGTCATCAGCAATTTCTCGTATATTTGGAAAGTATATCTATATCGTGCAGCAATCAGTAATAATTCAGTCGAAATTAAACGGTCAAGGTATAACGGCGGATGTAGAGTGTTTACATGCGCGCGGCGTTGCTGCCATTATTTTTGAAAAAATTTATTTTTAAAAATTTTTTGTTTCATGATCACGTTGTTTTTTTATCAAAACGATAGGAAACTGCGACTTCTGTTAACTTTGTATTTTTACAAAATTCGCCGTAGAAATTGTAACAACCGTAGCCGCGTGTCGATTGTCGAAGGAATCGCCAGGAATTTCGCTCATCAGAGTCCGGGTTCGATAATTGATTGACATAAGCAATTAACAAAAATAAATAACAAAAGTTTATTAATAGTTTATTAATATTAATAATTTGATACAGAGTAGAATACGATGTCTCGGATGCTTTGACGTGAGACGGCGCCAGTAATCGGGTTGCGGTTTCGGTAGTACGTGTCTCGCAACTCGGTAGACGGAGCGTATAGCGCGAACGCGGTGTATCGCAGAAGACGATGTCGGTAAGCTGTGAGGCGTTCGCGAGTCGCGGCTTTGGAAATTCGGTGGCCGCGGGGGCCAAGCGGTAACGGCGGTAAGATCTTGTCTTAAGCGTCTTCTACAATGGCAGTAGGAGTAGTAGTAAGAAATAAGCAGTAAGCAAATTGACCAATTCCATTCTCACGTTTCAAAAATAATCGATTGTGATTGGTCTATTTACTTACTGCTTATTTCTTACTACTACTCCTACTGCCATTGTAGAAGACGCTTTAGACTGCGTTCCTTTTGGGCGCTCACGCACTGTAAGCGCCATTCTATCTTTATTGCTCCTTAGATGCGGAAAAAAGATAGAGTGACGCTTATAAGCGCTTAAAGCGCGTGAGCACCCAAAAGGAACGCAGCCTTAAGCTGGTGGCACATAGAAAAATATAAGCAGTAAGACGTAAGCAGTAAGCAAATTGACCAATCACAGTCATTGATTCTTCTTACGGTCCAAAAATCAACGATTGTGATTGGTCAATTTGCTTACTATTTACGTTTTTCTGTGTGCCACGGCCCTTAGCACGCGGCGCTATATCGGGCGACTCGTTTGTCGCTGACGCGATGTATGCAAGTGTCGACAACGTTCGACCGAGCGCAACGAACATACTGGCACGTGTACTTGCAGTTCGAGATATGATACAATCGGTACTGAGAATGCTCGATGGGGTTCGCGAACACATGAACTCCTTGGCCGGTCGTTGGAATCAGACGGGAAGGCGAGGTCGGTGTCAAGAGCGCTTGACGGAGATAGCGAACACAATCTCTTTTTGCCGGTTTTGCCTGTACGGGTGTGGAAGCAGACGGGAATACTGTAAAAACAAATATGTTACATTAACACATTTTACGTGTGTAATCCGTGTAGTCGTTTTGCACGCTTGCAGGTATGTAAATATGCAACACACAAGAAAGTGTGTAGATTTGCAAGAAACGTGTAGGTATAACACACGAAAAATAATGGCTTCTGCACACAGGACGCGGTAATGCTTGCCGCATGGCGCAAGTTCGCGCGACAGCCAATCAATATGCTGCTTCCCGTAATAACTTTCTAGCTCTTATGGAAAAACAACATATTGATTGGCTGTCGCGTGGACTTTTGCCGTGCGGAAAGCATTACCGCGTCCTGTGTGCAGGAGCCATAACGTGTAGGTATAACACACGAAAAATGTGTTCTATAGACACGTATGATTCGTGTTGTGCTAGCTGAATGCATATATGTATACGACTTATATATACAGGATATAGCAAAAGTACCGGAACGGCAAGATAACTCGGCGGGAGAGCATTTTAGAGAAAAATGTTTCAGACAAAAGTTGTAAGGCTTACGCATTCAACGATAGTAGTTATTTGACATAGGATGGCATCGCCAAGGTCAGAACAAGGTCAACTTCGCTTTTTTAAATAGAAATACGTATTTTTTATTACGGCATTTTATTCAACGTAAAAATGCAAACAACTTTTGCTTGAAAACATTTTTTATACGACCTCTATTTTCTAAGATATTTACGTAAATATCTTAGAAAATAGAGGTTGTATAAAAAATTTTTTCAA
>NW_022639453.1:3215371-3228218 GCF_010583005.1 Odontomachus brunneus
CTATCAACTTTACCAAAAAATATCAAGAAATAAAAATTGCTTATTTTGTTTTCATAGAGCTCTGTGAATTTTTTCAGAATTTTATGTTAACTTTTTAGTACTTCAAGAAAATGTAAGAAAATGAAGTACTAAAAGTTAATATAAAATTCTGAAAAAATTCTCAGAGTTCTATGAGAACAAAATATATAATTTTTATCTCTTTATATTTTCCTCATAAAGTTGATAGAATTCAAGTAAAAAATTATTGAAACCAATAATCTTGTAGATATTTACGTAAATATCTTAGAAAATAGAGGTTGTATAAAAAATTTTTTCAAGCAAAAGTTGTTTGCGTTTTTACGTTGAATAAAATGCTGTAATAAAAAATATGTGTTTCTATTTAAAAGAGCAAAGTTGACCTTGTTCTGACCTTGGCGACGACATCCTATGTCAAATAACTACTATCGTTGAATGCGTTTTTTTAAACCTTACAACTTTTGTCTGAAACATTTTTCTTTAAAATGCTCCCCCGCTGAGTTATCTTGCCGTTCCGGTACTTTTGCTATACCCTGTATATTGTATTAAGACATATTAAAGATAGTGATAAAAAAACGCCGTGGCGGTCGGACCTGTGTCTTCTTTTCGATCCGGAGAGAGAAAAAGCGCGATTTGTTGCTAGCTATGCTGGGACTCGCGAACCTGGGCAGCGATCATGTAACTTTTTCCCTAGGGCGGAAACGTGAAAAGTGAAAAGTTTGACGTGAACTCGTGATCACTAAACTCGGCGAAGCGTAGAAACGTGAAACTTTTCACGTGAACTTGTCAGCCATGAAATGTGCTGGCGGAAAAATGAAAATTTAGTGACATGATGAATACGGAATATATTATACGGGTGTATATCAGTTGGACACGGGGCAATTGGACACAGTCCAATCACAAGTCGCTAAGTTCTAAGGGATCCTACAAATGTCTCTAATCACACGGTGCTGTGATTGGCTGTGTCCAAATGCACCATGTCCAAGTGCACCGCTCCCATATTATACTACTGCTGTGATGAGATACAGGAAACATAACAGTCCTAAGGTTATAGCGAGTTTTTAAGGTTATATGTTCTACAGCCGATGGATACAGCTGATTTCGCTGATATTGAAATCATATAGGAACCATGTTTAGTGATTTGTGCTTTTCACGTATAGAGTTATTTGATTGCGTGAACAATGAAAAAGCTTAAGTGAAATCGATAGAGCGAAAAGTAAAAAGTGAAAAGATTCGCTCGAAGTTATGTGATCGCTGCTTTGGGTCTTTCGCTTGCCGGGCGCTGCACTAAACCACTGAGGCTATCTGACGTTTCATGCTCACGACACTTTCTTTCCCATATAACGTTACATAAACTGCTTAGATAATAAAAATATGATAAATAATAAATAATATAATAATAACAAAATAATATAATAATAAAATAATATAATAATAATAATAATAATATAACAATAAATAATAAATTCTACTATCACCTGTATAATAGCCAATGCTTTCTGCAGACTAAATGTAAAAATATTTGTTAGTGACAACAATATTTGTTAGTGACAACAATATTTAGTGACTGCATTCATCACATCACTAATATTATCCACATAATTTCTTATTCATTCGTTTTGAGTACTGCGAGGTTTCATGTGTAATTCCTGTATGTTACTCTAACAATGTGTTGTTTTTTCTAAATGTTTTATTCTGCGATTCCTGCATTATTTTTACACAGATTATATGCATTCAATTTACCGTGTTGCGGTTTTAACATACATGAAGTGTGTTATTCACTGTAACACAGAACTCGTGTGTAGATCAGTGCGTCGTTTCAATACATCTACAACCGCAGCTGTGTTGTTTAAACACATAACACACCAAATTAGTGAATTGTGTGTTGTTTTAACACACCTGATAACACGCCTGTTTTTACAGTGAAGGCAGAAACGATACGGTCGAAATCCTCGCTCTCCGCTCTGAAGCATCGAGTTCGGTAGACGATCCGGATCGGTCTGGTGCCGCTTACTTTTCGGACACGGTTTATATAGTCGATTTCGCGAGCTGTCACTGTTTGTTTACGTCGCTTTCGCTGTTGTCTTGTTTAGACGCATGTTTTGGGTGCGGTGCGTATTATGTTTATATTTGACCTAGCGGCCTTTGCGTGGCGCGTAGCGTCGTTTACAGCTCGACGGGTGTTCGGTCGGGCTGTTAGTAATGATGCGTGTTAGGTATCGTTACAAATTACCTTTTTTTCATAGCGCACACATGATCACCAATCACAGGCAGCGGCAGGTTGTTCTTCCACCGCGCGCTGAAATTCGCGCGATAAATAATAAATAATATAATAATAATAAAATAATATAATAATAAAATAATATAATAATAATAATAATAATATAACAATAAATAATAAATTCTACTATCACCTGTATAATAGCCAATGCTTTCTGCAGACTAAATGTAAAAATATTTGTTAGTGACAACAATATTTGTTAGTGACAACAATATTTAGTAGTGACTGCATTCATCACATCACTAATATTATCCACATAATTTCTTATTCATTCGTTTTGAGTACTGCGAGGTTTCATGTGTAATTCCTGTATGTTACTCTAACAATGTGTTGTTTTTTCTAAATGTTTTATTCTGCGATTCCTGCATTATTTTTACATAGATTATATGCATTCAATTACTGGACCGAGCTGCGGTTTGAGCGTTCTTCTCTTTACCATTCAGCGCGTGCTTTTCCTTAATCTTTCACAATTAACCCTTTCAGGACGAGGAGTTGCTCGAGGAGATAATTATAGGGAAGTACATATTCTATGGGCTTTTTGGATCATTGAATCCGAATCTGTGAATTTAGGTTTTTAAAATTCTGTGATCCAAGATGGCGGACCCAATATGGCGGAAAAAAGATAAATAATATAAATATCACTTAATTTCCGTGAAATTTGAACTATGAAACTTTTAATCATACTTTTTTGAAAACTGAAATCGAATATTTGAAATTCAAAATGCCGGCCAAGGAAAAAATTTTTAAATCTGACCCAACCTGATCACATCTTTTCATTTGTGCTCATCCTTGCGAAAATAGTTCGTATATCGAAATCATTCAAGATTTTTACTAATTTAAATTTAGAGAGTATGAAGTTCCACGGAAATTGAGTCATATTTAAATAATTTAACATCTTGAAAATCACTATATTTGATCCGCCATTTTGAATTTTACATTTGACTTCAAATTTGGAAAAAGTATCTCAAAAAATCCCAACATACCAATTTTTGTGTGTTGAAGACAATACTTAATAAAATTTAAGTCCATTTGAATTAAATATCTTGCACTCGTTAAATCACAAACGCTATTTTTCGTTCGTTAATATAATTTTCACAATTAGCAGCGCAGTTTTCATTTCGATCAAACTGCAGTGCGAGGAGTAAGCGGGCCTGATAAAAAAATTGAATTACTTCTTTCGCTTTGTCTTCGTTATTCTGTTTATTTTCCATTTGACGTTAAAGAATGTCGGATATAATATTGAACTAAAAGATATAATTCTCAAATTTAAGATTCAAGATATAATCCAAATTTGTAAGTATTCTTAATACACTTAAGATAAGCTTAGGCAGTGATTTGCGATCACGATAAGTTGTCCGATGATTATCTCAGATGTTGTTACTAACAATTCAATCTTGGTAACCGTATGAATTGTCTTATACGACTTTTCATATCCTTTCTAATAAGTTGCCTGACGATAAAGGTTCAGGCGGCGTCTCGCAAACGCCAATAAAGAATTGGAATCTATTGAGCAACATAAGGTTGCTTTTTTATAGCACAAGGCTATATAATGAATAATTTAAAGGTTAATATATTAGCAGCATAGGGCTGCTTACTCTTTGGATACTTACTGTTTGGATACTTACTGTTTGGATACTTACTGTTTGGATACTTACTGTTTGAATACTTACTGTTTGAATACTTACTATTTGGATACTAACTGTTTTGATATTTACTGTTTGGATACTTACTGTTTGGTTACTTACTGTTTCTTAATGTTACTTACTGTTTCTTAATTTTTTACTGTTTCTTAATATTTCTTAATATTTCAAATATTTTGATTATTTATATTTAATTCTGATAAATTTACCATTTCAATTATATTTTCAATTTAATGTAAATATTCATGTTTAAAAAAAATATATAAATTATACTTCACGTTTTAAAGTGTTCTTTCGTGTTTTATTGATTTCTAAACATTGTGAATATCGGATTGACAGTTTCTGAAATGCATGAAGGCCATAGAGCATCAAAAGATGTCTCCCATCTTAAAAGGGTTAATATCTCAACTATTGTAGCAAATATCGCTATCATCACTCTTGTGTGGTTTTGCATGTCCGTTATTTTCTTTTCCACACTGGCGTCGTCGTCCTCGTTTTCTTCGTCGGAATTAATCGCGTATGAATGACAATATTATTATCGTCGGTATCTGCCCTATTGATTGGTGCGACTTTATTCTGGTTGCGCGATCGCAATTGCCGCAAACTGTTTTTCTCCTGCCAAAAAGAAGTGTAAGTAGCACTAAAATACCTTCCCAAACATTTTTCACTTGTTACGTCTGTCACTGGGAATCGACAAATTGGGAATATATCTCTACGCTGTTATCGAATTGTAACAGGGCGGATGTCAGCACTGCGTTGACATAATTTTCTTATTTGAGATTTCTGCACTTCGATATTTCATCGCGTCGTTATCCATCAAAACGATAAGAAATTACTGTTGTCTTTGTATTCTCTCAAGGTTCGCTGTGGAAATTAAAATAATCTTCGTAAAGGCCATTCTACAATTGCGTAAACATAGTCGTAAGAGCTAATCAATCAGAATATTTCGTTATCGTTTTTCAGCTTTCTAATTGGTATAATTACGCACAATGCGTCTCTTCGCATAATCACAAGCGAATTTTGAGAATCATCGAGAATTTCCATGTAATGCATGTGCGAACACTTGTGCTCGAAGAACAATAAATTAAACAATAATATTTCCGTACCGTGACTTACTATTTGAATAGATCAATGATATTGATCACTTGATATGTCCTAGCTCGAGTAATTACCGCATGCTTTTGAAATTGCCTTTTCCAGAATCCAAAAATGTTCAATATTTTAGTCGTGCGTGATTTTGTCATAAACAATTCACCGTCAATTTTGTCATAAACAATTCATTCATAAAAAATTTAGTATTCTATGCTATGCGTGTACTATTAAGACAGTTAACTAATCAATCGAATTTTGCTGTCGCAAACCCCGCCGAACAATTTTGAAACAGCTTGTTTCGAAGTGATTCTTATGCACGAAGAAAGTTACATTTTTTTCTTCTTCCCATTAAAATTTTATCGCTTTCTTTGTTGGAGGATATCAATATTTTTCTAATCACGACTGTACTTAAAACTATTTTTCGTAACATAAATATATATAATTAAATATTTTATACATATTCCGCGAGTAAAAAATTTCGCGACCTGGATAAGTTGAGAGGAAATGATTCATTTTGATGCAATGATTATTCGAATAATTAATTGCTCTCTAAAACACTTTACTCTTGTAGCTTTAGTCGGGAGAGAAATAGTTTTTGGTCGTTCTCTAAATTTATATCACGAGAGAACAATTTGGTAACTGCATATCTTGGAAGCAAATCATATCAACATTTTGATATTATGGTTGTCCAACTAATTACCAATTAATTACTTGTGACAAAGCACTTTGTGATGTAGTAAATTTTTACTATCCTTCGCTCGGATTGTGCGTGTGTGTGTATGTATGTGTGTGTGAACGTTAGACCGAGGGGTTGCGATGTCAAAAGCTCGTGCCTCCTCGTTTCAAACGAGAAGGGAGAAGACGGCTGAATAAGCGAACGTTGTTGATGCTGTGCACCCTTTATGTACGGATCAACCGGCGGCTAACAATTAAGTTATAGAAAAAATCTCACTGCGACCCGGGGGGAGAGATAGCGCACAAACAAAGATGAGAAAGTGAGATAGGACGAACAACCACTGCTGGAGGCAAACGAAATAGGATCCAGCTGTGAGATGGGAAGCGAGCGGGGATGGCTTCGCGTACGGGGCTCTGTGTCAGGGTTGCGGAAATCTAGAAAATACTCTAGGAAAAAAGGCAGATAATTATGCATTTTAACGGAGTAACTTCCAATAATCTTGATCTTTACATACGTTATAGAGGTCACCCTCCTGAGTAACCCTAAAAAAATTTTAGACGGCGCTTGTTGTTTTTTAAAAAATTATTAACAAAAGAAGTTGGTAATTATTCAGTTTAGTGACCTCACCTCCGATTTCGATAAAAAATAGGCTTAATTGACGCGTTTTTGCACGAGAAACAACTTTTTCCTCTGACAAAATCATCGCTCTCTACTACGAAGCGAAATATTAATAGATAAAGTTAAAGGCGCGTTAGGTTAGAAAATCTGTCATACCGTCTATTTCTAGCTGTGTGACTGGGGGGCTCGTTCCCCAGACCCCCCGCACCGCAGCGGGGGGAGGGTCGCGGTCTCTTGTGCTTAAGCTAAAGAGTGAATTTCTCACAAAAGCTCCCAGATTCGGTTTTTACGCATCAAAATACAATATCTTACTAAATTTTAACAAAATTGATGAGAGTGGGCCTTTCCTTCACAATTACCGTAAAAATATTTAAATTAAGAATATTTTTAACATTTTTAACATTTGTAACACGAGAAAAATATTGAACGACGAGCGTGGGGCTGCGCCCCCCGTACCCTTCCTAAAAACTAACCTAGCCCAACCTATTGTCACATTAGCCGTTAGTCATTGTTTATTAAGAACTTATTAAGAAAAAAAGTTGAACACTTTAATAAACAATGACTGACAGGTAATGGGACGATAGGTTGGATTAGGTAGTTTTTAGGGGGGGTGCGGGGGCGCAGCCCCCGCTCGTTGTTCGATATTTTTCGCTTACTGGCGAGCAGTGTGTATGTGTGTGTGTGTGTGTGTGTGTAGCAAGCATCTTCCTAGCATTGAAATTCGTTGTTTTTGTATATACGGTGCCCAAAAATTAAAGTAATTTTATGCAACTTATTTTGTTAATAATTTTTTAAGAAACAACGAGTACCCAACAACGAGTCTAAAACTTTTTACTCAGGAGGGTGACCTGTATAACATATGTCAAGATCAAAGTCATTGGAGGTTGCTCCGTTAAAATACATAATTACCAAAAAGCATTGAAAGGCATGCCGCCTTAGGACTCACTGTCGATACCTGCTGGTAACAAGCCGCTGGAAGATCGCGAGCTACAAAAGAGTAAGAATCATTTCCAAAAGAAGACTTGTTTTGCCTAACGCTATTCCTCTTATTTCATCTCTTCGCGCGCAATCTACGAGCTACTACAGGCTTAGGAACGTATAATCTGTAAACATATTTCCAATAGTTTTCTACTATCAGAAACAAATGCTCATACTTTCTTAAGTTTCAAACAGCTCGTAGGCTGCACGCGGAGAAATGAGACAGGAGGAATACTGCTAGTCAGAACAAATTGAAAATCAACCAAAATGTGCAACGTGCACCGAGTTCTGGATTAGAACTAAAGAAAATATGAATTAAATATATAAGCAAATATGTGGGATTGACAAAATTGGATTCTTTAATACGTACTTTTCGTGAACATTTTATATAAGCGAAATTTAGGGAAATACAGGGTGTCTAATGCAATATACAACAACGCACGTTGATAATGCAAGTAGATTAAGTAAAACTAAACAAAAATTCTTCAATTTTTTTTCAAACAACCACGTAAAATTTTGAGATACTAATTAAAAAAAATGAGCGAATTAATACGCGCGTCGCTGTGAAATCTGTAGACGCGAGTTCATTGAAAATATACACGGAAAGAAGGATTTCGTAATAAGTATCAAAATTTAGTAGTTTTTGCTAAATTATTTAGTCAAATAATGCGGGCCAAACATGAAATAATAATTAGGAAACAATTTAGATAAAGTAAATGTATAGCTCTCAGAATCAGTTTTAGTCAGAATCAGATTTAGTTGCTTGAACTACACATTTAGGTTATCAAACCAAATTCTAATCTACGTGCTCGGTCATATTTTGCATTAGATTTTGTATAGAATTTGCCTACTAAAATCGATACGACGGCTCTGCGAAGTTAATCAGGAGTCGTATCAATTGTCCGCTAAGACTTTAGATCTTGCAAGATCTTGGCAAGTTCGTCATTGCGAGAAGATCCGACGAGTCAGACGCATGTGCTTTTTGGATATCGTCAGAACAGCTACAAAATCAAGCTTATTATCTAGAACGATCGAAAAGGACGTCAAGGAGAAAAGGGAACTCTCAATGTCATTTACTGACGAGACAACAAGTGTATAGCTGCGTGTTGTGTGTTTTATTAAAAGCTGAATTCTCGTATATATTTAGTCGCGTAGCATGGCCATCGGAATCAAGAAAAGTTTTCGAGAGAAGGCTTTAGCAATAATTGCCGGTTTCGTGCAGTTAATTAGATTATAAATTGTCGGTTGTGTGTAGCGAGAAAAGTGCGTGTAAGTGCGTATTTGTGTTAGGACTGAATATCTAGCTAATGCTCAATTGATATCACGTCGTGCCGCGTTATCTGTTGTATTGTTTCGTTATAATGTGTGTACTGTAGGAATCTCAATATGAAAATTTGCCAATTTTTCTTATGTTCCTCCTCTGGTGAAGTATTTGAAATTTGATCGTGGAGGTGATCGTTATTCAAAACCGTTTCGGTTTGTGGGCTTCTCTTCCCGTCTGACGAATGATTGCAATGCAGGTGCAGCTCGCTACCGTCTCGTGGCAGGAAAAGAATCACGGATTTACATATAACGAACTGAAACTTCATTTTTTTTTCTTGTATTCATCACTCGACATACCTAGACGATGGGCATCTCACTTATGACGGTTTTGTGCATTTCGCTGAGTGCGGAAATCGACCGCGAATTGTGGCACGCTTCGATATAATAAGGTCACGAATTCGACATGACCTTCGACAGGGTGTGCGATCCTATAACTCGCTTTAAATGAAATTTAAAACTTTTCACACCAGTTTCCCAAAGGCCGTCGAAATACGGGGCTGCTGATGACACAAAATGTCATTTGACTCCATTGTTCGCAAACATGTTCTGCAGGTTGAGGTTTTGCAATAGAAGTTGAAATGATCTCTGCAATTCATTGGCTCCTTGAAAATTGGTGCCATTATCGCTATACATGTCAGGCGGAAGACCTCGGCGACTAACGAAATGACGGAACGCCGCTAAATATTCCTCCGTCGGGTAATCGCCAACACATTCTAGATATATGGCTTTTATGACGAGACACACAAAAACGGCAACATAATACTTACTGGCTTTACGGCTTCGTCCGACATAAGCAATTAAATTGATGACGCAGGCGTTGGGTAGGTTGCTCATAAATTGATGCACCGTATTCGCGGATTGCCGAACGCAGGTTATGCAGCGATGTACCTAAGATTTTACGAGAGATTACGAGCGAATAATATAATCCAATAATGTTAGCGGAGCACACGTAGCATTAATTGGACTCCTCCATGCAAAGTAAGCGTATGCACACAAGTAATTAAGAGATCCGATATATGATGCCGGCAGGATTATCGAATGACGCTCGTCATAATTTAAAGCGGAATTGACGAGTCACCCGCCAAGTCGAATAAGTGCATCTTCCTCGATGAGAGGGTTCAGTGAACACAAGACACTTAAGTTAGCAACAGGTAACTCTGATTTTAGCGCGTCATATTCATGCGAAAATTGTGACCTCTGAGCAAACTTTTACCAAAAATGGACACATCACGAAGTTCCTGCGCGGAGAGAGAGCTCACAGCCGATGCAATAGAGCGGCGCTCGCGATGCTCATATATTGAGTGTCGCAGTGGCCGCTTTAATGTTATAGTGAACAATATAATCTAATTAACGTTTTGCGATGCAATATTACTCGTATTTGATCCAACTTTGAGTTAATTTTTAATAAATTATTGAAGAATAACTGACAGTGATACTATAACTACATGAATAACAATTTTTTTTCCATATACAGGAAAGTCCTCTACCATTTTGCAAATAATCACATAGATTTTTAACTCTTAATTAAAGGAGATGAGTGCATTATCACGCAAAATCGTGCAATAATCTGCTTTAATTAATAATTAAAAATCTATGTGATTATTTAGAAAATGGTAGAGGACTTTTTTGTTCAATTTGATCTAAAGTATAAGTACACGACGGCAGTCGTCGCTATTATAACTCATTTATCATATTCTGCATGATGATTCACAAATTTTCTACAATTAATATCTCGATAATTATTGCGAATATCGCAAAACGGTATAGGACTTTTATGTTCACATCAACCTATCCTACGTCCCCACAAAATGCCCGGAGGAGAGTGTGGGACACTCTGTATATATATATATATATATATATATATATATGTGTGTGTGTGTGTGTGTGTGTGTGTGTGTGTGTGTGTGTGTGTATCTTTTTCTCCTTCTGGCGTATTATACTGATAATTTTCAGTTTATGAAAAAAAATACATAAGAAAATATAAATATAAAACGATTCCCGCGGTCGCGAAATCCTTAAAAAGTTATACTCTGCTTTTTGAACTATCATATAAACGAGTAAATCGTCCCAATCGTCGGGATAGGCCGACCAAGAGTTTTCAACGCGTTAAGCGACGTTGTATCGCGGAGTTTTTTAAATTCGCTGACTTTCCTGATTTTCATAACAGGCAAGTTTGCGAAAGCGTGGTTGTGAGCTTGAATAAGTGCGGACTTATTGTTGTATTCGTTGACTAGAATTTTCAAAGTGGCTTTGTAATTTTTATCGGAAACCTGTATACCCTTAATTTATAACGCGACGTAGACTTCAACAAGATATATGCAATTTTATTACGTCTGTACCGCGGATATTGAAAAAATGTTTCTCCAAATTTTCTAATTCATCCGGACGACATTAATTTTCAGTGAATTCTATGGCGTCCTCACAGGCATTCTTCTATGCTGCATTATCAGCTTCTTACTATTACGTAGCGTGTGCACTATATATGGCTGTGCGGATTCTTCAACAATTGACATAAGACGACGGTCCGGTTACACTCATTTGTAGGTAATGTAATTTTTACGTCGGCGACAGCGTTTTGTCGGACGCAACAAGCGACTCGAACAGTCTGCGAAAGTTTTTCCAGTCAGAAAGCTTACCAGAAAATGTCGAAAGATTAATACGCGGTAATTGAGTATCAAATTCTGCGTGCGAGACAGAAGGGATGGAGTCGTTCGCCCTGGAAGCAGCAGACGCAACTGCAGGGGTAAATTTCTCGATAACGCCATGAAGGTGATCTGCTGTTTCGTGGTAGATTGCCTCGGCACGAAAACACTCCTCGTACTTAATGTAAAAAGAAATCTTCAATGGTTTGCCGAATCTGGACATGCAGCGCTTGACACTTAGCCCATAGGTCATCGAAAGAAGCTAACCAACAATGCGCCTTGATTCGAGTTAGCTACTACTTGGGAAGCTTGTAAGAAAATTTAAGTACAGAATACAGGATAGAAAGAAAACGAGACCATTTTGACGAATGAGAAGTTTCGAATTCGTCACGTTCTCATGTGGTAAAAAAATTTTAAATTGTACGAATTAAACTGTATATTGGGTGAAATCATAAACGAGATATTCTGCAAGCAAGAATTGTAATTCCTTTCAATAGACTTGGGACAGAAAGAATTTACCGTCTGCGTCAGTGACGTTCATTTCCAATTATTTTACAAACTTTTTCTGCTCCGTGAGATCGCCTCGCCAAACCAGTCACATCAGTACATAAAAATTTAATATTCCGTAGGAAAAAATTACACGTACGCGTTTATTCAAAAGCATCATATTTTTTTGCTGAATTATATCGTTTCGAGCAAGACGTGTTTTTACACAATTAATTATTTCTTGGGCGAAAACATATTATCTGAACTTGAAACGCTGATGACAACATTGCATCTTAGAATATTCGATTAATGACTATTTACTTGTACATTATTTTGTTCGAACAGAAATGTATGGATTTTCTTCCGGTTAGTTCGGAATCGTCAAATTCAATGCGCTTAAATGTGATCGATGTGATGAAAAAATATTAGAAATTCTTGAAAAAAGGAGATGCATGAGAAACGAGTCTAAAAAGTCATCGAGGAAGAATCGTGCGATGTCGTCAAGCGTGTGTCATATCATAAGACGACGTAGTTAGCTAGATACGCGTTCCTTATAACATTTGCTTCTCTAATTCATATAAGCATGTCTTTTCTTTACACGCATTTAAACGACATCTTTTTTTTTTACTGAAACCTAAACTAGTGTTGAGAATACCCAAGCAGCAATTGATTTATTATGAACCGGTATTCCTTTTCACGGACCACGCTATAGAATTCGACATGCCATGTAGCGGAGTACCTACGGCTTACTCACACAACGTTGACTTTCGTGTGCGCATATAAACGGGCATTGTGTCGGGGATTCAGTAGCGTCTGATGCCGCTGGCAATGTAGGCTCTACAAACCATGAGCTACGCCCGATGGTCCGTGAAATCGACGTGTATTTTAATTAACTGCTCGTTTAATCCCTAAAGAACGCTTACGCGTGCCGCGTCTGCTTTTAAGTTGCTAAATTGGTTTTTACAGGCAGTTACCTCCTATTAAACCTTGTGTTTATGGTATACGTATACTTGAGAAAGAAAGAGGAAGGGAGGAACAGAGAAAGAGAGGGAGAGGGAGAGGGAGAGAGAGAGAGAGAGAGAGAGAGAGAGAGAGA
>NW_022639453.1:3228715-3235752 GCF_010583005.1 Odontomachus brunneus
AGAGAGAGAGAGAGAGAGAGAGAGAGAGAGAGAGAGAGAGAGAGAGAGAGAGAGAGAGGGAGGAAGGGAGAGAAAAGGAGGGATGGAGAGGGGGAGGGATGGAGAGAGGAAGTGAGGAGGAGAGAGAGGAAGAGAAGGAGAGAGAGCAAAAATGAGAGCGAGAGAGACAACGAGAGAGTGAGCGAGAGAGACAGCGAGAGAGCGAGAGAGAGAGAGAGAGAGAGGAGGGGGGAGCAGATTCATTGAATTTGAAATCAAACGCGATAAGTTAAAAAAACAAAATAATACGTTATATAAATTGAACGTGAAGATAAGTAAGAATGTGGTAGAAATAGAATCGTTGCTACGAGATAACGACTAGGTGATTTAGTAGTAATGAAGCGAATGCAAGAGAGACCTTCATTAAAATTAGCGACTTTATCGTTACCATTATAATTTACGTCAGCAATGGTTCTTTGCGCAATTGTGTGTGATAATTTTAAACTTACTGAGTGAGCGTGACAACGAAAGAAATAACTTATTTCTTGCACGTATGTTCAGTTACAAATAAAGTTCGGTGTGTACCGAGCGTGATTTCACGTGGCGTGTACACGACTATATTTACATGCAACTGGAAAATTTTGGTACAGATGGATGTGTATGGATGGACACGGTAGTTACACGACTCGCCGATTTCGACTGAATGGCACGCGCTGGACGAAAACTATGCATCACAAGTCAATTGACGTTCGGGCGAGCGGATATTTTCCTTCCCGTGCTGGATTTGCGCGGTGGAAATCTTACTTCTGTCGCGTATATCCGACGGAAAGTCCTTGCGCGTTGGAGATTTTGGCCACACTCTTTCGACTATCCATTTCTTCTAACCACTGCATTATCGCCATCCGGAGTGCATTACGGAGTTGCATTACGTCACAGGTGCGGTTATCATGCAGTTCACACGAGCGACAAACGTATGCTGGCACAATAGCAGAAGATTCGCTAGATACAAAAATATTCATTAAAGAAACAAGTGAATATTCAGAAATCATCAAGTCGCTTCCTCAAATCGCTAAAATTTAAGGAAAAACTTCTTTTAGCATCCGTACCACAAGGTAGTTGCAAAGCGCGAAATGGCCGTTGGCTCTTGAACACGACAAAAATTACAATTAATTTGACCAAATGGAAAGAGTCGTCCTCGGACGAAATTCACGACGAGGAAACGCGCTCACGAGACTAATTCAGACGACGATAGTATTGATAGTACGTGAGTCAGTGAGGAGCTTTCTGGCGAGCACGTGTCGACGGCACGTTATAGATTTTGCGAAAATCCATGGTACGGATTAACGATAAAGGCGCATACAAAATTAAATATTTTCTACATACATACATTCCGCGAGCAAAAAATTTCGCGACCTAGATAAGTTGAAAGAAAATGATTCACAGAACATTATGATGCAATGATCATCCGATCAACTAATTGCTTTACTTTTTTAGCTTTAGTTGGGCGAGAATTAGTTATTAGTCTTTCTCTAAATTTATATCGCTTTTATGCTGGTGCACGAATATTGAAAGGAACTTTTTCCTTAAGTTTCAGCGCCTTGAGGAAGCGACTTGATGATTTCTGGATATTTTTTTATTTCTTTGATGAATATTTCTGTATTTAGCGAATCTCATGCTATTGTGTCAGCGTACGTTTGTCGCTCGTGTAAACTGCACGATAGCCGCGGCGTAATATAACGCCGTCGGTTGGCGACGCGGTTGGAAGAAACGGATGGTTGAAAAAATGCAGCCAAACAGTTTTAGAGAAAATGCTGTGACTTTTTACCTACATGAATTTTTAATCGCTCTGAATTTTTTATGCCAAACATCATGACGATCTGTGAACTCCGAGGAATCGGGTTAAACGTCTATAGGCGCTTTGGCTGCACTCTTTCTGACGCAATATGCATGCACGCTAAATCACAGCGTCACGTCAATATAGAAGAACTGTGAACGCGTTCTTTCTTTCGAACCGCGCGTTAAACGCGAGCGTGTATACGTTGCGTAAATTCACGCCCGTGTGTACCGAGCCTTAAAATTCGTAAGCGTCATCGGAATGAGGATAATTAATTAGCTCGTGAATAGCGTCGAAACTATGAGACGGAGCTGGTCGTGTATTTATATAATTAGGCGCTGCCTAACTTCTATATACCAACCCTAATAAGGAATTACACGTGCAATAACTACGCGCGCACATCGAATACTTCACGGAACCCTCCGTCAGGAGCGTCGATGATTGCGTTACGCGCACACTTGGGCTCCGCAGAGAATTATTAGTAGATATTATGTTGTGACTTACCTTACCTAGCTTAAGGGATAATTTAATGTTATATTTGTACAATTTAGTTGAAATTTCAGTAAACAATTGCTTACGTGTCGCTATTACGTTTATTGCGCAATGTATCGACTTACCTTCTTGAGCAGATGCCTCAGTGTGTCTTTTTTATAGCAGGATTTAAATTTGAACTATGACGAAGAAGACCGACGTCTTGCGAACTCACTGGTAATCATTCTTTTATAACGGCTTGTTCAGCGGAAAAAAAAATTCACTGGAAATTGCACCGTCCAATAATCTTTGATATATCTGTACTGGATAATTTTAATCACGAAAAATACGTATACATTATACATAGAATGTTTTAATCTTAAGCAAGCCATTTGATTTTAATTGAAATTTTTTATTCGGCGGTTAATACACAAAATCGGGATTAAAACAACTAATTAGTTCGTAAATAGCACTAAATGTTGCATTATAGGGTTGCTGATTTTTTTTACGTTAATTTTTACGGTGTGAGTCAGTTCGATAAAGAATGTTGCGCGAAACTCGCGATTTATTCGAGATTCAATCACGGCCCGAATAAAAAAACGCGAATTATAAACTCAGGAGAGTGCGGACGTACGTAGTGGAAAAACGGATAATATGAAACAAGAATGGCCAACATGATCGGTTCGAACGTCGCTTTGCGTCGCTCCGTGTGCGCTTCCGCGACGCATCCACTAAGCCCGCTAGCTCCTATAAAACTGAGCTGAGGTACGCTGGGGTTGACGTGTAATTCACGATCCACACTCGACACGCGTGATCGATCCGTCTAAAGGACCGTCCGAAAGAGGAAATTACAGTAATTTTAGGAATACAATATAAGAATGATAATATAGTTTTGAAGATGTATGTTAAGTAGTTGATAAATATATATTTAATAGTATTGATATGATAAGGGGATATAAATATATATTTAATAGTATTGATATGATAAAGGGATGCCGAAGGGAGCAACGAACTTAATAAGCATCGATAACGTAGAGCGATCATCAAAAAGTAGAAAATGTTATCATCATTTACCGATGATATCGAATTTATGTACATTGTGGGAGTGTGCATTAATTTTAAGGGATTTTTTGGTAAAACTACGGCTTTATTGTGAAAAAATGGTTACAAATTGATCATTCAAAATATTGTCGATCGGTAATCACTACTTTTTCCCATCTTTCTGGTAATAGGTGGATTCCACGTCGAAAGAACGACACATTTTTTGAGGCTATCCACGAATCGTCCCATTTTTTGGTATCCTCATAAGAATGGAAGCTCTGCTCAGACCATGAGTCATCGATCGAAATAGGTGGTAATCGGAAGGAGCAATATCTGGAGAATACGGCGGGTATGGTAGGATCTCAGTTAAGCGCTTCTAACGTTTTCTTGATCGGTTTCGCAACATCCCGTGTAGAAATTTAAGCAGGGATCCGATAGGTTTTCCCTAGTTATTGTTGGGATCTAACAAGTAAACCCCATCTGAACCTAGCCGGGAAACGTAGATTTTTAACTGGGATCCCGACCGGGAAAATTAACAAAAATCCAACAGGATTTACTACCTGAATTCCTCGTCAATATTTTAATTATTATTCTGAATTATAGGAATAGCAGCTCCACACGATGTGACAAATATTGACCAACTTTAACAATTGTACGTAAGTGAACAATATAATTGATAATGTTTGTCTAGATTTGTCACATCGTTTTTGGAACTAGCCTGAAAAAAACGAGAAAACATTCAAAATAAAAGATATATATTAATGTTTTAAACATTTAGTACATCTTATCTATAGTAGGTGCCAGGAAACAGAAATATAAAATAGAAAAAATCTTAAATAATAAAAACAGAACATTTTACGCCTTCTACAATCAGCAAATCACATTTGAAAAACTATTTCAAAAACATTTGAAAAAACGTTTTTGAAGCGTTGAAAATGATGGATTGAGTAGTTTTTCATTAGAAAAAAAAAACGTTTTTTTTAAATTTTGGGGAAATGTTTTTCAGAAATATTTGATAATCGTATGGTTGAACGTTTATAAAATGTTTCCTTATCAAACGTTACGAAAACGTATGTTTATTAAACGTTAAGAAAACAGTTTATAAGTATTCAAACAAATGTGTATCAAATGTTTCTTAAACACATTTTTTAAAATGAAAACAATGTACTTAACCCACCATTGTTAACGTTTTTAAAATTGTTAATGTTTTTAAAATTGTTAATGTTTTTTTTTTCAAATATTTGTTTTAAATGTGGTTTGCTGACTGTGTTAAAACCATACCTATATATGGGTCGGTCTACATTGATTGCGGAATTCAAGTTGCAAATTGCAAGTACACTGAGAGAAAGAATATTTATGAACTAGTAAGTGTTTCTTTGGTGGGTCCTAATACGATGTTTACTTGGGTCTGGATTTTTTTCACTTAAACAGAGTAAATAAATATGCTCAATTTAAATAAATTATTTACTTTGTTTAAATAAAAAAATTTAGATCCAAGTAAATATCGTGTTAGGACCCAGCAAATAAGTGTTTACTGGTTGCTGAATTTTTTTTCTCTCAGTATAATAGAAATTTGTCAATCATTGTCGATTATTATCCTAATATTCGATTATAATTGGTGAATTTTTCTGACTTGCGTCTTGCGTCCTGCGGCTAATGTAAAATGACCTTATAAGATGCAGGACGCAGAACGCGAGTCGCAGAAATTGATCAATCACAGTTGACTACAAGGAAAATAATTGACAGTGATTGGTTAATTTTTACAACTTGCGTCTTGCGTCTTAGGGTCGTTCTACGTTAGTCGTAACTCAATCGCATATTGTCGTAAAATTAATCAATCACAGTCGAATATTAGGAAAATATTTAACTGTGATTGGTAAATTTATGCGACTTGCATTCTGTGTCCTGCGACTAATAAAGAACGATTACATATATATAGATGCGGTTTAAAAAGTTCCTTAATATAATCAACTTTGGTTTCTTCCAGGAAATAACATAGTTATTTCTTTTTTTGTCCACCCCAGTCTTTGCGAAGACAGCAGACAATGCTACATGAAACACATGTTCTGTAATAGCTTTGCCATTGCAGTCGTAGTGACAATTCATAACGACTTCTAAAACATTATAAAAAGATGGTAAATAATTGTTAAATAAAAGATTTGTTTTGTTTTTAATGTGTTTTGTTTTGTAATTGTCATTTACTTTTAATAAAGAGGTATGATTTTTGGTCCTTAAAAACGTTCTCCTTTGTATTGCTTCTTTTTACCGCCGTAAATTGCATTACAAGGTTTTGCGTCAATATTTTTTTTAATATATTTGTTATGCTCTTCGTTGGATTATTTGAAATTTTATCCAAGCATAACTCAATAGTATTAATCTGAAAAAAATTAATTTATATGGGAGTAAGAAAAAGATAACATTTCAATATAATATGTACTTACAAAACAATTGTTAACTGTTTTATTCTCCTTAACCAAGGCTTCAAATAGGGTCAATTGGTCTAAATTAATAAAAGGAATGTCCAGACCATGTTGCTTCAAAGCTGTTTCGATTTGGCCTATTTCGTATCGAAATAATTTTTGATTTATTAAATTAATATCATGTTGTATAGTTTTAACGGTTAATTGTAACTTTATCAGAACATTTAAAATCGCCGTTAGTTCTATGAAAAATGTAAAATTGTAGTATACACACACACACACACACACACACACACACATACACGCACGCACGCACGCACGCACGCATGCACACACACGCACGCACGCACATACACACACACACACACACACACACACACACACACACACACACACACACACGCACACACACACAGGGTGTTTCAGACTACCCGTATCACCCATTTAAAATAAAGGGATCAACATTTTATTAAAAATTCAAAACATTTTTTCACTAAGTCGAACACGCTCTATTAAATGGTATTATACTCAACTTCCAGTATTGATCGGAAGTGGGTTGTTTAGACCGGAAGTTTAGTTTTTTAAATGAAATACCAAATTTTTTTTGCAGATTCAGATTCTACGATGGAAAATACGAAACTTATGTTTGAAACATTTTTTCCGAAAATGTGTCCACCTTGAAATGACATTGAAAGTTTATCAGCTACCAGATCTCTTATGAACTTCCTAGCCGCAGTGCGATAGTCGCCTTCGTATGATTTGACTTTTTAACATACTTCAAGTACTGAAATAGGTACTTCTACTTAAGTATATTTAAGTATACTTTCAATTCTTCGTGTACTCCAATCACACTCAAAAATTTTTAAAAGTGGACTGACTAAGGTTGGAATCGGGACAATAAAATGAACTTTTCAATCAAACATAATTTTATTATTTAACTTTTCGTTATAGTCGGAATTTAGTAACAAACTTAACATTTATTTAGTAACAAACTTAACATGTACATAATTTTTATTCAATTAGTAAATCTTGTGTAGGCTAAATGTTCAATGTGAGCTCCATTATGTAAAAGGCAAGTATCAATTCTTTTTTGAAAGGAGTCGGCAGCTCGACGAATTTCGAGGTCGAAAGGTCGAACAGCTTCTGTCATTCAAAATAGGAAAATAGGAAAATGTCCGCAGAGAAGCTAAATATGAATATATATTTTATTATATATATATATATATTTATATTATATATATATATAAATATATATATATAATAAATATATATATATATATATATATATAATA